>NC_056731.1:1159004725-1159170437 GCF_019279795.1 Protopterus annectens
TAGGATTGAGGTCCTCACCCAAGGGCAATCACCACTGCACATTCATAGCCCCAAATGTGGCTGTGCTGGGGGCTGAATCGGAGATCCAGTCCGACCCTCTAGTTGTGACACATGGCCCTTGAGCTGGTATAGCAGATCTTTAACCTCCCTGCGGAGCTTGCTAAGCACCACAACCTGGACCTGGCAACGGGTGGCAGGTTCCTGTCCGCGCCTGCTCCCGGGGAGGGCAAGCCCCATCCCTGAGGTGGTTCAACCCAAATGTGGTGCAGGACCAATGGATGAGGTGGTTCCTGGTTGGGACCCAGATGTGCTGGTGCCTTGTGCCACAGCCAATTGAGGTGGGACAGGTGGGTCCGCTGGGATCTGCATTCCCATACGTGCTATGGTATTTATGGTTTATCAATATATGTGGGTTAGTAATTGTCAACACATTCCAGGCTTAGGTATAAAAGCATGCATATATATTCCCATTAACCCAGACACCAGTTATGGAACAGTTGCATAGCAAATGGAACACATGCATATATGGGACCACAGTGATAATAACAACAGCATGCAGGTGCATTGATTGCACCATGCCACCAATGTTGGAGTATTTCGACATAGCACATGCATAGAAGCAGATTTATATAATTATCAAACAATAGAACATATGTCCCAGCATTACAGTGGAGTCATCACGTACCAGTTGAGGTGGGTATTTAGTGTATTGTTGGAGATATGGTTGGGGGGAGAGAAAGATGTCAATTAACAACTAGTATATTCATGCAGTTTGCATTACTTTCCTAGTCAGTGCTGTTATCTGTACCTTAAAAGTATTAATACACTACCCTACTGCCTTAGTTTGGACAGTGATATGGCTGTCGACAACTATATACATGGACTGGTTTTACCTGCAGTATACACCTTTTACCTGGTATACCTATGGAGGAATTGTTTGTTAACACTAACTGTTTCTACACATACTTCCAGATTCAAGATTGATGTTATGCACATACCTGTCCATCTCTTTTTGCACAGAATCTGGCCATGACTTGACCACATGCAGGCGAACCAGGACATATGTAGACTATTGCCCTCTTCAGCCTTTAGTGACTTACAACACTCTTATACAGGATTTCCTAGACAGTTATATTATGTAGCACAGTGTGGGTGACAGTGATCAGTGATACCTTATTATTCAGAGCAACTGTAACACTCACAATGCCATACAATACCAGAGTAAACAGTACCAGTACAGGGTATCAAGCTTTTATTTATCAGCACAATGTTCGTATCTGATAGACCTGTGGGAGCAATGTTTGTCAGCACTACCTGAATGTTGCCACACAGAGTACCAGATTTCACATTGGTATTATGCACATACATCTCACTTTGTTACTGTACACACTCTGGTCACAGCTTGACAACATGGGGGTGCAGATGGGACATATGTGGTTTATTACTCTCATAACATTTTGGGGAGTTGCTAGTGTGACAGGTGTATTCTTATAGATGTGTGTCAATCAGTTGTATTTCCTGTTTGCTGCCTAAACATCTGGGATCATCCCACTGATTTCCTAGGGGAACTGGGTGACAGGCAGCAGATATGTGCCAACATACTGGACAGTCTGGACTTATCTGTTAAGTTGTGGGGGTATGATTCTGTATGCAGCCTACTTCCACTCCCAGGATTCAGACCATGGCTGTGTCTGCTAAAACTAAAACACTGTCCATCACAGTTGTGTGTGCTATATAGATATTGCTATATATCTCTTATCTGATTTCTGTCTTATACTTCTCCTGTGGTTTTACATTCTGACCTTGTATTACCACACTCTTATACAGGATTTCCTAGACAGTTATATTATGTAGCACAGTGAGGGTGACAGTGATTAGTAATACCTTATTATTCAGAGCAACTGCAACAATAACAATGCCATACAATACCAAAGTAAACAGTACCAGTACAGGGTATCATTCTTTTATTTCTGGGCACAGTGTTCATATCTGATGGACCTGTGGGGGCAATGTTTGTTAGTACTACCTGAATGTTGCCACACAAAGTACCAGATTCCACATTACTATTATGCACATGCATTTCATTCTGTTACTGTACACACACTGGTCACAGCTTGACAACATGGGGGTGTAGATGGGACATACTTGGCTTATTACTCTCATAACAGTTTGGGGAGTTGCCAGAGTGACAGGTTTGTTCTTATAGATGTGTGACAATCAGTTGTATTTCTTGTTTGCTGCCTATACATCTGGGATCATCCCACTGATTTCCTAGGGGGGACAGAGTGACAGACAGCAGATATGGGCCACTTTAATGGACATTCTGGACATATCTGTACAGTTGTGGGGTATGATTTTGTATGCAGACTACTACCACTCCCAGGATTCAAACCATGGCTGTGTGTACTACAAATATAACAGTTCACATCTCAGTTGCGTGTGCTATTCATATTTTGTTGCCTGTATTTTCACTGTTTTCTATCTATGTGCCTCTCAGTTGTACTAAATGACCTCTAGGGATTACACCAGTCATATACAGACATTCCTACACATTGTATTTATGTTGCACAGTGTGGGTAACAGTGCTTAATACAGCAGTACTTTTAAATGATTGCAGATCTACCTTACCATATGATACCAGAGTAAACACATTCAGTCCAGCAGTTAGACCTTTATTGTCAGGCTATTATGCTTTTCTTTACATACAACCTATATGAGACTCTTCCTGCCATATTCTCTGGTGCATGCAGTACTTGCCTTACACAATACAGGTTTTATACTGGCAATTAACTTACTAATACTTTTAGATTTATTTCCAATGACAGTACATGCAAGAGTATTACTAACCTGCCTCATGTTGCAACCTCTCCAAGCGACATCCATGGGGCTCCTGGTTTGCAGCCCGCTCATTTGCCGCTGTGAAGGACATAAGAGGAATATTTAGCCATACCTATCCATAATATACATGAGCTGGCAGTTATTAAACAGGTAGTGGAGTGATACTTAGACACAGCTGGGACCATCTCTGCTGTCCTAGCCTCTTGGACCCACTGATCCAAGACATCCCCCTTTTGCCACTTCAGGTCAGCATAGTGATACCTGACCTGCTCACTAGTTCAGGGTATGCCAGTGGCACTGGTGAGGTCACAGTTGAGATGGTCCCAGGCTTCTGCTTTATATTGGGAACCCTGGTAGTGGCCCTGCAGCAGTCTTTGCTCATGGTCTTTGACAAGGAGTCCTTCCATGACTCTGGACTCCTGGATGCCCCAACACTGCACCCAAAAGCACAGTCCCTCTCCCCTTCCTGATATGGTGCCTGCAAAGGGAAGCTACAACCAGTTATGAGATGTATTTCCACCTGTTGGGTTTAAGTAGGGCCAATTTCACACACTTTGCCATGACTGGATGGCTTTTGAAAAGGCTAAGCTATGGACAAACTTGGTTTCCTAAGGTTGGCATTGTTTAAAAAGGTTTACCACTGGGCAAATTAAGTTAGCTGGCCTACACATTGCTTACACCTACTAAGCTGGCCTGTGCAATGCTTACTATTGCTTAATATTTACTTTGCATTAAATTTGCTTTTTGGCATTGATTTATTATTCATTACATGTTATATATATGTCTGGTATCCATGATTCATGTGTACATACACTGTATGGGGTCCTTGTGTTTAATAGGGGACTTCAACACTGTATTACAATTATACCTCATGTCTGGGCTTACTTCAGTACTCCAGTTCACATATTTATGTTATGTAGTAGGTTATAGAACATATGACTGTATACTGATTCCTTTCACATTTTCAGTTTGATTTTACTATAGTGAGGATTTGTTTGGTGATACCTCAATCTTATGCACTCCTGTGCTGGCTTGGTGGTTTACTATTGTGACTATAGTGTATAGGGTACTGGGCTCAAGACCTACAAGGCTGTTCATTTTGTTGCTGGGCAGAGCAGTGGCTGTTGGATACAGAGTGATTAAGGCACTTTTAAACACTTATGAGCAGGTTTGTGTTGGGTTTGTGTGAGGGTAAACTATGCTAACCTTCAGTAAAATATGCTTACAGAGAGTTAGCTTCCATATTACTTAACCTGTGTGCGCATTGCTTACCCCCATCCAAACGGGCTTAAATCCGCTTACTGATGCTTACATACGCTCACTCCCATTTACTACTGCTTAATAGTGCTTACACTTGCTTACTTCCACTTACCACTGCACTAATTTAGACAGTAATGTCTAATGGTTCTTGGGAAGGTGGGGGATTTGGAAGCTGTATGGAGTTATCATTCATTACACATTTTACCTAAAATTTGTATCCCTGATTCCTGTGTACATATACTGTATGGGGCACATGTGATTATCTGTGGACTTTGCAACATTATGACACTGACACCTCATATCTCCATTTAATGCAGTACTCCAGTTCACAAATATATGTTATTTAGTAGGTTATGCAACTAAAAATATTGGTCATAACTTGATTTGACATGGAAAATGGAATGTGCTGCAGTGGGACTCGAACCAGGAATGACTGCTCTGCCCACTACACTATTGCTATTCTGCTTCATTTGCATATATCTTCCTTTTTATCCTCTTCTGCCACTTAAGCTGCATTAACCGAAACTAAGCGATGGGCAAACCCATGCACCTATGGTTAAATTTAATCTGTTTCATAAAAAATAAAAGCATCTTTATATTGTTTGTGTTTACTGTTGCTCTTCTACACATGAGGGATGTTACTGGGGGTATGTAGACACCTATGAGTGGTTTCCCTCATTCTTTAGGGCTTTCTGCTGTTCTTCATTGCAGGGGCATGTATAATCTGAGAGCTCTGCTCTCAGACACGCCCTCTGCACTCTCACACGCTCAGTGTAAGATTAGGAGCTCAGGCAGAGCACCTTCATTAATATTCATGGTGCTCTGCCATCCTGCTCCTAAATGGCTGCTTCTGTGCAGGATTAAGCTAGCCCTGAACGGAAGAATAGTGAATCCGGAGGCTGATGTGACAGTATCAGTGTTGCACAATGTATTGCTATTTGCTGAAGTAAGTACAAAACTAGTACTGCTACAGATTGTGTGTGTGTGTGTGTGTGTGTGTGTGTGTGTGTGTGTGTGTGTGTGTGTGTGTGTGTGTGTGTGTGTGTGTGTAAGAAATATCACTAATAATTGTTATCTATACATACACCCAGTATTGCTAGGACGCATGCATTATTCTCCTAGGTATCAATAAAAATACAACTAACAAGTAATTATATTTCAAAAGTAAGGCATAAAATATATCTCAAAACTTTCAGACACTAAGATCTTCTAGGATTCTGGTGACCCCTACTCCCCAGAGTATATAATTGGATACAAGCGGCTCCTTTAATCATCCTTGACTGCGTGGGGGCCCCACAAAAGCTGTTGCTGGCTGGGGAAGAATGAGGAGAAAACAATGTATTCATTTTCTGATTATGATCTTTAATCTGAACAGGGCTGTGATATGACTTTGTCTGCCCTCTGCTCTCAGTTACACCCATTCTAAAACCATCCTTGCTTCATAGGTTCATAGGTTCATAGGTTGGTACTAGGCTATCAGCCCTGGGGCCTATGCGAGCCTAGCCATAACAATTCCCGGGATATTTCTTCCCACAATATTTACTTCTCTGGACCCCTGTCAAGCAGGGTGACTGACATGATCCCCGGGGTGAATTTCCTATCTACCATCCAATCATCAAGGTTCCTTTTGAAGAGGGCCAATGAGGTGCTCTGCTTGACATGTATGGGCAGTCTATTCCGGAGTCTGGGGAGTCTCTGGGTCAGGAACCTATCCCTCCAGCATTTTTTGTTCATTGTGATGACAAGGTTTAGATCCCTGGAGCATGTGGCTCTGAGGGATTGGGATTTCTTTAAGTGGAGCATGTACAACAGCTCAGGGTTTGACATGGCCTTGTATATTAAGCAGAGATCACCTCTGAGTAGACGATATGCCACAGAGTATAGCTGGAGTTTTTTTAAACAGTCAGCATATTGCATCTGTTTTAGGCCTGTGATTCTTTTAGTGAGGTATTTCTGTGGCTTTTCCAGCTGTTGCAGATGTCTTTTGAGGTACATACCAAATGGGGCAATATACTCTATAATGGGTCTAATGAAGGATGAGTACAGTGGGACAATGACCTCCTTTTTTCTAATGAACAGACCTTAGTGATGAGGTGTGCCACATAGATGGATTTTCTGACTGTTGTGGCGATGTGGTTATCGAAAGTGAGACCACTGTCCACCTGTGTCCCTAAATCTCTCATCACACTTTCGATGTTTAGTGTCCTGCCACCTATGTGGTAATTCATGGATACATGTTTTTTTCCAAAGGGGATAACTATACGTTTCTTGGCCTTAAGCTTGAGCCCATGGCTCTGGCACTAGACATCTGTTTCTGTAAGGCCCTTTTGTAGAATATCCACATCATTTGGGGCTTTAATAATGGCTCTCAGTTTGCAGTCATTTGCGAACTTTGTTAGCCAGAGTCCCTTACTGTTGGCCAGTACTTCAGATAAGTTGATACCAAACAAGAGTGGTCCCAGGATTGAACCCTGAGGTACTCCAAGTGTCACTTGTCTGGAGCTGGATTTGGAGTCGGCTACTTTTACAGCCTGGGTTCTGTCAGTAAGCCAGTTGGCAACCCATCGAGTGATGTAGGGATTTATGCCCAGTTTAGTAAGTTTATCTATGATTCCAGAGTGGGGGATGGTGTTGAAGGCCTTGGCAAGGTCCAGATAGGCTGTGTGGGCCACCTTACCCTCGTCTACAGCTCTGGAGACTGATTCGAAGAAGTCAGTCAGATTCAGGAGACAAGATCGGCCCTTCACAAACCCAAACTGGGTGGGGTCCAGTGTTTGAAGGTTTCCAATGTCTTTGTTTATAAGTTCCATGATAATGCATTCCATGCCCTTGCAGATCAGGCTTGTCAGACTGATGGGATGGTAGTTTCTGGGATCCAAGGTGGATCCTCTCTTGTGGAGCGGGATAACTATAGCTGTAAGCCAGTCAGTGGGCATGAAGCCTGAGGTGAGGCTATGATTAAACATGACACTTAGTTGAGGTGCCAGTTCATTTTGTAGTTCATGTAGTACACAGCCTGGGATGTCATCTGGTGCCATGGATACTGTATTCTTAGCTTTGGAGAGTGCGGTTTCTACCTGTGTGGCCATGATTACCGGAATTTGGCAATCTTTTGCTATTGAGATGAGCCCTTTAGGGGGTGAGAGGGGGTTGAAGTTGGCACTAAATCGATCTGCCAGGATATTGGCAATATCCTTGTGATCAGTATATTTAATGCCATTCTGTTGTAGCTCAGAGCAGATCTAAGCATTGCCATTTAGACTCTTTACATAACTATAGAATGCCTTGTGGTTGTCTTTGGAATCTTTGGCAATTTTATTTTCGTGACTAGCTTTTGAGGATTTTATGAGGGATCTCAGCTTCTTACTGAGGCTGGTGAGGGAGTTTTTTGCATCCTGAGATTTTCCTCTTTTCTGCAACAGTTTCTTCCTTCTGTTGTATAGTTTGTTTATAGCAGGAGACCACAAGATTGGCTTCCTTTTTTGGAGAAGAGCATCTTGGTTCTATTTGGGATGGCACGATTTATGCATGAGTGGATGTGCTCATACAGTGCCTTAGTGTAGGATTCTGCAGTCGAACTTCCAGATCCCATCTGCATGGGTGTAGTGAAGTTTGTCACTTCTGACTTCAGTAGCATGAAGATGGCTTTGGAGAAGTTTTTTAAGGAGGTTTCCTTACTGGGGTGTGGGGGTGGTATGTGGATGTCAAGGGTGATTTGCTTATGGTCAGACCTGTCCAATGAGGGGGTGACCACTGGTGTGGAGCATCTATCTCCCATATTGGTAATGGCCAGATCTAGGATATTGGAGCCCCTGGTGGAACAATGGATTAGTTGATCCAGGGCATTGGAATTTATGAATTCCAAGAACCATTGGGAAAAGGAGTTGGTACCCGAGTAGTTTTCCCAGTTAATGGCAGAGTAGTTGAAATCACCCAGTATTAGGGTGTTTGGTTGTATCTTAACATTTTCCAGTATGTTTAGAAAGGTGTAGTGAGAATCTTGGGGTGTGGTGGGGGATCTGTAGCAAGCTACAATTTGGATTGCAGTCTTACCTAGTGTTAGATGCACCTGGAGAATTTCAGATGCATTGTGTTGGGCAACTAGCCTGGAGGTGTGAATATCCTTGGTGAATATGGACAGTCCTCCACCTTTACTGTTTCGGTCTTGGTTTTGTGGCCAAAAAGTGTGGTAAGAATTGTAGCCTGGTATTGCAGGGGTGCTCTCTGGAGCCTTGAACCAGGTCTCAGTTTCTGCACAGATATCAATGCTCTCCATTTTTAGGAGTGCTTCGAGAGAGCGCATTTTGAGGTTTAGACTTCTAGCATTGAGTAGCATCACCTTTAGATTTTGCTTAGATGTGTATGTACAGAAGACTGCTGTAGTTTATGTGTGTGTGTGTGTGGGGGGGGCGGGTGGTGGAGATTGTGTGGTTATTACTTCTTTAATTTTCTTCACAGTCAAACCTTACAGGTGTGCACAGGAGGTCGTTATAGCTTATGTTTGGTGTGAGGACAGTGTGGTTATTGTTTGTTTTACTTTTATGATAGACCTCAGAGCTGTATAAAGGTGTACAAAGCAGGGTTACTATAGCTTCTGTAGGGGCAGTGTACTGTCTTGGAGCAACAAAGTAGAACACATTACAGTAATCATTATTATTTTCACTTTCCTCACAATCATACATCTGGCATGTATACTAGTAGCTGCCATTAGGGGCTATGGGTAAGGAGTGAGGAAGCATTTTATGTATATGTATGACAGCAGTCACTTGAAATACATGACTGTGGACATTTGTACCTCTGCTTTCTTCCCAATCTAACACCAGTGGGATGGATAGGCAGTGTTTTTTTTTTTGGGGGGGGGGGGGTTAGGGAGGCAGGCAGTATTCTGGGATAGACCTGTGTAGCCTCACAACAATTGGCTTGTTAGCTTATTGTGAGTTATAGTTTTGTCAACTTTAAACATTTAGCGTTGGGCACAACTTAATATCTTCCTTGAAAGACAAAAATATAACAATAAGACTGAAATTATTTTCTTACTCATTATTTTTGTTTAGGCCACCATTGGATTAGAAGTCTGGGAAAAATGTTCTAAAATGCATCCCAGAATATCTATAACCCTATGGATTCCTGGACCCTGGCTTATTTGCTTTATTTCCTAAATGGTTATTACTGTGCTATCTTGGTTAGGAGAAGTGTGTTGAAAGGATGCAAGGAAAACTAAAGCTGAACAGCAACACTGAATTTCTTTCTTTAAACATAATTTCTGTTTAAGCCACCATTGGATGAAAAGGTAAAAATGGAGAAAAAACTAAAAATGTACTTTAGAGCATATAGAAAGTTATTGTGTCTTGAAAAAGTTGAAGAACAAGGCAAAATGTGAGAAAAGGAAGGGAAAGATAATGTGCATGGCATGGGAAGTTCAATATGAGGGGAAACAGAGGGGAGGACTGAATGGTGTGTGTGTGTGGGGGGGGGGGGGGCTGAAACAGTATGCATAGGGTGCCATTTCACCTAAGTCCAGACCTTTACATAAGAGTTGTTGTCCTGTATCATTGTTGCAAATAAATGCCAGTAACTGTGAATGGCCCTTTGTGAGATGGGCCATCATAGTGTGGTACACAGGCCTGTTGTAATGTAAGAGCATAGCAGTTACAGGTCAGTCTGTGCATACATCTCCTGAAAGTTTGCAGTGTGAGCTAAAAGGTTGCTTAGGATGGGTGGCAGTGGCATGGTGATACACTGGAAATGCTTAGGGGGCTCCCAACTTGACTTTTGCTGGGGCCCCAAAAATGCTAACACTGGTCCTGACTGCACTGCAGCTTCATAACCCTATCACATCCTTTGTTAGCACATCCATTTTTATTTATGTGCATAACACTGGTATTGCCATTGACATTTTAATTATCATTATATCAATATGGCAGAATTTATGTTAGGAATATTTCTTTGACATTTCAACACATTTGCATGTGGTGTATGACTAGTCTTTACCCATTTTCCCTTCCCTATTAATTATTATGCAGTACAAACCATTTTTCTGTGTGTACAATTCTCTCATTTCAATTCCCCTCCTTCAGAATTCTTTTACTGTTCTTGTCCTTAATATTTCAGGGCTACAGTGCATGCTTGCATCTTAGCTTTGCTTTTAAGCAAGCCATTTTTTTACATTCTATGCTGGTGTAAGCAAGCACCTTTCTAGGGCCCCAAACACTACTGCTGGCCATGAAAAAGTATTTGCAAATGCATATACCTACATCATGGAGGTTTAGCACAAAGTCAACATGTCTGTTAATGCATCCCAGGATTATCTTTTATTAATCTTGAAAGCCTCACCATTTATGCTTTGACAAGACCTTTTTTCTAATGCTGACGGTGGCAACTATTAAAATGCAAAAAGCTTTTCGAAAAGTGTGATTTCTGAAAATAGTTGATTTTTAAACCCTCATCTTAAATCTTTTCTAAGTATTCAAATGTAAAATATTAATTTTCCATTTTGCAAATGTACCTGTAAAATATAAAAAAGTAACTGGTAATTTCCATAAAATACAAACTACAAACCCATATGATAAAAATATAGTCAAAAATTGCAGATAGATTTTCAGGTATTAACCAAATTATGAATAACACACAAAACTATTTTCCCAATACCACAAAACAATATTTGTGTAAATGAGGGGCTGATCATGCCCCCATAGTTACTCCTGTCAGCTGATGACAATATTCCCCATCAAAATAAAAATAAGTGTTAAATAACAACAGCTCCATAAAATGGATAATATGATTTGTCTCTTCATTAGATAGATCATTGCAGAAGTAAACTTTTTCTTTAATCCATTCTAAACCTGTGGCATTAGATATATATATATATATATATATATATATATATATATATATATATATATATATATGGGTCTACTTCATTTCACCTAACTTCCAATTCACTGACTTTCATTTCACTGACCCCATTTCACTGAAATTTCATTTGACTGATGCTTCATTTCACTGACAGTTCATTTGACTGACAAGTATTATTAGCAAGAAAATGGAATATGCCCCCTTCCCCACTGTAGTGCGACCCTGGAGTTAGAATATATAGTTGGGGGGGTGTGGGGGGCACAGCCCCCCACATCGGGGGGTGTGGGGGGCGCAGCCCCCCACTTCATTTCATATGATATTGTTAAGTTTTGATATAATATTGCTTAGTAAAAGAAAAGTAAGTGGGGGGCTGTGCCCCCACACCCCCCCAACTATATATTCTAACTCCAGGGTCGCACTACAGTGGGGAAGGGGGCATATTCCATTTTCTTGCTAATAATACTTGTCAGTCAAATGAACTGTCAGTGAAATGAAGTGTCAGTGAAATGAAATTTCAGTCATTTGGTCTCAGTCAAATGGGAGTCAGTGAATTGGAAGTTAGGTGAAATGAAGTAGACCCATATATATATATATATATATATATATATATATATATATATATGTGTGTGTGTGTGTGTGTGTGTATAAAACTCTCTCTCTCTCTCTCTCTCTCTCTATATATATATATATATATATATATATATATATATATATATATATATATACTTATATAGCTATAGATAGATATATCTATGTTTGTCTTTTTCTATATATATCTATATGAATATAGATGTGTATATATATATATATATATATATATATATATATATATATATATATATGTAGCTCTATCTATATCTAGATCTATGGGGTCTATATTATAACACTGAAGTGTCAAAACTTCGAATGTTGTAACATCAAACCCAAAACCTCGAAGACTGATGATAACAAAGCCGTGGAATATTGAATTTTTTCCTAGGGAAAGAATTTGGTGGGCTGTTTCCATGGCTTCACTATTTTCTCCACTGTGGTGCGATCTCGGAGTTAGTATATTTAAGTAAAGGGGTGCCCCCCACGTTGGGGGGTGTGGGGGACAAAGCCCCTACATTAGAAATAGTTTGTAGTGTTTGTGTGTTTCGTGTTTTATACTGGAACAGTGATTTTTTTCCCTTGGAAAAAAAATCACTGTTCTCAGTCTTCGGGGCTTTCAGCTTTCGTGGTTTTGGGTTTGATGTTGTAACATTCAAAGTTTTGACACTTTGATGTTATAATATAGACACCTCTTACCCTAAGTGGTATCTCTACAACAGAGATGTGGTGATCATAATAATCACTTGGAACTTGCAGAAATTAAATAGATAGAAAGGTTCCATGCACATAGAGATCCTGGTTTAAACTCATACTTCCCACTTGAAACCGGCCCTTGAGGGGCAGAAGCTGAAGCATTAATGTCAATTGACTGAATGTTTTTCTACATTTTGACATCACTAATAAGTTTAACAAATCTGATGAAGGGTATTCTTGTACCTGAAAGTTCTTATCTGCCAGTTTTATAAGTTTCTTGGAAGTTTTTTTAGTCTTACTATTTTGTTAAAGTTCTTACCCAAGTCAAACAGTGTTTTATGGACTGCCTTGTTGTAACAGCATTGATTTTGGTTTTCTCATATTACTTTGTAGTAGGTGCTGTTCTTTGGTGGCTGTTCCTGTTTCTTTGTTTATTTTGGCCTTTTTGGGTGTTTTTAAGAAACAGACCCACATGGCAGAAGGGGTCGAACAACTATCTCTTTAACTGGATTATTGTCCTTAAACAAATTTAAGAGTGAAATAACCAGAGAAGAACTCTATTTTCCAGCAACAGAGTCCATTACTATGTTTGAACTTTAATGGCATGAATGTTTCAGTATATGAACCAGGTGAGGATTATTATATATTTATGAAACAGATGAGGGAATTAGAGAACAATTTTCTTGAACTTAAGCATTTGCAGTGGCAACGCTTCCATTTGGAAGCCTATTTACATTACAACATTGTTCCGAGGGGGTTGATAGTGTTACTAATGACAACATATGGTCAGACATATCCAGATTTATTAAAGAAGTGACAATTATCTAACATGGAGGTAAGCTTTAATTACATAAAGCTTTTAATTGACTTCTTTCAACCTAAAGAATGTGAACTTAAAGTTAGTAATAGAAAAGCAACAAAGAGAGATAGAAGGTAAATTTAATCAAGAAAATTATGCTGCTAAGCTTGAAGAAATGTATTTAAGGGTGTCACATTTTGTTACAAGGTTTGAACAACTGAAAATTAAAAAACTAACTAGAGATTATGTTGATTTTATGAAAGGGTGTGTCTTTGCATGGCCTCGCAATACTGATAATAGAAATCTAAAAAGGGATGGAATTCAGGATGACACCATACAGCAGGAAGCTATAAAGTCCCCGGTTAAGCATGATTTAATGTGTAGTGGGAATAATGAGTCTTCTTCACTACATTTAGTATCTTTCCATACAGAAGTTAAAAATGATGGAAGATGCACTCAATCACCACAGCAGGTAACATTATCTGCACATGTAAATGCTAAAACAGGCAACCTGGATGTTTTGCTAGGTGCTAGACCTAAAAGCACTTCTGTGCAGATGCAGTTTTTTCCGGAATTTACCCTACAGATGTGAGAATATAAGGACAAGAGAGGTCTTTGCTCTCAGAGCAGAGGGAGAAAAAGGAGAAAATTGTCAATAGATCAAGGGAAGAATGCCAACTAGTCAACATGAATATCATAGTTGTGAACTGATCTGTTTTTAGCCTGACAGATGCCCACTTGTCTCTTTTAAATCAAGGCCTAAGTTATGTTCCAGTAAATTGTTAAAATTTATATGATGTTATTTTACAGCTGAAGGTGTTTGGAAGAGACATTACATTAAAGAGTATTTTTGGTAACAGTTCGCAACATTGTGCTAATATATTCAAAAAGCCTAGAGATTTTGTTCCACAGAATAGTTCTGTGGTAGATACCTTTGTAAAAGTGTGTGAACAAGATATTGTGCAACATTTATTGAGGCCAAGGCACCAATTTCATAACATATCCAGCACTGAGAGACAAGCCTTGAAAGATCTGATGATAAATGATAATTTAATTATAAGACCTGCAGATAAAGGTGGAGCCATTGTTCTGATGAGCAGGGCATTTTATGTGATGAAAATGAGAGAGTTATTGAGTGATGATGACACTTATAAGCCCATTACAAGTATGAAGCTGATACAACTAAAGAAATCAATGAACGATATTCTGCATGAACTGCTCATGCGTAGATCTGTTACAAAAGACCTTTTTGACTATTTAGTAGTAGAGCATCTGAATATTCTAGCTGCATAAACATGAGAATAATCCACCTATGTGTCCTATTGTGGCAGGCAATGGATGGATTACAGAGCCAGCTTCTATTTATATTGAGCACCAGTTGAAATGTTTTCTGGTTAAAGCACCCAGGGTTATTAAATATACTAGACATTTTCTGTCATCTCTTAATGCCTTTATTAATCAACAATTAAATATGAATAGGCTTCTGTTAGTGACTATGGATGCTGTTAGCCGTTTCACGGCTATCCCAAATGACTTTGGGTTAAATGCTATTACAGAATTCCTACAGAGAGAAGCTGATATTCATATCAATCAAATCAATGCAATAAGTCTAGTGCTTAAACACAATGTGATGATCTTTGAAGGCAATGGGGTCTGTGATGGGCACCCCATGCGCCAACAGTTATGCTAATCTTGTAATGGCGAATTGGGAACATGATTTTGTGTTTAATAACTATCTATACTCACAGTATGTGAAGTTTTATCAGCGCTTTTTTGATGATATATATGTTATGGGAAGGAAGTGAAGAACTTGCCAGCTTTCATAGATTCTTAGAAGGGACTACTGAGTTTTTAAGATTCAGCATGCATTCTTCCTATGAGATGTTACCTTTTTTGGATGTGATGACCATTCAGACTAACTGTGGTAAGATTGCCATACAATTGTATCATAAGGAAACTGCGTGTATAACTGCTCACCCAAAACGCCAAAGATGCGCACCAGAGAAATAGAACTTCCTGATGTTTTAAAACAAAACAGGTCGGACATCCGATGTAAAATCCACAATTTTATTGCACACTCCACATTAAGCGCTTTCACCTACTGGAATCGTAGGCTTCATCAGAACAGTTTAAAAATATCTTACTATCATTTAAATAGTGTTACATTTTGGCGCCATTTCATATAACTACCTTCATTTAAAGTGACATGCACATAATACTTAAAAACAATTCCACTTGTCATTTTTTAAAAACAAAGCAAAAACCAAAACTCCATTTAAGCTATATAGTAAATCCTATTGATATTACTATAAAATTCATATATTAATATACTGTCACGATACCAAAAGTTGCATTCTATTAACAATGTTCTAATATACTTTTTACAGATATACTGTCATTAAGTCCTGGGGGGGTAGTGGCATCCGTTAGAATTTGCCAATAACATTCCCTATACAATAAAAAGTTCTTTAAATTGCCCCCCCTCGGATTGGGTTGAACTGTTTCTAGGATACCAAATCTAAATTGATGATCTGTCCCTTTCTGCATCACATGTTTTGCCAAGGCATTTTTTTCGTCACTATTTTTTATACTATACACATGAGCATATATTCTCTTCCTAAACTTTTGCTCAGTTTTGCCTATATAATATGCAGTGCAAATTGTGCAATAAGCAATGTATACCAGGAATTTACTGTCACAATTACCTTTTTTAAAAAATATCTTTGTACCATTGTAATTGGACAGTTTTTTTTCCTTTTCCTGTGTTATATAAATACACTGGCTACAATTGCCACATCTCCTTGTATATAACTTCCTGGTACCACCTGCAGTATGTTCCACTACTATAGGTCTTTCTAACAGATTCTTCAAATTAGGTGCCATTTTGTATACTAATTTCGGTTTTATACCCATTAAATCAATCATGGCATCATTTGTTAATAATGTGTACCAGTATTTATTCAATATATGTTCAACCTTTTTACTATAGGGACTGAATTCTACAATACATGCTCTTCCTAAGTCATTTCTGGTCACACTTCTATCATTGGTACTACCTATCAATTCATTATTGTTAATTCCTAACAACGGGTATAAATCTGTTCCTCTTCTTAGTCTTAGTTCCTCTCTTATTTTTTCCATCATATTCATACTATAACCCCTCTCCTTAAATAGAGACATAATATACGAAATTTCCCTGTTGGCCTCTTCTGTTGACGATGTCATTCTCATGGCTCTGATACATTGGCCCTTAAAGATGTTAATTTTTGTTTTGGTTGGATGACAGCTATCATAGTCCAAATAAGAATTGGTAAATGTTTCTTTTCTATGTATTCGAGAATGAAAGCTGCCATCCTTCCTAGTTACCAATGTATCCAAATATGGTACCCCTATATCATTACTATAAGATGTAAATTTCAGGAAGCTACTGCTTTGATTTAAATATTCTACAAAGCCCTCAAAACTATCCTGACTACCTTCCCATATTATATATATGTCATCCAGAAAACGGGAATAATGTTTGATGGATCTCTTGTGTTCACTCTCTAAAATATTATTCATTTCCCAATCCAACATAACTAGGTTAGCATATATGGGGGCACAAGCTGCCCCCATAGCGACTCCCCTAGTTTGTTTATATATTGTATTTTTCCATTGGGTGTATTGTTAGATTCACTACTGAAGCACATATATAAGAAGGTACAGCATATGGTCAAGGATTCGTGGGAATTTTTGAAGAACTATCCGACTACACTTACAACTGGCCATTTGATATTTGCATCAATAGATGTTGTGGATCTATTCACGTGCATACCCAAGGATGAAGGACTAGAAGCATTTCTAAATAGCGTACACAAATATAGTGATCTGACTCGAGACAGAGCTCGATTAGTGTATGAATTAATGTCGATTGTGTTAGAAAACAATTTTATATATAATGATGGTACAATATATAAACAAACTAGGGGAGTCGCTATGGGGGCAGCTTGTGCCCCCATATATGCTAACCTAGTTATGTTGGATTGGGAAACGAATAATATTTTAGAGAGTGAATACAAGAGATCAATCAAACATTATTCCCGTTTTCTGGATGACATATATATAATATGGGAAGGTAGTCAGGACAGTTTTGAGGGCTTTGTAGAATATTTAAACCAAAGCAGCAGCTTCCTGAAATTCACATCTTATAGCAATGACATAGGGGTACCATATTTGGATACATTGGTAACTAGGAAGGATGGCAGCTTCCATTCTCGAATACATAGAAAAGAAACATTTACCAATTCTTATTTGGACTATGATAGCTGTCATCCAACCAAAACAAAAATCAATATCTTTAAAGGCCAATGTATCAGAGCCATGAGAATGACATCGTCAATAGAAGAGGTTAACAGCGAAATTTTGTATATTATGTCTCTATTTAAGGAGAGAGGTTATAGTATGAATATGATGGAAAAATAAGAGAGGAACTAAGACTAAGAAGAGGAACAGATTTATACCCGTTGTTAGGAATTAACAATAATGAATTGATAGGTAGTACCAATGATAGAAGTGTGACCAGAAATGACTTAGGAAGAGCATGTATTGTAGAATTCAGTCCCTATAGTAAAAGGTTGAACATATATTGAATAAATACTGGTACACATTATTAACAAATGATGCCATGATTGATTTAATGGGTATAAAACCGAAATTAGTATACAAAATGGCACCTAATTTGAAGAATCTGTTAGAAAGACCTATAGTAGTGGAACATACTGCAGGTGGTACCAGGAAGTTATATACAAGGAGATGTGGCAATTGTAGCCAGTGTATTTATATAACACAGGAAAAGGAAAAAAAACTGTCCAATTACAATGGTACAAAGATATTTTTTAAAAAAGGTAATTGTGACAGTAAATTCCTGGCATACATTGCTTATTGCACAATTTGCACTGCATATTATATAGGCAAAACTGAGCAAAAGTTTAGGAAGAGAATATATGCTCATGTGTATAGTATAAAAAATAGTGACGAAAAAAATGCCTTGGCAAAACATGTGATGCAGAAAGGGACAGATCATCAATTTAGATTTGGTATCCTAGAAACAGTTCAACCCAATCCGAGGGGGGGCAATTTAAAGAACTTTTTATTGTATAGGGAATGTTATTGGCAAATTCTAACGGATGCCACTACCCCCCCAGGACTTAATGACAGTATATCTGTAAAAAGTATATTAGAACATTGTTAATAGAATGCAACTTTTGGTATCATGACAGTATATTAATATATGAATTTTATAGTAATATCAATAGGATTTACTATATAGCTTAAATGGAGTTTTGGTTTTTGCTTTGTTTTTAAAAAATGACAAGTGGAATTGTTTTTAAGTATTATGTGCATGTCACTTTAAATGAAGGTAGTTATATGAAATGGCGCCAAAATGTAACACTATTTAAATGATAGTAAGATATTTTTAAACTGTTCTGATGAAGCCTACGATTCCAGTAGGTGAAAGCTCTTAACGTGGAGTGTGCAATAAAATTGTGGATTTTACATCGGATGTCCGACCTGTTTTGTTTTAAAACATCAGGAAGTTCTATTTCTCTGGTGCGCATCTTTGGCGTTTTGGGTGAGCAGTTATACACGCTGACCTCGTTGTGGATTAGTCAATACTGCCTTTGGGTTTCTATCATAAGGAAACTTGGAAGAATAATTATTTGGCAAGATCAAGTATGCATCCCCAGCATATTTACTCTAGTATACTTGAAGCACAGCTGCTCAGAGTTTCCAGATTAAGTACTAGAGAAGATGATTTTTGTAAAGACGTATTAAGAATGGGGTCATTTTTTCAACATAGAGGCTATGATAAGAAACAGACTTTAAGGCACAACAGAAGGTTAGGGCCGTATGTGGGCAAAAAGGGAGACCCTACTTGCATTGGAATGATACCCACCCCCAACAGAGTTCTGAACAGATGAAAAAGAGGCCACAGATGGAGCAAGTCAGTTGTGTTGTTCTGACATATACGAGTGATATTAAGTATGTATGTGACATCATTTAAGCTAACTGGAGATCCTTACATCGGATGAGACGATTAAAGAGATTGTTGGAAATAGACTGCATTTTGCCTTTAAGAACAGTCACAATCTTAAACAAATGCTATGTTTTAAACATACAGCATATGTAAAGATACAGGAAAGGAACCTATCCATGTCATTGTTGTTCTAACTGCAAATATATATCTAAGGAACAAGATTTCAAACATCCATTTATCAATTTTATGTTTATACCAAAGCTGTATGCTGACTGTACTACTGAAAGTTTGATGTACTTGGCTACATGCGACAGCTGTACATGTTCCTATGTAGGTAAGATGGTGAGACAGTTTAAAGAAAGGATATGTAAGCATATCAGTGATATCCGTCTGAATGATCTTAAAAATCCCCTGGTGAAACATGTGCACGAATCAAATGGACACAAGTTCTTTTATAGAGTATTACAAGTGGTATCTGAACATCAGAGACGTGGTGATCATAATAATCACTTGGAACTTGCAGAAATTAAATGAATAGGAAGGTTCCAAGTACATAGATATCCTGGTTTAAACTCTTACTTCCCACTGAAACCTGTATATATATATATATATATATATATATATATATATATATATATATATATATACACAACAACCCCAAGCTCACCATACTTTGGAGAAAAGTGAGTATCCCAAGAAATGGTCATCTCAGACTTCATCCATTTTTTTGGCAATTCAGTCTCTGTTTTCTGGCTACTATTGTCCAAGTCTCTCTATATTAAGAAAATAATCAAAATGCTTTTCATTTGCTTATTGAGACTGTTTAATCCTACTTCACCAGGAACCTAGCAATTCTAGTGCATTAGTCAGCTCTCTAGGTTTCTGTCCACAGTAATTTAATTAAATAAAACTTGCTTCTGTTATTTCTGCAAGGTGAACTAATCTCTTCTGGTCACCGGGTTATCTGAGTGCACTTCATCTCTTGTAAGACTCCTCTCTTCTAGTGAATTACTTACTTAATACAGGTTTCCCAAATTAGCGTGTCAGCCAGTGTGAAACATATAAATTAGGCTGCCAATTCAGGCAGGGGTTTGCTTTAGTGAATTGAATCTCAGTGCTTTGGTGTAAGCGTACTGTATACTGTTGTATTATCCTTGTGCAGTACGCAGTACATAAAAGTATGATGCATCATCCTACAGTTCAAAGCTCTTAGCTAGAGTTTGTGGGCCATAAACATCCATTGCCACTACCATGTTATCATGTCTACTGTAAAACGTAAACAGCAGAAAATGAATATGGCCCAAAACTCCTGAATTTAAAATCTATCACATAAAATAATGAATTTTATTAAATGTAAAAAAAAGAACATCATCAGACAGGACTGATTCGTGAAATTCATTCACTTGAATTATGAAGTGTTGACTCATAATTAGAAATAACCCAAAAAAAGGAAAACTATGAGAAAAATGTTAAACAGTTATGAGACAGGTAATATCACAGAAAACTTAAGAAACCTCTACAGAAGCACCTATATATAAATTATAGATAAATATGTGAGCTTATAAATCTGTCTTGGGATTTATAGACACATAATGCTTAGTGCAGTACTAATTAGTGTGCGTAGAAGCTATGCAGAGGGTGTGGATAAATATAGGACAATGTAAATACATGTCCTTTTAGCTGTGAGACTCCTCATACAGCAAATGTCTTGACTGTTAATGATATGGAGGTGCACAGCCTTCATCTATAAATCTCAATCCAAGTGTTGACCGTTTTATAAACAACCAGCAGTAGAAACAATGTTCAAGTTTTGATTCTTTAAAACATTTTAAAATTAATAGCATCATTAAGACTTTGACATCTTTTTACATGTAACAGCATTTGTCAGTGATATAAACTATAATGAATTAATGTGTGAATATCATCCCTTTTCTCATTAGGCAATTTTTTCCAGAGCATACCTAAGTTAGCTGATGTACTGTGCAGGTTCCTGTTCTGGCATCACCTTCAGCTCTATGTTTAGGAGGGAGGGCCAGATTCAGGAAGGCTTACACGGAGTTCAAGAGTAGTGTAAGCCTCCGTGTAAGCCTCCCGATTCAGGAACAGCCCAAATCTCCGTGTAAGAGACAGCTAACACGTCTCTTACACGGACTGGGGGTGGAAATGCTCAATACCTCATTTGCAGCTCAAAGATATGCAAATGAGGTATCTGAGCGATCTACGAAGCAGAAATCAGTCCGTGTAACGGACGTGTTAGCTGCAGAAATGTACTCAGCTGACAACTGAGTACATTTCTGCAAAATTAAAAACGGAGCTATGTCAGCTCCAAATAAAGGGTGCATTTGTTTCATTAAACATGCCAATGGCCAAATATGTGGCCATTGGCATGAAAAACTGTTGCAAAAATATGTTATATAACTTTTTTTTCACGGGATTTTGAGGTTTAACTGCAGCGCACACCCGCGCAAACGGGCTGCGCTACCTAAAACTAAAAACCGAAGCTTATAAGCCCACAATTGTGAGATTTATGTATTACATGGAATGTCAATGGAGGGACTTGCAGACCAAAAACAATATGGCCTCCGTTTAGTGGTTGTCAAGGGGGGGAAGCTCCGTGTAAGACATGTAACTAGTCATTACTAGGCAATCCTATGTAAATGAGGGTTACAATACTGAATCACACTGCCACATAGGTAATGAGCACTTTCTGAGTAGTGTAAGAGTTAGAGAAGGGGGAGGAACAGAGTAAGAGGTAGGTGACATCACGGGGGGGAAGGATAGATACAAATGTACCAGATTGGAGGGCAATGTAAGGTGAAAGATGACAGACAGACTTCAGAGAGGGAGGTGTGTCCCAACAGAACACTAGGAAAGTCAAGAAATTGAAGGTTTACGCTATCCCTACACTCAAAGTTTCCTGAAATACATGCATGCGCGCGTGCGCGCGCATGTAAGGCAGGCTCAACATATGGGAGAGTGTTGCAAACCGTTTACAACGGTTTGCGCGGGCGTGCACGTGTGTAAGGCAGTTTGCGCGTGTTTTAACATGAATCAGCCTAGTTCACACCGTGTAAGGATGAATGCGTGCGTGTAACACCGTGTAGGGATGTGTGCGCGCGTTTAAGTGACTGTGAGCGTGTTTAAGCTGGTGTGCACATTGCTCTCCTTCAGGAAACAGAGAGGAAACAGGAAACAACCAAAATACACAGAGACTGCCAGAGGATACTGCTGGAGTTAATTGGTGGAAACAATTGGAAGCAGGCAATTATGCAGGCAGACTAGAAGCCCAACCCAGCACTTAAAACACTGCAAAGAGCAGTGCAGGGTGTTTCTCACAAGAGATACTGCAAGAAAGTAAGCTATCAGAATTGAAAACTGAAAAAGCTGAACTCAGAGCAGAAATGCTAGGGGCTGCCATAGCTGTTATAATCAGGCAAAGGTGAATTGCTGAGGGTGGTGACAATGCAGATGCTGACAGACAACCCAGAGTGAGGAGAAGGAGAAGAGTATACAGGCCCAGGGTCACCTACCATGGGTTACATGAGCTGGAGATAGTAGAGCGCTACAGAGTGGACAGAGACCTTCTGCAGCAGATTGTTGAGCTGTGCAGGCCACATCTCACACACAGAACCAACAGAGGGAACCCATCCCAGTGGAAACCAAGGTATGTGTTGGCCTAAGAATACTAGCAACAGGTACCTTCCAGAGACCAACTGGTGATATGATGGGGATATCACAGGCATCAGCCTCCAGGGTACTGCACCAGTTCCTGGATGCCATGTCAGCACATGTCAGTGATCATATATATGTCCCTAATGACCGTGAGGTTGTGGCCAGCAATATGCATCTCTTCCAGCAAATAGTGGGATACCCAGAGGTGCTGGGTGCAATAGACTGCACGTACGCATCAAAGCACCAGCTGGTGAGCGGGGTAGAGTCTACATTAACCGCAAGGGATACCCCTCCATCAACTGCCAGGTCGTGTGTGATGCCCAGGGCATAATAATGAATGTGTGTGCTGGCTGCCCTGGGAGCTACCACGATTCCCACATCTGGCATCTGACGCAGCTGTACCAATCATTTGCTAGTGGGGACTTCCCACACGGACACCTAGTGGGGGATGCAGGTTATGCACTTGAGCCGTGGCTGATGACACCCATCAGAAATGCACACACACCTGAACAGGAACGCCATAATGAGGCACACGCACAAACACGTAATGTCATAGAGTGTGTGTTTGGGCTGCTCAAGTCACGGTTCCGGTGTCTGAACACATCTGGTGGAGCCTTGCAATACACACCAACTACATGTACCCAAATGGTCATGATATGTGCTATGCTACATAATATGATCCTGCGGAAACAGCTGCAGCAGGACCAGCACAGGGCTGGGCCTAACATCCCCCCACCATTGCCAAGGCCACCACAGGCAGAGGGTGACTTGGAGGAGGAGCAACCTGACCTTGTCCCAGTAGGCAGAAGGAGGCGTGCCCAGTATGCCCTGGCCTTGGCAAAGAGGCAACGCATAGCACATACACTTGGTCAGTAGGAACACTGGGACTGATATCCGCTCTGACTCACTCATATAGTAACAGGGATGCCTAACATGACACAACCTGCTTCCAAACATGTACAGGGAGTGTAGTATGTGCATCCGACAGAGGCAGCCCTGCAGCACCACCTGAGGCATGAATGCCATGTGTTAAGTAATGTAATACCATGTACCATATGCACACCTGAGGACCCGACTAACATCCACCCTCACCAATCATAAACCACAAAAAACACAAACCTAACTCATAGGTACCACAAGGGATAGTAACCTAGATGTAATGCTACCCAATGCCAGAAGTATAAATGCATGCAGTGTAAACGCACACAGTATAGAGAATGTAGATATCAGTGCTGTAATAGAAAACAGGGTCAAAGCACATCAGCACCCTGACACTACCAGGTCACACCTCTGTCCTAATAGCAGGAACAGCCCCAGGCCTACTCTGGCAACGTGAGTGTCAAACGAAATATTACTGTCAACCTGGGTGCCCAGGTCCCTGATAACCTCTTCTGTGCTTAGAGGATTGCCACCTAGATGGGAACTAGGGGTAACCCTGTTGTTCCCGAAGGGTATGACTATGCATTGTTTAGCATTTAACGTAAGGCCATGGCTCTGGCACCAGTTATCTGTGTCTATGAGACCCTTCTGAAGGATGTCTGTGTCAGATGGGTTTCCAACTATGGTTCCCAGTTTGCAGTCATCTTCAAACTTTGTCAGCCATAATCCTCCTGTGTTTGCTTGTACTTCTGAAAAGTAGATGCTGAACAAAAGTGGGCCCAGGACTGAGCCCTGTGGGTCACCACTTGTGACAGCTCTGGAGTGTGACATGGCACCAGCAACTTTGACCCTGTGTGTTCTGGCACTTAGCCAGTTTGCAACCCATCCTGTGATGTATGGGTTCACATTTAAGCTGGTGATGTTTTCAATGATACCTGAGTGGGGTATTGTGTCGAAAGCCTTTGCCAGGTCAAGGTAGGCTGTGTGGACTGCCTTGCCCACGTCATTGGCCTGGGTGACTGTCATGAAAAAGTCAACCAAGTTTAAAAGGCATGATCTGCCCTTGACAAAGCCAAACTGGATTGGATCCAACGTCTGCAAGTCCCCTATGTCTTCATTTATCATTCCCATTATGATCCTCTCCATAGCTTAGCAGACCAGGCTTGTCAAGCTGATGGGATGGTAGTTTCCGGGGTTGGTGGAGGCACCTCCTTTGTGAAGTGGGTCCACCATTGCCGTATGCCACTCCTTGGGCACATATCCTGAGGTGAGGCTAAGATTAAACAGCTGCCCTAACTGCGGGTGTAATTCCTCATTGAGTTCATGGAGCACACAACTGGGGACACCATCTGGTCCCATGGATAAAGTGTTGTCCACCTTGGATAGAGCAGTTCTCACCCCAGCATTGGAGATGTTTGGGGGGGGCTACAATCCTCTGGTGTAGATACCCCTCCAGTTGGGGGGAGGGGGGGGAGAAATCCGCACTGAACCTGTCAGCCAGTATGTTGGCAATGTCTGTAGGTTCAGTGATATTTACATCATTCCGAACTAATTCTGAGCATATCTGGGAGTTCCCTCCCAGGTGTCAAACATAGGTAAAAAAGGCCTCATGATTGTCCCTTGAGTCCTGAGCGGGTTTACTCTCAAAACTTGCCTTGGATGATTGTATGGGGGAACCCAGTGTTTTACTCATAATGAGCAGGGGTGTCTTCCCTTCTATGGATGTTGCTCTATCTTGTAGTAGCTCCTTCCTTTTGTTGTAGAGCTTGTTTATGGCTGGGGTCCACCAGACTGGATGCTTGCCTGTGGTACAAAGAGTCTTTGTTTTGTTTGGGATTGCTTGATCCATGCAGTCCTGGAGGTGCTGGTAGAAGGCATTTGTAAGTGATACAGTGGCTTGGATAATGGTGTCCGCTGGCTTGGGGGCCTTGAAAGAGACCACACCAGTCCTTAGAAATGTGAAGTCGGCATTTGAGAAGGTCTTCACTGTTTGTTTTTCTATCTGGGGTGTGGGTGGGATGTGGACTCCCACTGAGATTAGTTCATGATCTGATCTCACCAATGATGGGTATACTTCTGGTGTTGAACAGTGTGACCCCATGTTCGTGATGATGAGTTCTAGTATGTTGTCTCCACTTGTGGGGATGGTGACCAGTTGTTCCATGGCATTTGAGTGTATGAACTCTTGGAACCTTTGGGTTAGAGTGTTGGGGCTTGATTAGTGATCCCAGTCTATATTTGGATAGTTGGAATCACCCAGTATGATGGTGTTTGGAGATACATTTATCCCATCCAGTGTTTTCAGGACAGCTGTGTGAGGTACCTGAGTTTGAGAGGGTGGCATGTAACATGCTACAAACTGCAGAGCAGTCTTGCCTACGGTTACTGGCACCTGGATGGTCTCCGATGCATCGTGTGTTGCCACCAACCTTGAGGTGAGGGTGTCCTTGATGAATATGGACACCCACCTCTCCTTTCTTGGTGTTGTCCGGATTTTGGTGCCGGAACGCATGATATGAGGTAACACCCAATAGTGCCGGGGTGCTGTCAGAAGCCGTGAACCAGGTTTCAGGCACAGCACAGACATCAATGTGCTACATACTGAGAAGGGCGTTGAGTGTGTGCAGCTTGAGGGTGAGACCTCTGGCATTGAGCAGCATTACCCTTAGTGTCTTTCCTTTTCTGTGTTCTAGGGTGGTAGGTGTAGAATCTGATTCTTGCATAAAAAAGGCACAATTGGGGTGGCAAGAGCATCAGCTGAAATCCGGAAGCCCAGGGGTGACAGGTGCAAGCCGTCCCTTGCAAATCAGCGTGGCCTGTCCAGCATGTCATCCCAGGCAGACAGACATTGGACCCCCTTTGAATGACACCATAGTTTAAGCAAATTAATACAGCTGATCATCTTGTCTCTGTTTATGTGGCATCATACTTGGTGAAGGTAGGATACTGTTCAAGGTCAGGGTCATACCTGCCTGGCCTACATAATCAGAGGGATCCTCTATGTCTCTTTCCATGTAGTCCAGGGAGGTACATCTCAGGTCGTTCACACCAGCATGGATAATGACTGGGTCAGACTTGTACTTGCAGTTGAGTGACCTGAGTGCTTGCATTATGTGGTGGATTCCAGTGCCCGATAGGCAGCTTACTGTGACCTCCTCCGTACTCGATCTGGTGAGCGGGACGTCAGTGTGTCTGACTATGGAGTCACCTATGACAAGTGTGTCTGGCATTGTGTTTGGTCTTAAGGACTGTGACTGTTTGGCACACTGACTCTGTGGTCTATGTGTTGCATGTGCTGTGCCCTGTGGAGGCAGTTGTGTGGGTGTCTGCTGTGGTGGCCGCTGCTGTTTTGGTGGAATTCTGATCAGAGCCTCCGAGTATGTCTTTGTGTGTCTATGTGTATGATTTTAAGTTGTGATAGTGCTATGTGAGACTGGGTTTGTGATGTGTGTGGTTACCTTCACCTTCTCTCTGGTCTTGCTAGTCCTATGTTGAGAGAGCTCAGCCTCCACTTTGGCTATATAGTTGCATCTCTCACATGTATGTGTGTTTTATGGGAGAAGGAGAGGGTTGTCAGTGTACATGAGGCAATTGTAACATTGCCTCAATATTCCCAGGTTCACCAGCTGAGCAGGAGAGGACACTAGCAACTGATCCCTAGACATGCTAGAAGGAATAGACAAAACAATGTTGGAATACAGGGAGATATCAAGCCCCCCAAACCACATCATAGTGCTTGACTGACAATACCTACACATACACCACAGTTTCATAGTGTCATAGTTTACTAGTAGGCTATCTGCCCTAGTGCATGTATATGCCTAGCCATAGTGATGTGGCTATTGCCACCCCTTATAGTGGTAATCAGTGTACAGAATAGATTCCGAATATTGTGCCTCTGACTTAGTAGTGACACATTATGACCCCCTTACGTAATTGAATAACATGACTGTGCCTCTGTCTAGTCTGTGCCTCTGTCTCATATGCAGTTGTCCAGATGTATCTTGAAGAGACTCAGTGAGGGACTCTGTCTAACATGAACTGGGATACTCTGCTAGAGTGTGAGATGCCTCTGAGTTATGACTCTGTCCCTCCAGCATGTCCTATACATGTATGTGCTGAGGTTCAAATCTTCAGCTCTCATGGTTCTGGTGGATTTGGATTGCTTGCAGTGGAGCATGTCCACCAAATCCTGATTGGACATGGTCTTGTATGTCAGGCATAGGTCACCTGTAAGTATGCGGTATGACACTGAATAAAGCTGGGTTTCCTCTATTCTGGAAGCATATGACATGTGTTGTAGACCCCTGATCTTCATGGTAAGGTACCTTTGGGGTCTCTCCAGCTGTTGCAAGTGCTGGGTGAGGTACATACCAAATGGGGCTTTGTATTCAATCATGGGCCTGATAAGGGAGAAGTATAGTGGTACAATGACCTCCTATGATCTGGATGGAAAACTCTCCATGATAAGGTGGGCAAGATAGAAAGTCTTTCTAACCACTTTGGCAACATGGGTGTCAAACGAGATGTCACTATCCACACGTGTCCCCAGGTGTCTGATTTGTTTTCTGTGCTCAGTGGGTTGCTGTCTATGTATTGATCTGTGGGTACTTTGTTCCTCCCAAAGGGGATGACTACACATCAGTTGCATTCAGTTTCAAGCCATGAGTCTGGCACCAGCTATCCGTCTTTGTGACGGCATTCTGTAGGATGCGTGTGCCGGCTGATGTATTCACTATGGTGCCTAGGTTGCAGTCATCTGCAAACTATGTCAGCCACAACCCTCCTATGTTTGCTTTCACATCTAAAAAGTAAATACCAATTAAGAGGGGTCCCAGGACACATCCTTGTGGGACACCACCTGTGACTGGCTTTGAATCTGACAAGGCACCTGCAATGTTGACTTTATGGGTTCTGTTTCCTAGCCATTTTGCAACCTATCCTGTGGCATATGGTGTTATATGTCAGTTGTTGAGCTTGTCTATGATGCCTGAGTGGGGTATTGTGTCACAGGCCTTAGCCAAGTGCAGGTAGGCTGTGTGGACTGTGTAGCCCTCATCAATGGCCCTACTGACAGTTTCATAGTAGTCAACTAGGTGCAAAAGGCAGGATCTGCCCTGTACAAAGCTGAACTGGGTGGGATCAAGGGTCTGTAGGTCAGCAATGTCTCTGTGTAAGAGCTCCATAATGACTCTTCCCATAGCTTTGCAGACAAGGCTGGTTAAGCTTGTGTGGTGGTAGTTGCCATGGTCTGTGGAGGCATTTCCTTTGTGGAGTGGGACCACTGTTGCCGTACGCCAGTGTTCAGGTACATATCCTGTAGCAAGGCTAAGGTTAAATAGCATTTGTATATCCGGGTCCAGCTCCTTCTGGAGTTCACATAGCATGCAACCGGGATACCATCAGGTCCCATTGATGCTGTGTACTTGTCTTTGCTGAGTGGCTCTCACATGGACATCCAAGATGACAGTGAGGTTACATACAGCTGTGATAACTATCTTCTTTGGAGGTGAGGGAGGGTAAATCTCTGAAGCTGTCCGCGGAATGTTGCCAATATCTGTCAGGTCACTGGAATATATGTTGTTGTGTACCAACTCTGAGCATATCTGAGGGTTCCCAACCAGGTGTCTGACATAACTGAAGAAAGCAGTGTGGTTACCTTCATTGTCTTTGGTGATTTATGTCCCCAAGTTGACCTTGCATGTCTTTATGAGATAATGTAGCTTTCCACTAGTGCTAATCACAGCTGTCTTCCCTTTTGGAGATGTAGCTCTGTCTTGCATTAGTATCCCTCATCTGTTATACAGTTTGTTTATGGCTGGGGTCCACCAGACAGGCCACTTTCCCTTTGTGGAGAGGGTCCTGTTTTTATTTGTGATTGCATGGTCCATGCTTTCTGACATCTAGCTAAGAGGAGGTCATTGTGGTTCTGCAGTTATCTTTCATCAGCATTAGAAATGACCACAACAGCCCCTGTGGGGTGTACCTCATGCAGACACATCCAGCAACTGTAAAGTCCACAACAGTACCTCACCAGGAGTATGAAAGAGCTGGAACACATGTAATGTGTCGCCTGATTAAACAGAGTGCAGCTCCACACACTGCCATGCTGTCCACCCAGATGCAAGCTGTGCCTGATGTAGAAAGCCATGTCCAAGCTGGAATCAATGCACATGCTGCACCTTGTACAATCTGAATGGCAGGGAGCTATGCACATGAGGGACCTGAACCCCAGCACTGACATACATAGGACAGGCTGTACTGCATTATCCATAACACAGAAGCCACCCCCACGCATGAGTAAACTACCAGTACAGGTTATCCGTAGAGTCACTCGTTGATTCCCCTCAACAGGAATCCTAATGAGTGGATGGGAGATGGTAGGTTTACCCTGGGTATCAATGTTATGTCACAGGTAGACAGAGGCACAGTATACTAAACAAGACATATGTCATGGCAAACTACACTTACAATGTGTTGACGGACAAACACACTCTCCGACTAGCATTAGAAATGGCCTAGGGCACATCGGTAGTGTTTGCCAATGTACACCCATGTTGTGGAATACACTACTGATGTTGGATGAGGCTGTTGTAAGTAGTTCACATCTGAACATAATGCAACATGGTCAGATAGGTTCATAGGTACATCGGTTTATACTAGGCTATCTTCCCTAAGGCAGGTATAAGCCTAGCCCAGAGTTTGTTGGCGTACACCACCCCTTATATGGAAACAGTACTGTGCCTATTATTATGTCGTGCCTCTCTCCAGCAGTGACACAGTGACAATCCCCAGGTTAAACGTATGACCTTCCATCCACAGGTCAAGATACCTCTTGAACACAGCCAGCAAGGTGCTCTGCCTCACATGGACCGGGATTGTATTCCACAGCATAGGGAGTCTCCGAGTGATAACTCCATCCCTCCAACATGTCCAACGTACATCCATGCTAAGGTGTAAGTCACTTGCACTAGTGGTTCAGGTGGATCTGCCGATTCTGAGGTGGACCATATCCATTAATCCCTGTTTGGACATAGCCTTGCATGTCAGGCACGTCACCTCTAAGTAGACAGCATGTGACTGAATAGAGCGGGAGTGTCTTCAATCTGGCAGCATATGACAGATGTTGGGGTTCCTTTATCCTTTAGGTGGGGGACATTCAGGGTGTCTCCAATTGCTGCAGATGTTGGGTGAGATACATCCAGAATAGGGCATTCTACTCGATCACCGGTCTGATAAGTGAAGAGTACAGGGGAACAATGACCCACTAGATCTGGATGTGAATCCCATCCTGATCAGTTGGGCAATGTAGAAGGTCTTTCTAGCCACTTTAGCAACGTCAGTGTCAGAAGAATGGCGACTGTCAACCTGGGTCCCCAGGTCCATGATAACCTCCTCTGTGCTTAGAGGATTGCCACCTATATGGTAGCTTGGGGTTACCTTGCTTTTCCCGAAGGGTATGTCTACACATGTTGTGCACTTTGACTTCAGGCCATGGCTCTGGCACCAGCTATCAGTTACCGTGAGTCCCTTCTGAAGGATATCCGTGTCTGATGCACTGTCCACTATGGCACCCAGTGTGCAGTCATCTGCAAACGTTGTCAGCCAAAGTCCTCCCATGTTGGCCTGTACTTCTGAGAAGTACATGACAAACAATAGGGGGCCAAGGACTGAGCCCTGTGTGACACCACCTGTGACCAGCCTGGAGTCTAACATAGTGCCAGCAACTCTAACCCTGTGGGTCCCGTCCTTAAGCCAGTTTGCAACCCATCTTGTGACATATGGGTTTACATTTCAGTTGGTAGGGTTTTCCACAATACCTGAGTGGGGTATTGTGTTGAAAGTGTTTGCAAGGCCAAGGTAGGCTGTATGGACTGCCTTTCCCTCAACAATGGCCTAAGTGACTGTTTTGAAGATGTCAACCGAGTACAAAAGGCATGATCTGCCCTTGACCAAGCCAAACTGGGTACAATGTCTGCATGTCCCCTATATCTTTGTTTATGAGCTCAATTATGATCCTCTCCATAGCTTTGCAGACTAGACTTGTTAAGCTTATGGGGCAGTAGTTACCAGGGTCTGTAGAGGCACCGCCTTTGTGCAGATGTGCACAACTGGACCCTAACCAGGCTGTGGTGCACACTATGGAAATGTAAAGCAGTGATAGGACTAAAGCCCAGGATACTGACCACCACAGTGAAAGTACTGAACCACTACACTATACAGTACTACAGTGTTAGGTCAGTATGAACGGATGTTGACAATTGTGTGCAAAGTATCCCATGCAAAACCTGCAGGCACAGTATACTCCCTGTTGTGTTCACACAAAAATCATTTGGACAGTAACTACACAACATGGCACAGAACACACAACCATAAACTGGAGGTATTTGTTGAAGGTCACACTCATCCACAAATGTGATGGGCTGCAGAGTTCAACATATGGAAAGCCCACACTGGGCATGCTCACACACTTAGTCCAAATGTTACTCCTAGCAACTGTGAAAACACACCAGAGGATGCTCATTCCCCTTTCTAGACACTGATCATGTAAGCACCCTATAAGTATATCAAGAGAAAAGGAATCGCCCAGTAATTTGAATAGCGTGCTCTGCTAATGCGTCTGTCTGTAGTGTCATAACATAGTTAGGTAGGGGTTTGAATCCAGCAAGTGTGTGTGAAGGGGGGTAAGTGTGTGTGTGTATGAAAGAAACATCCCTTTTGGCAACTGGGAAAACACACCACAGGATGCTCATTCCACTTTCTAAACTCTGATGATGTCAGCACCCTATGAGTATATCATGGGAAAAGAAATCTCCAAGTAATGTGAATAGCTCGCTGTGCTAATGCATCCATTTCTAGTGTCATAACATACTTAGGGAGGGGGTTGAATGTGGCAAGTGTATGTGAAGGGGGGGTAAGTGTGTATGACTGAAATATCCCTTTTGGCAACTGGGAAAACACACTACAGGGTGCACATCCCTCCTCCTACACACAGATGATGTCAGCACCCTCTAAGTACAGCATTAGAAAGGATTTCTCCAATTACTGCAAATAGCACACTCTGCTAATGTGTCTGTTTTTACTGTCATAACACAGTTAGGTATGGGTTTGAATCTTGCAAATGGAAAGTATGTGTTTTACTGTGGGTGGGGTTAGTGTGTGTGCACAATGATGGGGGTGGGATGTGGCTTTTGCCACATGGGGCTATGCACTGCAGGGTGCACATTACCCTTAACAAGCAGTGATGTTGACAGTACCCTATACAAACAAAACTACAAAAGAGAAGGTGGTGGTACCAATAACACATGTAAGGTAACACTTCTTCAAGTAATGTCCACAAAACGAAGTAGGATAATCAAACAATTCTTTTATTCTATACAAACAACATGACAACAGACAACTGCCAGTACTCAGTATAGTGTTACATGCTACTGTAACACGCACATGTACCAGAATATACTAGATAGTGTTTTGAAGCCTGAATATGGCAAGTGTGTGGATGTGGGATGTGTCTGTGTGTGCATTTCCGTATGGGAAACATGTTTGATGTGGCAATCAGGGTACCACAGTACCTGATGCACATTACACCTTTGAACTGATGAGGTTGCCTGCACCCTGTGAGTACAGGTAGAGAAGAGGAAGTCGGTAGTAAACAACATAGTGCACTTCTCAAATGTGTACCTGTCATGTATCGACAGCTACTCATGTAGGGTAATAAATAATGGGAATGGCAGGTGTGCATGTGTGTGGGTAGCAGGGTGTGTATAAATGCATGTGTGACAGAACAGATACATATAGCTGAATCTACATAACAGCACATGCAGTCCCATAGTCAATGTTAGCATGTGATGGTGTGCAGCTGGTACACTTTGGTAAGTAGTATGGGTGCAGATAACAATTGAGGACATTCATACAGTTACTGCAGCAGGACTGCTGGGATATACACACAATCATAGTGGAACAGTGAACAGTTACCAACATGTTACTACTTATACACATCTATGTAGTCACCCTGTGCATCAGCAACGTGTTTACCTTTTCCTGCACCAATGTTGTAGTATGCAGGAGGTGGCACAGTGTCATCATATGCACAGGGTGTGGGTTAGGTATGCCCAAGCCAGCCACTGGTAACACCAATTGACATGTGTGTGTGTATGTGTGTTTGTGAGGGGCAGCAGTACAGGGTGGACCAGTGTTGGTGCAGTGTGTGTGTGTATGTGTTTGCCCTAGGTGTTAGGTGTCTGCATGTGTGTAAGCACGCACACAGTCCCACATAATGGCTGCCATGTACAGGGTTTTGTGGACAGCCACAGACTGCACCTGTCAGGTCATCCAGATCAGTGTCTGTGGGCACGGACACGGTACCTGTGCCTGGCAGGGTGCTACGGGCGTATCCGGTACTAACCCAGACTGGGTACTGTCGTCAGAAGCAGGGGTGTGTTGACTGGACACAGTTCCCTGTTGGGACTGTCCAGAGCCACGTGCACGTGGTCTCCTGGGGTGTCTTGATGACAGCACAGACCCAGCATTGCTGGGGCTGGTGCTGGCACTTGAGGTGCGTGAGTGGGCCTGTTGTCGTCCGCGGCCACTGCCAGCTGGTGCTGTTGCTGGCATACGGCCATGTCGACGTCGCAAATGCACACCATCGCCCTGGCCCATGGACATCTGGTTGTGGAGCAGCTGTTCTATGCCCCCACAATGTCTGTCAACGACATCTGTGAAGTTACGGATAGCATTCACAACGTCACGCATGCCGTCTGTCATGGCTGTGCGACATGCTCTCAGCTCCCTCAGACCCTGTCTGGTGTACCTTTCCATACGTGCCTGTGCCTGCATGACAGTTCGAAAACCCATGGGCGACTGTCTGCGTGGTACCATTGGAGGACCCTGCTCATGGCTGCCTTGTGGGGATGCATGTACCACAGGTACCACATTACCCTGATCTATGCCCACTGCAGACTGTCCATCACCTAGGGACAATGGTGACAAAGGATGTAACGGCAGGATGACTGTGCGCATTGACGAGGTTGACAGCTGTGTACTGTCAATTGGCTGACCAATGGTGGACCCAGACACACCTTTCTGTACCATTACAGACATTTCATCATCATCAGTACCTGGGGCACAAGATTCAGGTTCCCTGCTGCAGGTCACCAGAGCAGCACCAGAACCTACGGGAGGAAAACAGGGAACACAGATTACAGTCTCAACACATATTTGACAGAGATGTACTTCAATACTAATGCACACATTCAGAAATGGACACATGCACTCATGGACACTAACACACATGCACACATGGGCACAGGCACAGGCACACTCGCACACATGCACACCCCACAGTAAACACACACATCAGTACCGTGTTACACTACTCTTAATTTAGTACAACTGGGTATTGCAGGTATTATTAAACACACTCACCAGCATGTCTACTACAGAGTTACACTACTCTTACTAGTATTATAAATTGTTTTTCAGGTAATGTTAAACACACTCACCAGCATGTATGGCCTGCCTCGTTGCTAGATGGGAGGGACCTGGAAGTGTGAAGAGAGTAATGTCAGTGGGCACAAGTGTGCCATTTGTTTTGCACATGATACAGTACAGTAGTACACTAGTTCCCTTATACACATCAGCTGCTCATAATGTCTGTATCACACATGCACAATTACATATCATGATGACAGATACATACCACATGCACACCTTATGCGTGCATGAGGTAACAGTGTACAGAACAGTCATATGTACATACCTGGAGTTAACTCTAATCTCACCCTTACCTCTCTTCAAATGACAACTCAAACTGTACTTCCAAAACCACTGGCTTTGTTCTTGTTGGACTCCAGGCTAACGTCCCTCTCCCCACCCTCTCTTTACCTTTAACCCCTCATTGTGCATAAAAACTAGCTTCTACCCTGTTTCTTTCACCTTGATGTCCTTCTATGCTCTGACCTACTTCTCCCATCCCTCCCACCTCCTCTTGACTGTCTTCCTTCTTTTCCTCACTTCCCTTCTTGACTCCTGCCTTTTCCCTATTATTTTATCTTTCATACTCCTTCTACTTCTCTACCCTTCTGAGCTTTAACTATTATCTATATGGCTTTTGCCTTATTGAATAACCGTTATGCTTTAGGTAGAATTGCATTGAAACCGACAGTACATTGTGTATGACTTTAAACTGTTTGAGTTCCTTAAATGTATGTTGATTTAATTAACAGGCTGGTGTATATTTCTATTATGTTGGCTGTCTGTATTAACAACTTGTCTGTCTGCCTTTATTATGTTATGTGTGGAGCTTTTCTCCCCAGGCCTCTACTGAAAATGGACATATATCCAGCTAGACTATCTTGGTCAACAAATGTTAAAGTAATAACAATAAATAAATATGGCATCTTACCTGCATGCTCGGTGTCTTGCTGCTGTGTGGATCCAACCTCCATCATGATGCATGACTGTTGCTGTTGTTGTTCTGGGGCTGGATCCACAACACTTAGCAGTAGCCCCTCCTGTCTGGTGAGGGGGGGATGTGTGGCCACCCCCCCACCTGTGGCAACCTGTTGCCCGCGGATATCTGCAGCACGCTGGCGGACATTTCTAATCAAATCACTGCAGTGATGTCTCACCTGCTCATATGTCCTATCATGCATGCCAACATCATTTATCCTGCTAACTAGGTTTTGCCACAGTGCAGACCTTTCCTGCTGATTCTGGGTGGTGCGTGAGAACAGGATGGCATAGTCACGCACCAGGCTCTGGTGAATCACGTCATCCTCTGCAGCAGAATATGCGGGGTTCCTTTTTGGAGCCATGTTAACCTGGAAAGGTACACAAACAGGTTATCAGCATAGTATCTCAGCAATACATGGTACACATTCTATACAGGGAGTATTAAATTGTGCTTATTACTGCTTGGTTGTAACTTGATTACAATGTAGCTATCATTCTAAGTCATTTGGACTAAGCACTTGGCCTTCAGACCAGTTGTTTTACATTAGGGAGGTTTGTGGCAAGCACTGTGGTGGCAGGACACATATCTTTCATCCGTTGAAGTTGGGAACTGCTGATTGAGGGCCCAGTGTACAAGTGTATTAGTTCTGGTATAGGCAGTTGGCCTTCAGGCCAGTTATTTAACATTAACAAGGTTTGTGGTCTGCACTGTGTGACAATAGGCTGTACTCTGCCATTCATAGCTGGGGACATCTGGTTTCAGGTTTATAGTGCCTGCATATTTGAGCTGTATCTTACTGACATTGCTACACCTTGTTTGTTGTAGCAAACACTACATCCAGGCCTCCTGGATCTACCTTTGTTTATATGCTTGTTATTTGTTAGCTTGTCATTTCACTGGTATGCTACTTCCACATAATACACAGCTTCTCAACACTTCTGTGACTCACTACTGATATCTGCATTGCTTACTGTACGTATTTCCATGTTACACATGACAGCAAGTGACTGCTTGCCATTGTTGCATTTACTTAATTGTGACACATTGCACTTAGGTTACCTGGCACTTGCTCACTGACGCTTTTATATCAGTCAGCAGTAGTAGGTAATATCAGTACACCCTCACTCCCCCTGGACCTTGTTTTCAATTATTACAGAATTCACAATAGTATTCTAGCATGTCCAAAGGTCAGTTGTCAGTCTCCTCCCCAGTCCAGCTGGTGAGTGTGGTACTCCAGAGACAATGTTAGAACAGCTGCATGTACACAGACAACCCCCTCCTCCTAACAACAAATTCAAACTCATGTGAGTGATGCAACCATATACCAAACTGGAGGCTAGGCTCTGTCTACTCAATACCGCCATAACCAGTCAGGTGGCGAAGGAAACCACACTCACTACACGTCCAGTCTCGCATAGACCTACCACGACAGCAGAACTAACACATGATCACACATGAACATACTTGTAGGCTCGGACTACAGGTCTGCCTACGCAGCAGAGACCTCCTAAGCAGACACTCAGGCAACCACTACCATGGAAACAAACACGTGCAACACATATCACACAAAGCCAATGTGCTGAACACTCACAGCCATTAACAGTAAACAACACACCTAATACACCTGTACTAGGTGCCTCTATCATCAGGCACACTGACATCATTTTCACCAGGCTTAACGAGGTGAGGGTCACGGTGTGCAGCCTGTCGGGCACTATGACCTGCCACATAACACCAACACTCAGGTAACCCCAAGGCAAGTACAGGTATGACTCAGTCAATGTCCATGCTGGTGTGAATGACCTGACACATTCCTCCCTGGACTACATGACATGAGACAGTACGGAGCTCTCTGAGCACGTAGCCCAAGACAGTTTGACCCTGACCTTGAGTAGCATCCTACCCTCACCAAGAACGATGCCACAATATCAAGGCACAATGATCCCTTCCAACAATTGACTGACATACTGGTGTCATTCACAGGTGTGCCAATGCCTGCCATCTTGGGGTGGTATGCTTTGCTAGGGACAGATTGCACCTGTCACCCCTGTCCTATTGGAATTTGGCGGAGCCTCTTGCTACACCCATAGTGCCTGTATTAGGCAAGGCTCATAAGGCAAACCCACATCCATTTGTATCACAAAGGATGAGGAAGTAAGAGTGATGCTACTCAACACCGGAAGTCTAGACCTCAGGATGCACGCACTCAAAACCCTACTTAGCATTATGGACATCAATATCTGTGCAGTAACATAAACCTGTTTCAGGTTTCACAGGAGCACACCAGTACTACCAAGTTATAGCTGTTACCATTCTTGTCGGCCCCAACACTTGAACAAGGGAGGGGGAGTATCAATATTCAATGCAGATTCCCACGCCTCCACATTGGTGGCAAAGTACAACATAGGTGTTAGGCCATTGAGTACAGAAGACGTAGTTGGGGACCTGGGGAAGAAACATGGTAGCAGTCTGTCATTTGTCAACCACATGGCCAACGTGGATTGAAAGACATGTTATATAGCCCAGCTAATCATGAGGGATTCACATGTATGGCAGGGGAGGTCATTGTGCCTCTTTACTCATCCATCATCAGGCCTATAATTGCGTATAATGCACCTTTTGGGATGTACCTAACCAGACACCTACAGCAACTGGTACAGGACAACAGTACCTCATCAAGAGGATGCAATGGCTCAAACAGATGCCATATGCTGCCCAGGTAAAGGAAATCCAGCTGGACTCAGTGGCATACTGCCTGTTCAGAGGCAATCTGTGCATGCCATATACAGCCATGTCCTACCCAGCAGTAATGAACATGCTGCACCTCAGGCAATCAGAGTCCCATACAGCCACATGCTCAGGAGACCTGAACCTCAGCACTGACGTACATGGACATGCTGGAGGGGTATATTCCTAACCAAGAGGCTCCCTTCACTCTGTAATGAGCTCACACTACAGGTTAGGCAGAGTCCCTCATTGACTCTCTTCGATAGGAATCTGGATGACTGGATGTAGATCATAGTTGTACCCCAGGTATCACTTCTATGTCACTGTTAGACAGAGGCACAGTATACTAACGTCGGACAAGGGCATAGCAGCATAACTTGTAATTGGGTGGCAAAAGACAAACACATTCTACTAGGCTTATCAATGCCCTAGGGCAAATAGCCTAGTATGAACCTATGAACATGTGTGTACTGCTATAGTACTTCTGCCATATGTTGCATGTGTGTGTGTTGTGGGGGATGCACAGGTAATGGCCAGATATTTCTGCACAGGCGACACGTCTGACACACTCTGGGTGTTCATCCCTACATACTGGATGTGTGTTGCCATCCAACCCTGTGATGTGGGCACACATTACTCAGCCTGGATATACATATCCCAACAACACCACAAGCACAGTACACTACCTTGCTATGTATGCATGTAATTACACAATTATTCACTAGTTATGACTGTGATGCTATCCATGCAGCCCATTGGGCCAGTAGAAGCCACAACACACACTGCTGGCCCCTTTGCATATGCTTACCACAGACATCCCACATACTGCATGTACTGTGCACACACATATCTAACCCAGAACATCTGCACACCACTTATTAATCCTGTCCAGTGGACTACAGATACAGGCACATTGTATAACAATAGCAGGAGGCTACTGCAGCACAGGGCAGATTCACATGAAGGCAAGGCATCTGTGGTCAGCAGTGTTAAGATGCTTCACATTCACCAAATGCACAGATATTGGCAACATTGTTGCAGACAGTTTAGGTGCAGGTACCCCCCCCATTCTCCTACACATGTGGTATTAGTTATCCCAGATGACTGTAACCTCCCTATCCTCTCACATGTTCAGGTGAGAGCCACCCTCAACATTGCAGAACACATAGCATCACTGTTACGAAATGGTATCCCTGGATGTGTGCTACGTTCACCCCTGGAGGACATAGCACCACATGACAGACTGATATTAATCCCTGGCCATACTACAGGATATGTACCTGAACAGTGCCATACATACACAGTGGTCCCACACCAATGAGGAGTAACCTCTACTGACCCTGGTAACTACTGCATCATATGCACAACTGGCCTTGTGTTCTAAGCTATGGAAGTTTTAAGTATGAGCAACATGTACAGCAATATTACATATGTATATATTTCAGGACTATGTACACACAACCTATCTCATGGACATACCTATAGATAGTGAACTATGATACATTTGGAGGTGTCACAGTAAACACAGTATTAGCCTGCTACTTTGCATTACCTGTGTTTGTGGCAGCTGTTGCTGTGTCAGTGGTGCTGCTTGCTGCTTGCTGTTTTCTGCTGCTGCTGCTGGTTTTGCTGCTGGCAGTCTGTATATTTTCTTATTTCTGTCTCTCTCTCTTTCTCATTAGGTTTGTGCAATGACTGTATTGCATGTGTGGAGTGTGGGTACTGAATGCTTTTGTAGGTATCTGCATAGGTCCATGTGATGGCCTCTGCACCAATTGTAAGGCAGCATTGGCTAATTGCATACAGCCAGTTGTGTACTGATTGCATGTCTCACTGTGATTTCAGGACAGTGCCTATAAAAAGGTATGTGAGATAGGCGTTGCCCTTTCAGATTGTAAGGGCGTGGACTATGCTGGTATGCTGTTGGCAAATGTTCTGTGAGTGTGAAGGTTAGTACATCTCTCATGCTTCATGCTGTGTTGTGAATTCAGGTTGCTGCATTTCTCCCACCTGTTCCCTGTAGTGAGTGTGTATGCATACTGACACCCACAACTATATTTATTATGTATTGCTATATATACATATGTGTACATATACATACTGTCATATATGTACATTAGCTGACAATATTGGGTACAAGCTAACAATTTTCAGGGCTGTTTCTGTTAACACACACTAGTATGGGAATCCAGTAATTGGGACAGTGAAAGTCTGTCTGACATGCTTAGGGTAGTACACATACTATATTGCCTTTATCTTCATTCCTACTATTACATGTTCCACTTATTTAGCACTATATTCCTGTATGAGAGTCATGTCTTGCTGGTAGGTCATACAGACTAGTGTTACAATGGTCTTGTGGTAGGGCCTACTAGTATGCTTGTATTTTGCTTTCAAATTGAGTACAGGGTCTATCAATCAAAGTGCTGGAGGCACCTTCCAGCAGTTAAGGGGTTAGTAGGTCTCACAGGAGTCAGGCTGTGTTGCAGATTCTGGCTGCTGCATTTATCTTCACTGTTTCCTGTAGTGAGTGTGTATGGATACTGACACCTACAACTATATTTCATATGTATTAATGTATATTTATATGTATGTATGTGTACATATACATACCTTCATATATGTACATTACCTTACATTATTATGTACAAGCTGACAATTAGCAGGGCTGTTTCTGTTAACACTGAACTAGTGTGGGAATCCAGTAATTTGGCCATTAAAACTCTACCTGAAATGCTTTGGGTAGTACACCTCCTATATTGCCTTTATATTGATTCTTACTATTACATGTTATATTTATTTTAGCACAATGTTCTCATATGGCAGTCATGGCTTAGTGGTAGGTCATACAGACTAATGTTACCAAGGTCCTGGGTTTGAGACTGGCAGTGGGAATTTATTTTTCTTTCCAAACCTTCAAAATGAGTACAGGACCTGTCAATCAAAGTGCTGAAGCCACATTTAAGCAGTTAAAAGGGTTAGTGGGTCTCAGAGGGGTCAGGCTGTGTTGCAGATTCTGGCTGCTGCATTTATCTTCACTGTCTCCTGTAGTGAGTGTGTATGGATACTGACACCTACGACTATATTTCATATGTATTACTATATATTTATATATATGTATGTGTACATATACATACCTTCTTATGTGTACATTACCTTACATTATTATGTACAAGCGAACAATTAGTAGGGCTGTTTCTGTTAACACTGAACTAGTGTGGGAATCCAGTAATTCGGCCATTAAAACTCTACCTGAAATGCATTGGGTAGTACACCTCCTATATTGCCTTTATATTGATTCCTACTATTACATGTTATATTTATTTTAGCACTATGTTCTTGTATGGCAGTCATGGCTTAGTGGTAGGTCATACAGACTAATGTTACCAAGGTCCTGGGAGCGAAACTGGCAGTGGGAATTTATTTTTCTTTCCAGGTTTTCAAAATGAGTACAGGACCTGTCAATCAAAGTGCCATAAAGGCACTTTTAAGCACGTAAAACCAGGTCTGCGCTCGTTTGCGCGGAGCTCATGCATGCGCACTGGCGTTGAGCTCCGCTAACACACGCGCACACCCGCGCTATTTTCTTTGAAAGAAAAGAAAAAGGGGTGACAGGAAAGTGGTGAAAAAGGGGTCACAAAGAGGGTAAGACAGTAGGGAAACAAGCGTGGGATTTGCAGGAAGGATGTAGGTAAGGCCCATAGATACCCATGTCTTTCGCAGCAACAGCTGTGTATTTCTATGTATTTTGGTGAGACATTTGAAACCTTCCACCCCTGAGAGAGGTGTCAGGACAACATTAATATTTGTTGTAGAGCCAATTGTAATTAACAGTTTAAATGTCCAGTGGACATGTGTGCAACATGGACAGCTATGTATGGGGCGTACTTTTTTTGTGGGACAGAGTGCCCTTTTTTTTTTTTTTTTTCAGGTGAGAGTGGTATGTCAGGTGAAGGAAGTCGGTATAGCTGGGGAGGTAGGTTGGGTAGGTTAACAGACAAGACAGACAAGACGCATACAGGGGCGGTGTATGACACAAGTGGGGGGGTTACACAATTGACAGGGACGGAGGTTGGGATATCCAAGACGCATGAGCCCATAGATGGCAACAGTGGAACTGATATCCCCACCCATAGGCAGTTGCCACTGTTCCTTCACAGCCCAGGATGGGGCTGTTCTGGGGGCTGTGTAGGCGGGGCTACGGGCATGCCCGTAAGCTGTGCCACCTGAGCCTCGAGCTGGCGTAGGGGCCCAAGAACAGAGTCTTGGATCTCCCTTCGCACCACAGACCGGACACCTTGGAGGGTGAGTGGACGTACTCCTCCAGCCACGCTTGCAGAGGGGGGACGGGCCCCATCCCCTGCAGTGCTTCCACCCGAAGGTGGCACAGGGCCACCGGAGGAGGGTCCAGCCTGGGCACTAGTGCCAGGTGCAGTCGCCAGCTGAGGTGGGAGAGGTGGGTCCGCTGGGACCCGCCTTCCCAAACGTTCAAGGTTTGTGAGTAGTTATGTTAGTTTGGGTTAGTGGCATTTTATTCCATTCAAATTAGTTGTAACAGCATGCATTGGTATTCCCATTAAACAAACACCCAGATATTCACACCATTGCACAACGGGCATATCAATATCACATGCATTATTTGAACAGGGATACACATTCAAACAACATGCAGGGTTGATTGATGGCAACAGGCCATCAGGTTTGCAAGTATGAACAGGGCACATGCACAAACAGACATGCATATATTTTTTAAACGGACAAATGTCCATGGTTAATGAAATGTTCACATACCAATATTTAGTGGGTGTTTACAATTGCAATTATAGGATGGGTTGGAGAAAGGAAATGATGACACATTCATAACTTACACATTGATATACATTTGTAATAGGTACACAATTAACTTGAGTCTGATTTTTAAAATGATTTTTATTTGGCTGTCATGCTAGACCTGTTACAAATACATCACTATCCTACTTATTTTGAATTTGATCAGATACATCATCCTGCTACACTTTGATGACAGGACAGGGGACAACTATGGCTGTTTAGTCTGTCAGATAATCATTCATTCTATCTGCAAATTGTTTACTGTTATCACCATATACAGATTTTGGCCTAGACATTCCAGATTCAGACACACTGAAATCAGTTTGGGATGTTAATATGTACTTCCCACATGCATTTAGTTCTGTAGAAACACACTGAGGCTTATATATTCAGGGGTTATTACTACTTTATTTATTCATACATGACCCTTTCTGTCAGTCTCACACATCCTGTAACTTCACAGTTCAGGTTGGTACTTCTAGGCTTTGTTCACATATTAGACCTGTGGTGATTCAAACACTTTCCAACAGCCTCACTTCTGTCATGATTCAGCATTTCAACAGGGATAAATCTCACATGTGACTACCTCAGATTCTGAAGCTGTACTCTGGAGACTACTGCAGGTTATACTATATTTAATTAATGGTGGGACATCTGTATTACAGCACTATTTATTTCTGTCAATTATATTTCCAGTTACACTTGCATACTGATGAACTTGTTGCAGCCATACCTGCAGACTTTCAATTCTTGCTTGCACATTATATTACTTTTAATCAATACACTGCAGTGTTCTGATACATGCTACACTATAATATTTATTTACAAGTACTAGGTGGGGTTACTAACCTGCATGGTGGCGCAGCCGCGCCAGCCTATGGTCATGCGTCTCACGGTTCGCAGAGCGGACACCTGCAGCTGTAATACAAAGGAAGTAATATTGGACTACACATCTCCATGGTATCAGCTAGTTGAAATCCTTACATACATGAGTAAAATGTAACTTACTCAGCAGTGGGGCGTTGGGCATACCCCGGGCCTCCTGGATCCATTGGGTCAACTGGTCTTGCTTACGCCGCTTCAGGTCAGCATGGTGGTGATGGACCTGCTCACCAGTGCGTGGAATGCCAGTAGCACTGGTCAGATCATGAGCCAACCGGTCCCATGCCTCCGCCCTATATGCTCCCCATGAGACCTGGCTTTGCATGAGTTGGGCCTCATGATGGTGGACTAGGAGCCAGACCATGTATCTGGACTCCTCAACGCCCCAACGCTGTGCTCGAAAGCAACGTCCCTCACCTACTCCACTCATGCTGACTGCAGGTCTGTTCTACAATCGGTTATGCTGTGTATTCCCGCCTATGGGGCTTATATATACCACTTTTCCCACACATTTCTGTGATTGGCCGTTTTGGAATTGTATCTACTTCACTGAAAATGCTTTATCATGCTCCATTCTGGATTTTATCCCATATATATGCTATTTCTGCATTTCTAGGTATTGCTGTCATGGCTTAGTGGTTTAGTACCTTGACTCTAGTGCATGGTATCCTGGGTTCAAATCTGACCACTGATTTTTAATTTTCCTGACAGAAATGAGTTAAGGACCTGTCAATCAAACATGCCATAAGCACTTTTAAGCACTTAAAAGGAGGTCTGCGCTCGTTTGCGTGGAGCTAATGCATGCACACTGGCAGTTAGCTTGTGGGAGCGGCGCGCAAACGGTGTGCGCTGGGATAAACCTTAATTGGCTAGTGACACACATGTTAAGCTGAGCACAGCTAGTTGCAAACAGTTTCAGCCTGTTAAACCGGTGCTTAGCAATGGGCATGCAGTTTGCAGTTTTTTAAACACTACGCAGCTACGGGCACTCTGTCTCACAGCAGCTTAGCTATCAGTACATTTCTAATTATTTTTATTATTGTGTTACTTCAAAATATATGCTCCATTTCATTCCATTTTACAAAAGGGTATACTTTTACATTTGTACAATACTGTCAGGGGCCTTTTTAGTGCTTATTTACAAAAAAAAAAAAAAAAAAAAGGTTGTTGTGTGGGCTCGAACCCTGCCTACCTACTCTTAAGCCGGCAACTCTACCGCTAAGCTATTTCTTCTTGGCTTACTTTGCATATTTAGTTCTCATATCTTTCTCCACTGCCTGCTAACTGCAATTGCGCTAGTACCACACCCGCGCACATGAGCGCACACAGTAGCACACATTTACGGGGTTTAAAAAAAATAAAACAGTTTTTATTTTCATTTTATAGCATCTGTTCACTTTGTACACTGATGGTCTTTGGGGGAGTGTGTTGTGTAGTGTGTTTATTTACATTTCCATGGCCTCTCTCGTGGCTGTTTACTTTCAGCCATTCCACACTTCCGGGGATGTGTCCGCATGCAGGGCTTAGCCTACGGACACGCCCCCTACTCTCTTACATGGACCGTGTAAGAGTTACAGTGTGATTCAGCATGCCTCATGCACCTCATGCATATGCATGACATGCTGACATCACACCGTTTAACTGCAGCCTCCGTGTAAGAGTTATAACTCTTACACGGAGGCTTCGTGAATCTGGCCCGGAATAAAGGTATTTTGCTCTGGAACTGTAGCAAGCCGCTTGATAAAAGTTTTTAACAAAAGGTTTGTAAGAGTTAAAATACCACACAGGAAGCACTTATGCAGTTCAGCCATGATGATGAATACAGTACTGACATTCATTTCTAAAGGGTGCACTGTACTACTGCAACATCTGCCAATGCCCCCCCCCCCAACACCTTGTGTTTGGTGAAGCCACCCCCCTTTCCTCACTCTAGCTACACTTCTAATTTTGAGCACATAAAGTTCATATTTCTTACAGCTGGGACATTATATACTAGGCCTATGTAAAGTATTGCACAATTTTTTGGTGAACAATATTAGAATGCAATACTCTAATGGAGTCTAGAACCAGAGTGGAAATTACTTTTTTCCAAGAACAGTCTAATAAATGGCACCCATTCCTGAACCCAGGCAAACCTTTAATTTCTCCAGTGGGGTGGGGTGAGAGACCGCCCATCCATTCCCTGCACAAGGGGAGAAGCCTTTGGCCTTTTCTTTTCCTGACTTAGCTGAGAGTCATATTCTCCCATTTGTTTCCTCTGAGGTGAGATTTGGATGTGAGGGAGTTATTCTTTCCAGTTATGTGACCCCCTTCCACAAACCTAATATCTTCCTGATGGTGGCTGGCTATCTATCTATCTATCTATCTATCTATCTATCTATCTATCTATCTATCTATCTATCTATCTATCTATCCATCTATCTATGTATCGATCTATCTGTTTATATCTTGCTATATATCTATACACACACACATCTCTCTCTCTCTCTCTCTCTCTATATATATATATATATATATATATATATATATATATATATATATATATATATATATATATATATATATATATTATATATATATACATATATGTGTATATATATATATATATATATATATATATATGTGTGTGTGTGTGTGTGTGTGTATGTATGCTGTTCTAGGGAAGTCCCATTCAGGCATTCATATTCCTATGCATACCTCTATGGCTCATACACAGCATATCATCAAGCTGACCTAATAGCTACTTCTGTTGTTCTTCCACCCTCATGTGGGGTCAGTGGTGCTGGAGGTCATACCACATACCTCCCCCAAGATGGCTGAGGTAGGGCCAGCTGCTCATTGCCACCATTTCTGTTCCAATCATTCCATTAGGCTGTCTGGGTCATAGTCAAGGCTTTACCAATCTAAGTCACAGGACTGGAGACTGGAAATAACATATTGTCATCAGAGTAAAATCTATCTGCTATGTGCACCATGTCCCCTTGTTAAACAAATGGCTACAGCAAAATATATTTATCCAGGCCAGGCCTTGTTTAAAAAAATATTATATATCAGATACAATGTGACAGACTCAATATTACTGGTCTGAAAATATAACAGCTCAGTTATAGAAACATGGAAAATAAGACTTTACTTCTCACAACTGGCTCTACCACCACTAATGTAGCATCCTAAATTTCTCTGAAACTTGGTTAAAGATAACAGCATACATTTGGGAATCTATTATCCAAGAAACAAAATGATTTATAGTAGTGCAAAGGTCCTCCCATTCGATTCTCGGCTGGGGCATCTTCTGTGTGGAGTCTGCATGTCTTCCCCGCTGTCAAGTGGCGTTCAAAAGACATGCGTAGAATGGATGTGACTTCATTGAAGGTTGGGCATCGAGCTGGCACCTTGGCACCATAAAAATCTACTGCCAATCATTAGCAGACCAGAGTTCCTCTGTGGCGACCCCTAACCGGGAAAAGCCAAAAGAAGAACAACATTCTTTATGGTGACAAACTTATTGATTATTTATCTCAAACACAGGTACTATAGTCTAAATAAAAGGAGCCTTTCATGACTCATAAATATCAATACAGAAAAGCTGTTGTCAGTAGCTTGATTCTGTAACTCCCTGGGAAAAGTTAATTCAGTGGTCAAGGAAGCCCTTCACTAGTTTGATATCAACATGAAGACCAAACACATCATTACTGGTTGGAAACAAGTAGATGAATCTAGTTACTCATTAATTTAGCTCTGTGACTTCAGCCAGTTATTTTTCAAGATGAGAACAGATAAAAATATCCAGTGTCAAAGTTTACTTAATGGAGTCTCTGCTTCAGTCCCAAATCTCATTTTCATGATATATACATTGGCAGCCTCCATCACTGACCATCTTTCATAATTTGACTGCTACCTAATGCCTAGGATTGATAAACTAATAGAAATATTGGGAAAGCATGATTCCTAACCACTTGATACCTAAGACTGAAATATTAGCAGACCCCTCCAATGGTCAAAGTCAAAGAACAATATGTTTTTTATTCATCTCCAGAGGACATCTTCAAGTATATCCTTTTTGGGGAGTTATAGTTTTCTCTTTGACTTTTCAAGATTGGTAGTCAAAGTCTTAAAATCCAATCTCAAATATTTTAATTAACTAGAAGATGTACTATTATATTCAGGAGAATTGACATTCACATCTAACTAATATATAGGCCATACCAGACTCTGAGACAAGCCAGGTTGTCAGTGCCTCCAAGAGCAAGTTAGATAATATAGGGGTAAAATATTTAAGACATGTCATTGGTAGGGGATTGCTAGGTCCCAGAATGAAAAATTTAAAGCTGTGAGGAAAATGGTCTATTCTTGGAAGCAAAAAAAAAAAAAGTGAGTACATTCTTCAGATTAGCTGAATGCTATCAAACATTTGCAGCTATTTTCCATCAATAGCTTGCCCTTACACAGGTTTAACCAAAGGGAAGATGCTCTTTAAGGTGATGCAAACACGAGAGATGGACAATATGTTTTAATCATCTGAAAAGAATACTTGTGTCCAGAGCCTGTATTAGCCCCTCCTGAGTTCAGTAGGTCTTCATAGTATATACTGATGCATTACAGTATGGTTGTTCTCTCCAGAGTGGTATATAAAAAATATGTAAATAGTTGTCATTAGAACTACTGCTTTAAAAATCTAAATACATGTATGTATAAGGCAGAGAGGACTCCTGTATGATTTAGCTAAAAGTGGCAATTAAATAATGCATAAGTAGAGAGGGCTGTATCCCTATCAAATCTGAGAAGTTATCCTCTGATAAAGGGGGAATGTTTTGCTGGAATATTGGGTTTGTGTGTTCTGCCGCAGAAAGAAAGAATCACCAGGGATTATTCTGAGAAGACTCAGATATCTTCTTGTGAAGGAATGCAGAGGAGAGAGAATCTACAGAAAATCATCTGTATATTATGCATCTTAATTATTAGACTGGTTTGGAGGTAACTGTTATTTATTTTGGTGGCTGTGGAACTTTTGAGAAAAAAGTACTGTATATGTTTTTTTTCCCTTATATTCAAAAGTTTAAATGTATTGTATTTTTGTTGCTCTTTTTATACAGAAATTTACCTTGGTACACCTGGTATGTAAGAATGAGACTGCACCACCATATTTTGCTTTGTCATGAAATAAAAATGAGAAATTTTTGATAATCCTTGGACTGGCACCACATTGAAGTTCATATAACATACTTTAAAATATTGAGTCTGGAATAATGCAATTATAAATTGCAAGCATACCAGAATATCTATTTGGCCAAGAAATATCAAATGTTGGTATTCCTAGTGTGAGTCTGCAAAACTGTTAGGGCTAGTAGGCTAGGGTTCAGGTTCAGGTTAGGTGGAGGTCCACGTGTGTGTTTTGCTTAGTGTTGGAGGTAGGTGTAGGATTACTGTTAGTGTTATGACTAGGGTAAGAGTTCACAGGTTCACAGGTGTGTTCTAGGCCAATGGCCCTGGAGCCTTTACAAGCCTAGCCCATAGAAGGGCCCTGGAATTGTGCTGCCTGACGTTAGTTCCCAGTGCCTCTATCAAGCAGAGCCACTGGAGTGGTCCCTGGGGTAAACTTTCTATTTCCCATCCATTCATCAAGATTTCTCTTGAAGAGGGCCAGTGAGGTGCTCTGCTTGACATGTGTGGGATGCCTGTTCCAGAGTATGGGTAGTCTCTAGGTTATGAACCTGTCCCTCCAGCATGTTCTGTTGATTGTGGTAATGAGGTTGAGTTCTCTGGAGCATGTGGTGTGGAGGGATTGGGATTTCTTTAGATGTAGCATTTCTAACAGAGCTGGTCAGACATGGCTTTGTCAAGCAGAGATTGCCTCTTAGTAGATGATATGAGACAGAAAATAGCTGGAGTTATTTGAGTCTGTCCATGTAGGACATGTATTTAAGGCCTAGGATCCTCTTCGTGAGGTACTTTTGTGGCCTTTCCAGCTGCTGCAGGTGTCTAGCGAGGTACATGCCAAATGGGGCATTATACTCGATGATTGGTCTAATGAGGGAAGAGTAGAGAGAGATGATAACCTCTTTCTTCATGGATGTAAAACCCTTGGTAATTAGATGTGCCACAGTGGCAATGTGGTGGGTGAAGGAGAGGTTGCTGTCAACCTGTGTGCCCAGGTCTCTTATAATGCCTTCAGTGTTCAGTGGGCTCCCATTGTTGTGATAATTAGTGGGAGCTGAGATTTTCCCAAAGAGGATGACACATTTTTTGGCATTAACCTTAAAGCCATGGTTTTGATACCAGTCATTGGTCTCAGTAAGGCTTTTCTGTAGGATGTCTGCATCACTTGGGGAGTTAATAATGGTACCCAGCTTGCAGTCATCTGCAAACTTAGTCAGCCAGAGTCCCTCCATGTTGGCCTGGACCTCTGAGAAGTATATGCCAAACAGGAGAGGACCCAGGTCCAATCCCTGTGGGACTCCACTCATGACTGGTCAGCAGTCTGACTTGGAGTCCACTACTTTCTCATAGTGGGTTCTATCTGTGAGCCAATTTGTAACCCACCTAATAATATAGAGGTTGATGCCTAGTTTGGTGAGTTTATCAATGATTCCTGAGTGAGGAATGGTATCAAAGGCCTTGGCCAGATCGAGGTAGGCTGTATGAACTGCCTTACCCTCATCCACAGCTCTGGTGACTGACTCAAAGAAGTCAACCAGGTTGAGCAGGCATGATCTACCTTTCACAAAACCAAATTGCATGGGATCTAAAGTTTGGAGAGTCCCTATATCCTTGTTAATTAGGTCCATAATGATGCACTCCATAGCCTTGCATATCAGACTCATCAGGTTAATGGGGCAATAATTCCCAGGGTCTGTAGTTGCTCCCCTTTTACAGAGAGGGATGACTGTAGCAGTGCACCATTTAGTAGGGAAAAAGCCTGAGGTGAGGCTGTGAGTGAACAGGGCACACAGGTGTGGTGCCTGTTCACTTTGTAATTCATGTAGAACACAGCCAGGGATATTCTCGGGTCCCATGGAAGCTGTATTCTTGGCCTTGGATAATGCAGCTTTAACCTGTGCTGCAGTAATGTTGGGTGCCTGGCATTCTTCTGGTATTGTGATTGGTCCTTTGGGGGAGGGGTAAAGTTGGCACTGAATCTGTCGGTCAGTATATTGGCAATATCTGTTGGCTCACTATAGGAGGTACCATTGTGCAGTAACTCAGAGTAAATCTGGTTATTGCCATGGAGATTCTTGATATAACTATAGAAGGCTTTGTGGTTGTTTTTAGTGTCTGCCACAATTCTGCCTTCATAGCTGGCTTTAGAGGTTTTGATGAGGGATCTCAACTTTTTGTTGAGGCTAATAAGGGGGTTTTCTAGTCTAGGGGCTTCACTTTTTTTCTGCAACAGTTTCTTCCATCTTTTGTAGAGTTTATTAATGGCAGGGGACCATCAGATTGGTTTCCTTTTTTTGGAGGAGAGCATCTTGGTTCTGTTGGGTATGGCTAGTTCCATGCCTGTATGTACGTGTTCATACAGTGCACTGGTGTATGATTCGGCAGTCATGCATCTATTTTCCATTGCATGGGTTCCATGAAGTTAGCCACCTCTCTTTTTAGGAGCCCAACATCAGCTTTGGAAAAGTTTTTCATGGTGGTTACCTTTGCGGAGGGGTGTGGGTGTGGGTGAGATGTGGATTACAAGGTGATTAGTTTGTGGTCAGATCTAACCAGGGAGGAATTGACAATTGGTGTAGAGCAACGGTTGCCCATGTTAGTAATAACCAGGTCAAGGATGTTGCTTCCTCTAGTGGGGATAAGAATGAGTTGGTCCAGGGCATTGGAAATGATGAATTCCAGGATCGTTGGGCCAGTGTATTGTGCATGAGTAGTTTTCCCAGTTGATGGAGGGGTAGTTGAAGTCAACTAGTATGAGAGTGTTGGGTTGGATCTTAATAGCTTTTGGGGTGCTTAGGAATGTGGAGTGAGAGTCTTATGGCATGGTAGGGACCTATAGCAGACTACAACCTGAATGGCCATCTTACCCAATGTTAGTTGTACCTGGAGTATCTCAGATGCATTATGCTGGGCTACTAGTCTGGAGGTGTGCATATCCTTTATGAATATGGAAACACCACCGGCTTTGGAGCTTCGGTCCATGTTCTGGGGCCAAAACGTGTAGAATGAGTTATAGCCTGGTAGCACAGGGGTGCTTTCTGCTGCTTTAAACCAGGTCTCCATTAAAGCACAAATGTCGATGTTCTCCATTTTGAGGAGTGCTTTGAGCAAGTTCATCTTGAGATTTAGACTTCTAGCATTGAGCAGCATGACTCTCAGATTGCATTTATTTATAGGTGTTAAGGTGGTAATCTGATCTTTGGAACACCATCTAAAAAAGGCATTATATGGGTGGCAAGAGCCTTAGCCAGTACCCGTAAACCCAGAGGTGACAGATGCTGGCCATCTCTGGCAAAGCATTGAGGTGTGTCAATCATGTCATCCCAAGCAGACAGATACTGGATAAACTTAGAATGACACCAGAAACTTAGCCTATTGTTGAAGTCAATCATTTTCTGCTTGTACTGCAGTATCATTCTGGGTGATGGTAGGATATTGCTCAAGGCTAGGGTCATACCTGCCTGGGCCACATAATCCGAGAGCTCCACCATGTCACTTTTCATGTAGTCCAGGGAGGTGCATCTCAGGTCATTCAGACCCACATGGACAATGATAGAGTCATACTTTCACTTGTTGTGGAGTGACCTGAGTGCATGTGCTATGTCTCAGATTCTGGAACCTGATAGATAACTGACTGTTACTTTCTCCTTATTCAACCTAGTGAGTGGGACAACAGTGTACCTCACTATTGAGTCACCTATGATTATTGTACTGGCAAGCTATTTTGCCTTAGGACTTGGGTTGAGGGGCACACTGTGTAGGTGAGCTATGTGTCTTGTGGTTTGTGCTGTGTTGTGGTGGTCAAGTGCATTTCTGCCTTGGAGGTTTCTGCTGTTTGGGTAGATTTCTATTGAGACCCTCCATGAAGGTGGGTATGTGGCTTGTATTTTTATGTGAGAGCTGTGATGGTGGGTGTTCTCGAGGGCTATGTGTTCCATGTGGTGTGGTGCAGGTGTTGACCTTCTCCTCTTGACCAGCTACTCCGGTCCTGGCTGGAGAATGCATGGCTTCCAATTTGGAGATATAAGTGCCTCTCTCACAAGTCTGAGTGTTGGGAGGTAAGAGGAGAGGGATGTCTGTGTACATGAGGCAGTTGCTACACTTCCTCAGAATGTCCAAGTTCACCAGGTTAATAGGAGAAAGCACAGGGAACTGACCTTTACACATACCAGGGAGCTGACCTTTACACATGCCAGGAGTGATGGTTATCATTACTAAGTACTGGAGCTGTTTTCTTGTGTGTGCTACAATAATAGCTACAAAAATCCTGATAAAGTGCTGGGAAAATAAGCTAGTTAAAGTGCAAGAGAGAAGAGAACTAGCAAGATCTAAGGGAAAAATTGAAGAGCAGACTTTCTGGCACCAATAATAATTTATCCCAGCTTAGCAGCACTGAGCAGCATGCAAACAAGCGCAAACCCATACAAACACAGGCTTTTAAACCAGAAAGTTAAAAGAGATAGAAAAACTGCCCAAATGGCCAATAAACTACAATTTCAGAGCCAGAAATCACTCTTCTTGTGGTAGATAGGCTACCTAGTGCTTTCCACTCCCACTGATAAGCTGGACGGCTTCCCTCTAACACAGAAAGGTCTGGGGAACTGAAACTTACAAAACACTCCTGGATACAGCAAATCTGTATCTGGACTACTCTAGTAACATGAAAGTTGCGAAGCAAGCTTAGAACTTTTTTTTGCAAGAAAAACAGTTAAACAGTAATACAAATACTTTAAATGCAGTGCAAGCTAGCACTTGAGTGTGTAGCAATATTAACACAAATACAATTAAAATAAATACAGTTAAATGAAAAAAAACAACTTAAATCAAGTGCAGAAGGCACTATAATTAGAAAGAATCAAAATGGAGGCACTTAAAGTCTCTCTTTCTCTTTTCTGTTGCTCTTGTAGTCTGAAGGATGCCAAAACTGGATCCATGGAGCTTAAACAAGCACAAACCCGCATAAACATGGGCCTAAATTTAGGGCTTGGGTTACATGCATAAGTAAAACTTCATTAGCAAAAAGTGTAGGAATATCACATAACTGCAAATATCTTTACAAGGTTGGTGTTGTCTTTTGCAGGGTCTATACTGAATTAGTGAATGCTTAGAAAAGCGAATGCTAATTCAATGACCCCTTTTAAGCGAAAACTTGCAATCCCGAACACCCGGAACAGAGATTTTTTTTCACAGGGCAAAAAAATCGCAGGGCCAGTTTTGGGAGCTCGCCATTTCCTCCACTGTGGTGCGATCTCAGAGTTGGTATATTTAAGTAGGGGGGTGGGGACACAGTCCCCCACATTATATAATGTTTTAAGTTTTTTTTTTTTTTTTTTTGTGGACCAGCGATTTTTTTTCCCTGGGAAAAAAATTGCTGTTCCGGGTGTTCGAGATTTTAAGCTTTTGCTTAAAAATGGTCGATGAATTAACGTTTGCTTTTCTAAGCATTCGCTAATTCAATATAGACCCCTTTTACATACATACAGTTAGCATTCTGATTATGGTCTATGCCTCCCATGTATAAGTATGATGTTCGATCCTTCCCTCTGATCAGTGCCTGTTTGGAGTTTGCATGTTTTCCCTGTGTCTCTGTGGAGTTCACCTCTAAAAAGTATGCTGAGTTTTTCCATCACAAATTCACCAATGAATGGAGCTGTGGGCAGTAGCACAGACTCTACATGGTGCTCTATAGGGAGAAAGAGTTGTATAGACCAACCACTTTGGGCATCTCCTATGGTCCGTAGAATCCTCAAGATGGTAGACCATGGATCCCAGACTCTGAGCTGTGGCAAGGATAGCTACTGAACTTAAAATATGGCTCTATGTGATTTAGTCATGTTGACTAATGTTGTCAAATGGGCATGGGGTATTTGCAGGTGATAACAGTGGGAGGGGTGCCTTTGCCCCTATTGGCCAGTGTGTGACTACCATATGGCCCAGCAGCCCTGGATCAATAAGCTACTAGCTGGATGGTGTCTTGTTGCCCAGCCAAGGTTACCTGGGATAGCTCTGTTGAGTGAAAGCTGGAAGTAAAACCAACCTGCCAAACATGAACTAAAAATTACCATACTCATTGTAGGCTCACTGACAGGATGGAGCTTGGAAGTGGGTAGTATGATGGTAAAGAAGAGGTGGACATCCTATATATCCAAGAGACAAGATGGAAGGGCAGTGCAGCAAACCCACTTGGTTTGGAATACAGTCTACTACTCAGGAGGATGACAGGCTAGAAATGGTCTGGGAATTCTGGTGAGAGACAGGCTTCAGAAGGCAGTGAGGGATGTCATCAGAGTTAGTGACAGACACATATCAATAAGACAGTATTCATAATTTTAGCCTATGCCTCACAGCAGGATTGTGATAGTAAAGAGAAGAGTACATACAGGCAGCAGTTGCAGGCCCTACTAGATAAAGGACAATATGAACTGCTGTTGATACTGGGTGACTTGAATGCACATATTAGGACAGACAAAACAGGATATGAGGACTGCCTGAATCTACATGGATAGGGCAACAGGAATAAACAAGGAGTGGCCATTCTTTGACTTCAGTCTGGAAAATGGCTTGATAGTAGCCAGCACATGGTCCGGAAAGAGAGAGAGTCACCAGATCACATACAAGAGTGGCCAACATATTGCTCAGGTAGACATCATCCTAATAAAAAAGGACATTGGGGTAGAATCAGTGATTCCAAAGTCATTCCTAGTGAAACAGTCAGCCCACATCATAAACCACTGGTTGCCAAAATCAGCTACAAGCAGTAGTAAGAGAAGTCTCTAAGGTCAACAGAGACTAGGCTGAAGACCTGGAAGTTGACTGGAGAGAAAGTACAACAGTTCAAGGAATTACTCAGGGCTATAGCACCCCAAAAGTAGAAGAAACAGGTGGAGTTGAAGAAGAGTGGCATCTGCTCAAAACAGCTTGTGTGAGGACTACAAAATAGATATGTGGCTGAGTCAGGTAAAGAAATAAAGTATATAAGGAAAGCTGGTGGTGGAATGGAGAAGTCAAGGAAGTCATCAAAAGAAAGAAAGAGTGCAAGAAAAAGTAGGAGATAGAAAAGATGGACTAGGCTAGGAAGGAATATAGGTTAACTTACAAAGAGGCTAAGAAAGGAGTTGCAATAGCAAAAAACAGGGCATCGTAGTTATTCTACCAGCTTCTAGAAAGTGACACAGTACGTGGCACAAAGAAACTATATCAGGTTGCAAAGCAAAGACAGAAAGATAAAGAAGATAGTCAGACACCCTTCATAAGCGATACCAGCAACAACCTGGTCACCAGTCCACAAGACATCAAAGGCAGACGGAAGGAGTACTTTAAGCAGCTTCTGAATGAAGAAAACCCCACAGAAGCTGTATTGCCCCAGGCACAGCCTATGATGAGAGAAGAAGAGGTGCCCACCCTAGAAGAAGTAGGAATGGCACTAAGGAAAATAAAATCAGGGAAAGCAGCATGCTCAGAAGAGATCATAGCAGATATGATAAAGATGCGAAATGGCTTCCAAGGGTACTCATAGCAGTGTGGAGAGAAAGGCATATACCAAATGACTGGAGAATAAGCATACTTGTCCCAGTGAACAAGAACAAAAGGGACATCCACAACCGTGGCAGTACAGAGGCATCAAGCTCCTGTTACATTGCATGAAAGCTCTGGAGAGGATGATTGATAAACTGATACACAGAGTAGTAGAACATAAGATGGAAGATGAGCAGTTCAGATTCAGATCAGGATGCATCATAACTGACCTGAGACAGATAGTTGAGAAGAAGGTGGAGATGAGGAAAGAGTCCAACTGGGTATTCCTAGACTTGGAGAGAGCATATGACAAGGTCCCAAGAAAGCTGATTTGGACAGTCCTAAGGTGGTTCAACCTCCCAGAAACATTGGTAGAATTAGAGCAGGCTATGTACAAGAACCCAGTGACTCAAGAATGAACAGTGTCCAGTCTCACAGATGGCTTCCCTGTGGGACTGAGTATGCAAAAGGGTTTAGCTCTGAGTCCACTGCTGTTCATACTGGTGATGGGCTACATTAGCAAACATCAGAGAAAGCAGTCAACAAAGTTGCTGTATGGAGATGATGTGGCATTACAGGCAGACTGAGCAAGAATTTCAGCAAATGACAGGGGAATGGAATGCAAAACTGAAGGCACATGGGATGAAACTGAGTATAGGTAAGCCAGTGATAATGGCAGCAGATGGGCAAAATCAGAAGAAGCTGAGAATTGAGACAGAAGGGAAGATAGTGGAATAGATTAGCAGCTTCAGGTATCTGGGAGGGTTGTTTCAGGAGACAGAAAGTCTGAATGAAGACACCAAAATTACAGTCAGAGGAGCTACAAACAACTGGCATAGACTGTCAGGTGTAATGTATGACAGAAGAATGCCAACAAAGCTGAAAAGTAAAGTGTACAAAACAGTGGTGCCCAGTACTACTGTATGGTACAGAAATCTGGGCAGTAAAGGCAGAGCAGATGAGGAAGCTAGAAGTGCCTGAGAAGGGTTTTAGGATACACATTGTGGGAAAGATGAAGAAATCAGAACATAAGAGCAAAAGCCAAAGTAGCTCCAACTGCAAAAAAGATTAAAAATAAAAGATTATGATGGTTCAGATACATGTGCAGAAAAGCAGAAGGCAATCTGGTAAAGAAGATTTGGGACACTCAAGAAGAAGGCAAGAAGAAATGAGCACATCCAGCAAAGAGGTGGATGGATTGTGTGAGAGAAGATTTGTGGCAGTCAGACATAAGGGTCAAAGAAGGCAGGAGTGTGGCATTGAATTGAGAGAAATGGCAACAGGTAACATGACACTGCAATCTTATGTAGAAAATGGGGAAAAGGGGCATTGATGATGATGATGATGAAGATGATGTTCACTTTTAAATTCATCTCAGAGCAATTCCTTCTCTGGGATTATTTTTCCCTGGATTCTTGTTTGACTCCATGACATCTCTTTTTCCAGATTTCCGCTCAGGTGGTGCCAAGAATTTTGATGGGATATGACAAAATACCGTTTGCCTTATTCTAGTTTTTTCATGGTTCCTTCCATTTACTGGACACCACTCACTCAGATGTAAATACTTTAGAGGTATACATTTTTTGTAACCTGATATTTAAAGTAGTTTTTATTTATTGTGTTCAGTGGATATATTTATTATGGATGTTCATCATAAAAATAAATAAAGTTAAGCAAACAGCCTTTGCCACCACAGCAGGCTAACACTTTGTCTCAGCTGCAGGTGGGTAACTTTGCTGTGGCCATTTGTTGTACCTCAGACCACTCATCTTTTATACTGGAATCCCTCAGTTGTAGTACCTACAGGCAGTATAGACTGGATGTTTGCCACATCTTCTGTGGCTGTTGGGGGCCACTCAGTGGGAAAGGGAGAGCCACATTTGTCTGTCCTGGGAGAAGGAACAGGGAAGGCTTCACTGTTTAGTCAGAATGTTGTGCCCACCCCTAGTTAAGGTGCTGCTATCAATAACACTGTTAGCCTCATATTTCAGTAAAAAAACAGAAAGCTAAGCATGTATCTACTCCTCCTCAAATTTCCACAGACTGGGATAGTTTACTGGGTCTGGCTCTTGGTTTAATTAAGGCTATTGAACTTTCTTGTAAAGCAGTTTCTGGTAAAAAAGAGGGATACTTCCTTTCCTGCAGAGATTCAAAATTCTGAATATGGACAGCAAGATGAAGGGCCAGATATAGAGTTTTCTTCTCAGATTTCTGGTTTAGACTCAGAAGAGAGCTTGGTTTCTGATTCTGCCTGTGAGGCATATCTCCCAAGCTGTTATAGCAAGAAATCTGGACAAAACAATAAATAATGGGAGGACAAAGGCCCAAAAATAAGTACATTTTTTAAATATTGCTCTTGCAAACTTAAAAAGTAGATAGAACAACAGGTTTTGCATTAGTATGAATTATCTTAAGGGTATGAAGTCTGAAACTCAAATGACTGTCATTATTTTCTGACTTCAACCCTCAATAATTTGCCAGTGATTTGCCAGAAAACCACAATTTTATAAGAAATGGACCAAAAATATGAGACAAAAATGTGTGCATTCTGCGAAAATCTGTACAATTGAGAGGTATGCCTGTGGAGATTTATCATTCTCTGAGACTACTTATAGAAAATGCCATTTTTTTCAGTGAGAGAACACTGAGGTTTATCAGTCCCTCAGAAAATACTATGAGATATTACAGAAGTAATTTCCAGAACCTGCACCCATTCCTTATGTTTTGTATGCCTTGGAGGATCTGTGTGTGTGTGTGTGTGTGTGTGTGTGTGTGTGTGTGTGTGTGTGTGTGTCTGCTTGCAATTTTCCTGACAGCCAGCCAGTTGCCCCTAAAAAGGCAGATAGTATGTATAAAGTTTTAAGTTTTTATACACTCTTCCCAAACCTGATCCAGCAAATAGCTTTAGTTAATCTTAGTTCATTCAAATCCTTCTATTTCTGATAAGGATGGAAAGACTGTTGATAAGTATTGGGAAAAAAGTGTATGCTTTAGCAACTTTGATTTTCAGAATTTTGAACTGTTAGGCTCATGTTAAAGTTTGTCCTGTCTAATAGTGAAAGCATGAAGAATGTTTTGTCTGTAGTTTCTTTTCATAAGGAAAAATCTCATTTCTCCTATTGTTGAAGTCAGAAATCATTGTATACAGATTCTGTATGATTATGTTGATACCTCTTCAAGGGCTATGTTTACTGGCACTATTCTGAGGAAGTTTTCATGGCTGTGTTCTCATAACCTTCCAGATTATGTTAAAATCAGATCCTTCAGATAGATAATTTTTTTTGGCCCCACTGCTACAGAGGTGTTCATAAAGTGTGATAAAAAGGGTAAGCTGATACAGAAAACCTCAACATTTTTAAAGCTCTCTTTTTCCACATTTTCCAAGAGATATGTAAACTCCTCATTCAGTTTTGGTAGGGAACAAAGTAAACAGTCTCAACAAAAATACAGGTAAATAGACTTAACAAGAAATGGCATTGGAGATCCAGGAAGAATTCAGGAAATTTCCAAAACAAAGGACACTCCAATAAGTCAGAAAGACTATTTAAGAGAATCCCCCCCCCCCCCACACACACACACACACACACACTGGCACTTCATTTTGTCTTCCAAAAAGTCTGAATCTCCATTTTTCTGTTTAGCAACAGACAGTTTTAGAAAAATGGGTTCTGAAGTTCACCATCAAGGTTCTATATGGTCTCCAGAGCAGGCTTTAATATTTTTATCTGTCCTTCATCTCATGCTGTCTCAGGGAGTGATAGAACCAATTCCTTCTTCCCAGGTGGAAAAGGGGTTTTATTCAAGGAATTTTTAGTGCCAAGTAAGACAATTCTTTGAGACCAGTTTTGGATTTGTCTTTGCTAAACTTGTTTATGATAGTGCCCAATTTCAAACTAATGTCACTTCACAACCTACTCTCTCTTCTTCCTCTTTCACATTCCCTGGTAACACTAGGTTTAAAAGAAGCTTATAATCATATCCCAATTCATCAAGACCTCAAGTGTTTCTTAAGGTTTTATGTGTCTGGATCACATTATTAGTTCTCCACCTTACCATTTGGACTCTCCACTGCACCAAGAGTTCTCAAAATGACTAGCTACAGTTGTAGCTCATTGCAGGCTACAAGTTATCCACATTTTTCAATATTTAGATGGCTTTCTTATCTTTGCAGAGTGTTTTTCAAAGTGTCAGTAATCTCTGTCTTGGGTGAGAGAGCTCTTACACAAGCTGGGATTCCAACAGAACATTCAAAAGTGTTTCTTGACTCCTTCTCACAGGATTGTGTTTCTGGGCTGGGATGTAAAATAGACACCACAGTTCAAAGATGTTTATTTCCACAGGAAAACATAGATCTGTTTCTAGAACTATTTCGAGGGTTTTCCTCCCAGACATGGTCACTGTAAGGGATTTTGGGCTTCATGGCTTCTGTGATTCTCCTGATACACCTGGCAAGACTCCTCATGAGAAAGATATAATGGTATTTGAAGTTTCTTTGGTCCAGCATCAACATCCTTTGCCTTTTCAAATCCCGGTTTTAGGGTTTGTCAGAAGAGAAATTATTTAGTGAAGATAACAGCTATCCCTAAATGTAAGCATTCCCTTCTGTCTCCCTGTAAAACAGTCAGTCACCACAGATGCCTTGGACAACCCTTGGGGAGCAGTGCCAGGAGGGACATAAGTGCAATATGTGTGGGACACCAAGGACAGATGCAAGCACATAAATATAAAAAAATGCTTGCCCTGATCAAGGCACTCAACTCTCTGAATCATCTTTGGTCCCCAGGACTTCTTCAACTTGTTAAAGATAATACTACAGTCATGTGGTACATTAACGAGCAACGGGGAACCAGGTGGCATCATCTTTGCAGGTTAGCCATGTTATTTTGGGATATACCTTCATAGCACTATCCACTCTGCAGGCATCCTACATTCCATCAGAGCAAAACTGCATGGCAGATAGGCTTAGCAAGACAATGGCAGAGCCTTACAAATGGAAACTGGATAAGAAGGTCTTCTAAGATTTGATTCATCAGTGGGGAGTTCCTCAAGTAGACCTCTTTGTCTCTTCTCTAAACAATCACCCAACAAGATTCTGCTCCAGGACTCCATGCAAGAAGGCCTGGAAGACAGATGTCTTTTCTTTTCCTTGGAAAGGAATGTTCCTGTATGATTTTTCACCATTTCCAGTAACATCCAGGGCACTTCTGAAGATTCAGAAGGAGCCTCCCAAGATCATTGTGGTGACTTCCTTCTGGCCTAGACAATCATGGTTCCCCCTTATTTTGGAAAACAGTAGGGAACATTACCACAACTTTCTTCACAGATCGGATCTACTCAGACAAGAACAGGGGTGTTTTTTACACTCCAATACCAAGTGACTTCAATTAACTACCTGGATGATAGTCTTAATTCCTTTTAGGCTCCTCTTTACTGAGGATGTGCAGCAGGTATTAACGGAGACAAGAAAACCTGCTGCTAGAAAATTATATGGTAGCAAATGGAAAAGGTTTTCTAGTTGGTGCCAGCAAAATAACCATTATCCATTCAGGGCTAATTGTTAACTGGTTTTACAATATTTGATTGAGTTACTTTCCTATGGCCTTTCTTATTCCTCTGTCAAGGTTCATTTTTTAGCCATTTCAGCATGTCAGCACATGGATCATCATCTTTTAATCCAGCCTCATGTCAAAATGTTTTTGAAAGGGGTATTGCATAAGAGGCCTCCAAAACAACTGGTGGCCTGTCATTGGGATCATAAATTTCTGTGTTAGAGAAGATAACGCTTGACCCATTTAAACCAGCTAAGCTGGCTGACTTGAGGTTATTAACATGGAAAACAGTTTGCCTGACTGCTCTGTCCTCTGCAAGAAGAGTAGGTGAATTGCAAGCTCTTATTGTGAGTCAGTCCTACCTTATTTTCCACAGAGATAGACATAGTTTCTTTGAGAATTAATACTTCATTTATGCTTAAAGTGGTATCTGAACTTATTTTAAGCCAACTATCCACCTCCCCATTTTCTTTCCTGAACCTGAAAATGAGGGAGAAAGGTACTCCATACCGTGGATGTCCACAAACAACTCAGACACTAACTTGACAGAACTAAATCTTTCAGATTTTTAGATCAGTTTTTCATTTCTTGTGAAGGTAAGAAGAAAGGACAGCCTGCCCCAAAACAGACTATTTCTAAATAGTTATTTAAGGTTAGTACATTTTTTGTTATACTCACCACAATTTTGTTATACTCACCACAACAAAACTATTCCAATCAGGGTCAAGGCTCAATCTAGCAGGGCCTTGATTTCATCTATGACTTTTTTTGAAATGGATGGATTCTAGAAGCATTCTAGAAGCAGCAGCTTGATCCACTGTATATACATTTACAAGCACTATAAGCTTGATTCCTTCTCTAGCCTAGATCAGACTTTGCAATGACCATTTTGCAGGGTCTCATGGACTCTTTTCCTTCTACCTCTTAAATGTAGTAATCTAGGGTAATCTACCCACATAGCTAAGGCTGCTACAGCAGTGATCAATATGATGACCATAGCACAGTTGTGTAAGTAAACATACCGTAAGAGTAGATGTTCGAACGATCATTAATGCAAACTTTCCTCCCTCCCTCTATTCCCCTTGTTTTCTGGTATGTTTTTTGTGCCAGGGTGTGGTTATTTATTTTTTGCGCTTACTAGCACTGCCCTTTCAGAGCTCAACTTCCCTCTTTCTCTGTTGGCAGGAAATATCTGAAGGGCTTGGTGCCCAAACTTGCCCTTTAGTCAGCTCAGGTCATGTTGCCTGACAGTTTGGGTGTGTGGAAGGTACCCTGAAGCTTTGGAAGCAGGCAGGCTGTTATAACCTTGGTAGGATATAACTCATATAGCTAAGGCTACTGCAGCAGTGATCATTCAAACTTCTACTGTTATGGCACTTTTACAAAGATGACTGCTGGAACCCTGAAACCATTTCTTATTCTTGGAGAATAGAAAAGGATCAGTTTAAGACTACACTGTTCTAACAGTATCCAAGCATTTTGTTTGGTGTGCTTGCAGTTTAGGAAGTGATTTAGTCCAGTTTCATTTTCAATCACCTCATCTAAGAAAATTGCATAAGTCAAAATTGGTGCACCCCAGAACTGTAACTAGGGTGAGGCAAAGTGGTCAGCTACCTTGGATGGAGGTTGTTAGGGGGTGTGATCAGCAGTAGCCAATTGGGCATGAGTGCATTTCTTTGATTCATTTAAAAAGCAGTAACCGATATTGAAGCTCCATAAATAAATGCATTACGTTGCACCGTGTGCTAGTAACTGTAGCAAGGTGAGCTCATTGTCTTCAACACTGGAAAACATTTTTGTGGCACACATACTCAAAAGACTTTTTGAGGGAGCACAACTCTGGGGACTGCACATGGTGCCACTTTTGACGGGCCCCATAGATTTTTTGAACATTAAAAGAGAACTGACACGCCTGTGAACCACAACTTCAACAAAATATATTTTTAATTCAACTTGTGTGACCTTTGCTTTTCAATCAGGGAGCATTAATATATTTGTGTGTTTGTTTTACCTATTTAAAAATCAGTTTATTCTGTCACTAGTTTGAGTGTGCATCTGTGTTTGTGTGTACACTCACATATGTCTGTCTGTGTGCATATGTTGATATGTGTGCATCTGTGTGCATGTATGTGTGCGTGTGTGTGTGTGTGTGTGTGTGTGTGTGTGTGTGTGTGTGTGTGTGTGTGTGTGTGTGTGTGTGTGTGTGTGTGTGTGTGTGTGTGTGTGTGTGAGTGCATGTTATAACTGTGTATGCATATCTGCTGTAATGTAAGTGGCTGTAAAACTGCATCAGACTGCAGAAAGTTACAATTTCCAACAGAAATCATAGTGTACAAAGTAATGAAGGGGGCTTATTTTTCTAATAAGATTAACAAGCATATTGAAAATCTTAATAAGAAATAAAAAGTACAAAACAAAATAATGGAAACAAATACATAATGCCCCAGGGATGGTATTATATGATAACAACAGACATTTTAAGAGCAGATAGGTCCTCTGTCTGTGGTGGTAGGCCTGAAAATACCACAGTCTTGTCTGTTCCTTCCCTATAATATGCTGTCATATATCTGTATCAATATCTGGATCTCTGACTGTATCTATAGCTACCTACCTATGTATCTTTCTAGCTACATGTGTGTGTGTGTGTGTGTGTGTGTGTGTGTGTGTGTGTGTGTGTGTGTGTGTGTGTGTGTGTGTGTGTGTGTGTGTGTGTGTGTGTGTGTGTGTGTGTGTGTGTGTGTGTATATACATACATACATATATATATATATATATATATATATATATATATATATATATATATATATACATAAAATATATAGTGTGTTTGTGTCTGTGTATCTGTGTGTGTGTGTGTTTAATAATGCAAATGTCTTTACAGTTGTGACAATTACCTTACAAAAAGTGATATGGATAATTATGAATGATATATGAGCTGAAATGAACAGAATATAATATGTTTCTTATTCTGGTATACAGCCTCATTGTAACTCTTGAATGCTGGCTCTGCATTCTGCAGCTACCAACATTCTTCATGCACTGTGTTTCTAGATAAGAAGGTCATAAAGTGGCTTATAAAGCCCAATGTACAACTACAGAAAAGACAGAGTTGCCAGTTCTTCAGCATAGCGGGGTAATAAGATGTCTTGCCAGTATACTATACTGACCATGTGGACCAAACACTATAAAATGACATAATAATTTTCATACAAAATCCATACTTCAAGATAATAGCAGTGACATAAATTCAATGTTCATAGCTCAATAGTAGAAAAACGTACAGATGCAACTTTGCAAAAGGTAAAAAGCTAGCTATTATGAGAAGGAGCTGAGAACCAAATGGCCTGCCAGTTAACACCTGCAAGATTATTTGTATCTTAACAAAAACTATTGAAAAATAAACCACCTGCATTCACAAATCACAATTTCACCTTTGTACAAATGACCAACAATACAAGCATCTAGTAATAATCCTTGATCCTGCACCCACCTTTAAAATGCACATTAACCTTATTAACATAAAAGTAAACACCTCATTTAGAACTGATTACTTTATCCTCAGTTATCTTAGCTTGGTCATTGGACACCTTGGGTAATCCTTAGAATGGTGCCCATTCAACCAAGGTAGGTGACTAAATAAAAGTACACACTGACCTACTAAATATATTTGGTAAGGGATTACCACTTCTGGGATCATAGCTGGCACTACATTCATGCCCTCATAATTTTCTCCTGTTTCAAATAAAACTTTAGGTATTTAGGTAACTCATGGAAGCTTATAGTCAGGCAATATTGCAAGACATTAGACTGATATACTTCATGACATTTAGAACTTGCAAGTTTTCAGTAAACTAGAGCAGTTGCCTAACAGTTAGTATTGAGGATTAAGGCTTGGATACATTTATACTCTGCTTACTATTGTCTAGGGTTTGGTTCTCTCACTCCCCATTTTCATACTCTTGTGATTTTGAGCAAACTTACTTACACAAGCAGTGCTCCTGGCCTGAGTTTTAAAAAAGGACCATGTACATCACTGCTCTACCCCAGTTACCAAATAAAATACATATTTGCAATAATCTATGATTTTGGACTGTTGTCCCCCCAAATGTTTTGCTTTGTGTAGAATTCTTGAGCAAATAAGTGGGAAGGTATGTTTTATCCAGTCATGTTTTGAATATGTATTTGATATTTATGTATTTGCATTTTTATATACTGTGTATTTAAAGATGTAGGTCATGTGATTTTTTTGGTTCATAGGTCTATAGGTTCATAGGTTAGTACTAGGCTAGCAGCCCTAGGGCCTATACAAGCCTAGCCATAACAATTCCCTGAATATTTCTTCCCACATTATTTACTTTCCTGGACCCCTGTCTAGCAGGGCGACTGACGAGATCCCTGGGGTGAATTTCCTTTCTCCCATCCAATCGTCAAGGTTCCTCTTGAAGAGGTCCAAAGAGACACTCTGCTTGACATGTATGGGCAATCTATTCCAGAGTCTGGGGAGTCTCTGGGTCAGGAACCTATCCCTCCAACATGTTTTGTTTATTGTGACGACAAGGTTTAGATCCCTGGAGCGTGTAGCTCTGAGGGATTGGGATTTCTTTAAGTGTAGCATGTCCAACAGCTCTGGGTTTGACATGGCCTTGTATGTTAAGCAGAGATCGCCTCTGAGTAGACGATATGCGACAGAGTATAGCTGGAGTTTTTTAAGGCGGTCAGCATAGGGCATCTGCTTTAGGCCTGTGATTCTTTTAGTGAGGTATTTCTGAGGCCTTTCCAGTTGTTGCAGATGTTTTGAGAGGTACATACCAAATGGGGCATTGTATTCTATAATGGGTCTAATGAGGGATGAGTACAGTGGGACAATGACCTCCTTTTTCTGGATGAAAAGCCCTTCGTGATGAGGTGTGCCACATAGAAGGATTTCCTGACTGTTGTGGCGATGTGGTTATCGAAGGTGAGACCACTGTCCACCTGTGTCCCTAAGTCTCTTATCACACTTTCTGTGTTTAGTGTACTGCCACCTATATGGTATTTCATGGATACATGTTTTTCCCAAAGGGGATAACAATACATTTCTTGGCATTGAGCTTGAGCCCATGGCTCTGGCACCAAGCATCTGTTTCTGTAAGGCCCTTTTGTAGAGTATCCACATCATTTGGGGATTCAATAATGGCTCCCAGTTTGCAGTCATCTGCAAACTTTGTTAGCCACAGTCCCTTAGTGTTGACCTGTACTTCAGAGAAGTAGATGCCAAACAAGAGCGGCCTCAGGACTGAACCCTGAGGTACTCCACTTGTCACTTGTCTGGAGCTGGATTTGGAGTCGGCTACTTTTACAGTGTGGGTTCTATCAGTAAGCCATTTAGCAACCCATTGGGTGACATAGGGATTAATGCCCAACTTAGTAAGTTTATCTATGATTCCAGAGTGGGGGATGGTGTCAAAGGCCTTGGCAAGGTCTAGATAGGCTGTGTGGACCACCTTACCCTTGTCCATGGCTCTGGAGACTGATTCAAAGAAGTCAATCAGGTTCAGGAGACAAGATCGGCCCTTCACAAACCCAAACTGGGTGGGGTCCAGTGTTTGAAGGTTGCCAATGTCTTTGTTTATAAGTTCCATGATAATACGCTCCATGGCCTTACAGATAAGGCTTGTCAGACTGATGGGACGGTAGTTTCCGGGATCCAAGGTGGATCCCCGCTTGTGGATTGGGATAACTATAGCTCTGCGCCACTCAGTGGGCATGAAACCTGAGGTGAGGCTATGATTAAACATGACACTTAGGTGAGGTGCCAGTTCATATTGTAGTTCATGTAGTACACAGCCCGGGATGTCATCTGGTCCCATGGATGCTGTATTCTTGGCTTTAGAGAGTGCGTTTTGTACCTGTGTGGCCGTTATTACTGGAATTTGGCAATCTTCTGGTATTGAGATGGGCCATTTAGGGGGTGAGAGTGGGGTGAAGTTGGCACTGAATCGATCTGCCAGGATATTGGCAATATCCTTCGGATCAGTATATTTAATGCCATTCTGTTTTAGCTCAGAGCAGATCTGAGCATTGCCATTTAGATTCTTGACATAATTATAGAATGCTTTGTGGTTGTCTTTGGAATCTTTGGCAATTTTATTTTCGTAACTAGCTTTGGAGGATTTTATGAGGCATCTCAGTTTCTTACTGAGGCTAGTAAGGGAGTTTTTTGCATCCTGGGATTTTCCTCTTTTCTGCAAAAGTTTCTTCCTTTTGTTGTAAAGTTTGTTTATGGCAGGGGACCACCAGATTGGCTTCCTTTTTTTTGGATGAGAGCATTTTGGTTCTATTTGGGATGGCACGATTCATGCATGAGTGGATGTGCTCGTACAGTGCCGTAGTGTAGGATTCAGCAGTTGAACTTTCAGTTCCCGTCTGCATGGGTGTCATGAAGTTTGTCACTTCTGACTTGAGTAGCATGAAGTTGGCTTTAGAGAAGTTTTTTATGGTGGTTTCTTTACTGGGGGTTGGGGGGTGGGATGTGGATGTTAAGGGTGATTAGCTTATGGTCAGACCTGACTAACGAGGGGGTGACCATAGGTATGGAGCATTGATTTCCCATGTTGGTAATGACCAGGTCTAGGATATTGGAGCCCCTGATGGGACTATGGATTAGTTGATCCAGGGCGTTGGAATTTATGAATTCCAAGAACCGTTGCGCAAAGGTGTTGGGACATGAGTAGTTTTCCCAGTTAATGGCAGGGTAGTTAAAATCACCCAGTATTAGGGTGTTTGGTTCTATCTTAATATTTTCCAGTATGTTTAGAAAGGTGTAGTGAGAATCTTGGGGTATGGTGGGGGATCTGTAGCAAGCTACAATTTGGCTGTCGGTCATATGACTTTCTGGACCTATATATAAAGAGTATGAACTCTTGTATGTTAGTATTGATAAAGGATTGTATCCGAAAGCTTTGCTGGTCATATTAAAGTGGTTTTTCCTACTGAGGTCTGTGCTTGTGAATTTGGAAGTTGGCACTTGTGTTTCTGGACTTTGTGTGTACACTCACATATGTCTGTCTGTGTGCATATGTCGATATGTGTGCATCTGTGTGCATGTGTGTGTGTGTGTGTGTGTGTGTGTGTGTGTGTGTGTGTGTGTGTGTGTGTGTGTGTGTGTGTGTGTGTGTGTGTGTGTGTGTGTGTGTGTGTGTGTGTGTGTGTGTGTGTGTGTGTGTGTGTGTGTGTGTGTGTGTGTGTGTGTGTGTGTGAGTGCATGTTATAACTGTGTATGCATATCTGCTGTAATGTAAGTGGCTGTAAAACTGCATCAGACTGCAAAAAGTTACAATTTCCAACAGAAATCACAGTGTACAAAGTAATGAAGGGGACTTATTTTTCTAATAAGATTAACAAGCATATTGAAAATCTTAATAAGAAATAAAAAGTACAAAACAAAATAATGGAAACAAATACATAATGCCCTAGGGATGGTATTATATGATAACAACAGACATTTTAAGAGCAGATAGGTCCTCTGTCTGTGGTGGTAGGCCTGAAAATACCACTGCCTTGTCTGTTCCTTCCCTATAATATGCTGTCATATATCTGTATCAATATCTGGATCTCTGACTGTATCTATAGCTACCTACCTATGTATCTTTCTAGCTACATGTGTGTGTGTGTGTGTGTGTGTGTGTGTGTGTGTGTGTGTGTGTGTGTGTGTGTGTGTGTGTGTGTGTGTGTGTATACATACATATATATATATATATATATATATACATAATATATAGTGTGTTTGTGTCTGTGTATCTGTGTGTGTGTGTTTAATAATGCAAGTGTCTTTACAGTTGTGACCATTACCTTACAAAAAGTGATATGGATAATTATGAATGATATATGAGCTGAAATGAACAGAATATAATATGTTTCTTATTCTGGTATACAGCCTCATTGTAACTCTTGAATGCTGGCTCTGCATTCTGCAGCTACCAACATTCTTCATGCACTGTGTTTCTAGATTAGAAGGTCATAAAGTGGCTTATAAAGCCCAATGTACAACAACAGAAAAGACAGAGTTGCCAGTTCTTCAGCACAGCGGGGTAATAAGATGTCTTGCCAGTATACTATACTGACCATGTGGACCAAACACTATAAAATGACATAATAATTTTCATACAAAATCCATACTTCAAGATAATAGTGACATCAATTCAATGTTCATAGCTCAATAGTAGAAAAACGTACAGATGCAACTTTGCAAAAGGTAAAAAGCTAGCTATTATGAGAAGGAGCTGAGAACCAAATGGCCTGCCAGTTAACACCTGCAAGATTATTTGTATCTTAACAAAAACTATTGAAAAATAAACCACCTGCATTCACAAATCACGATTTCACCTTTGTACAAATGACCAACAATACAAGCATCTAGTAATAATCCTTGATCCTGCACCCACCTTTAAAATGCACATTAACCTTATTAACACAAAAGTAAACACCTCATTTAGAACTGACTACTTTATCCTCAGTTATCTTAGCTTGGTCATTGGACACCTTGGGTAATCCTTAGAATGGTGCCCATTCAGCCAAGGTAGGTGACTAAATAAAAGTACACACTGACCTACTAAATATATTTGGTAAGGGATTACCGCTTCTGGGATCATAGCTGGCACTACATTCATGCCCTCATAATTTTCTCCTGTTTCAAATAAAACTTTAGGTATTTAGGTAACTCATGGAAGCTTATAGTCAGGCAATATTGCAAGACATTAGACTGATATACTTCATGACATTTAGAACTTGCAAGTTTTCAGTAAACTAGAGCAGTTGCCTAGCAGTTAGTATTGAGGATTAAGGCTTGGATACATTTATACTCTGCTTACTATTGTCTAGGGTTTGGTTCTCTCACTCCCCATTTTCATACTCTTGTGATTTTGAGCAAACTTACTTACACAAGCAGTGCTCCTGGCCTGAGTTTTAAAAAAGGACCATGTACATCACTGCTCTACCCCAGTTACCAAATAAAATACATATTTGCAATAATCTATGATTTTGGACTGTTGTCCCCCCAAATGTTTTGCTTTGTGTAGAATTCTTGAGCAAATAAGTGGGAAGGTATGTTTTATCCAGTCATGTTTCTTTTCTGATTCTTGCCCTAAGTTGTTGGGACATATGCTTCAATGCTATGGCTTCACATACATCACTCTGCTGCTGTCTTAAACATCGTTTGCACACAAAGACAGTGGTTGATTCCGCCACTTAAATATGGGGAGGGGAGTTCTTACTGACTGTGATCTGTGTTTGAGTACTTCTTTCTTGAGGTAGTGATGAAGGGAGGACCACTAAGTCTTGCCATGTATGCCTTTTTGGGGAAAGAGGGGTGCTTTAACATAAAATATGGAACCACCTCCCTTGTTACAGATGATCTCAGGCTCCCGTTCTTCTGCAGATTTATACTTTGGGGAATGCAGATTTCAGGCTGTACCATTTAGCCCTTCATTCCCCTTGGAAATGCACTTCTTTGAACCATAGTAGAACTGAAACCTTGTGATTAGAGTGTAACACACAGGTTCCAAATAGCTTTCAGTAATGCCATGGGATCCATTTAGAACTACAACTGTATTTTTTCAGGGTAAGTTTATCTCCATGTATAAAACCTGCCAACTTTGTATGTTTATCAAGAATCTTTTTTCTGAGCCCAGTGCATAAAATCCTATTGCAGTGAGACATTAATGGAAATGTATTATATAGTTTCTGTATTACATTTTTTCAGAATCTGCTAGATGATAATTGTTACTTTAATCCATAACCCAGACCCTACTTCTGTCTGAATATCTTCTTTTTTTGGCTTTTCCCGGTTAGGGGTCGCCAGAGCGGAACTCTGGTCCACTAATGATTAGCAGTAGATTTTTATGGTGCCGAGGTGCCAGCCCGATGCCCAACCTTCAATGAAGGTACACCCATTCTGCATGTCTTTTGAACGCCACTTGACCGGGGGGGAGGACATGCAAACTCCACACAGAAGGTGCTCCAGCTGAGAATCGAACGGAAGAACCTCTTGCTGTGAGGTGACAACGCTACCACTGCACCACCACGACTGTTCCTACTTCTGTCTGAGTATATACACCAAAATCCGCACACAGTCTTGTTGGAGTATTATTTTTACATTGCATTTGCTTGATGGCAAAAGGAGACAATAGACCTGTTGAGTCTGTCCTTTTAAGTGCCTTAACTTTCCCCCTCTTCTCCATCCTTACTTTTTCATATACCTTTTTTCCCCACCTGTCCCAATCCTTTTGAATACCTTTTTGGATTCTCTGTCCACAACCCACTCTTGTCGACAGTTCCATGTATCCACAACCCTGTCTGTAGAAAGGTAATTTTGGACACATATAGGACATGCTGTTTTGGCTTTATATCCTTTTAGTAAGGTATCTCTGTGGGTGTTCCAGTTGTTGAATGTGTCTGGACTGATACATGCCAAAGGGGACATTATTTTCAATGACTGGCCTAATGAGGGCTGAGTAAAGGGATACAATGACATACATAGATCTAGACACAATACATTTGCTTATAAGCTGTGCAATATAGAATGACTTTCGTACAACAATGGACAAATGTTAGGTCAAATGTTAGGTCAATGTCCACATAAATTCGGTATCAGAGTCAGCTCTCATGCCAAAATAATTTCAATAGTTCCAGCAATATTTTTAAGTGCAAATGGGCACAGTGGACCATTGGTGTCTGTTTCACACCTTAATTTAAAAAGCCTAAGTCTATAAAACTCCAGAATTGGTATTGTTATTACATATCAATAGGTTTTGGTGCCTTTTGTAAGGTCCTGGAGAAATTTGGATTTGACCTCAGTTTTTTTTTTCCAAATGGGCAAATGCCTTGCACAATGGGACTAGGCCTAGGCTATTAACCCTTGCTAGAATCATGTATGACCTTAGAAAAGTGTGTCCACAATCTCTGATTATTCATCCTTGTGATGCAACTATATTCAGACATGTAAACCTGCTTCTGAACAGTCAAGGAATAATACCTCAGGAGTCAGCTATGTGTAATTCTCTACAGAAAATGGTACTGTAATGATGCGATTAGTCAAATACCGATGTGATAAAATTCATTAGGTTTTAAGAGAGACTGGTGATAAAGTAAAGTAAAATTATATTGGTCCTTCTGGATAAGACTTTGCCTGACAATCAATTCTTTAAAGTGACTCCAGTGTTTCAGAAATACCATGGGTTTCTGAACTGGCCCACCATGGAAAAACAAGTTAAAGATAAACTTGCTGTTCTTAGTAGCAGGTTAAATAATCTCAGTACAGCATAAAGAAAATCAGGCTTTTACTTCTAGGGAGACATCCAGCTGTTATTTATTTAGCTTTATTTATTTATTTTTATTTTGCATTTGTTTACTGAGAGTGACCAACTGGGCTAGTAGCCCTTTTTCAGCGAAAGCCTGGGTTTTATTTGTTATTCTAGCTTGGGCAGAGTCCATAAACAGCAAAGTCCATGGGGAATGCCACAGAAACAAAGTCATGATAAATAAGGGTTTATATTATATAATCAAACTTTCAAAACTTCGAATTCCATATGTTCGACAACATATGATTGACGTTCGAAAGTTCAAATATATAATAAAAAAACAAAAAAAAACTTACCTTAATGGTGCAGGCAGGGGAGCAAGATCCCCTGCACCCCCCACGTGGGGGGGCTGAGCCCCACACACCCTCCTTACTTAAATATACCAACTCCAAGATTGCACTTCAGTGCAGAAAAGGGAAATTCTCCCATTCTGCACTGAACGGCGCCGTTATACCTAACCTTCGAACACTTGAAATGTCGATCATATGGTGTCGACCATATGACGTTCGACATTTCAAGCATTTGAGGTTCTAATAGGAACACGATAAATAAGATACTAATATATGCAGATGCAATCCACAGTCAGTTGAACAGTAAAGACTAATGTGATGAAACACCACATAGTGACAGTATCACTCTGAACGTGATAATAACAAGGGCAGCATGCAAATCAGTTAATATGAAAATAATCTTATCCTATAAAGGACCAAATGGAAACAATAGATTATTGGGCTGTAATTATTATCTGAAAGACATCAGGGGAGGGTGGAATTCATACAGCATCTTTTTTGAATTCAGAGATGGCTGTACCACACTGCAGTGCTCTAGCATAAAGACATGCATCACCAAGTAGGGCTGGCTCTGCGTCCATGCTGTATGGAGTGATGCAGTTCAGGGAAGTGGCATGTGCTATTTAGCCATGTACTGTCTATCCCAGAACCATCTCTAGGAAGGCATCTACATACCAAATAATGCATGAAATGAAATCACTCAGACGTCGATCAAAACAGCTGGCCCTAACTCGTCTCTGTTCTAGCCATGTCCATCCATTGCAGAAAAGGTAAGTATTGGAGGGTTTAGTGGTAAGGTAGGGTTAGGATGTGTTTGAATGATGAATGCAAGGGGTATACAAGTATGTGTCTGTCTGAGAGATAGTGGTAGGGGAGTTAGGGTGGGGATCAGGTTCATGTGTGCATATGCGTGCAAATGGATGAATGGATGACAGTGTGAATGTAATCGGGTGGATATGGGGCTGTGTGTTGATGTGTTTGCTCTGCATGTGTGTGTGAATGTGGTTTGGAGTGACTGTCATAACCTCAAACACCCCTAGCCTGCCGAGTATAGTCTACAACATTGAGCAGAGGGAACCACTAGTTACTAGGTAATTCTCTAAACTCTTTTGCATTAATGGTTCTGCAACAATTATAGGGATTGGAGGTGAGGGATTGGTGGAATCCTAGCCTCCAGGTAGTAAGTTACACTCTTGTGCCTTAATAGCACTTCGGCTATTACAGGGATCTATAGTGGGGAACCACTAGACACCAGTGAGTTCTCTTAACTCATGTGCCTTAAGAGCACTTCATCTAGTATGGGAACATGATGTGTGCACAACAGCTAATTACCACAACGTGCAGATTAACAATGATCTTCACATCATGGTAGTAAACTGCAATGCAGAGACATGCAAATTACCTGAGAATGAGGTCTTTCCTCATTGAGGCTAACATATGTCTGTTTCTGGATTGCAAAATACCTTGCCGAGGGAGCAGTGCCTTTTAGCAGCTCTCACTAAGACCTTTAATTAATGAATATATACATACAGTAGATATATATATATATATATATATATATATATATATATATATATATATATACATATATATATATATATATATATATATATATATATATATATATATTTATACACACAGACATACACACACACACACACACACACACACACCTATAGGGTGGCACACTGGAACAGCAGATAGTGTTGTTTCCTTTTAGCAAGAGGATCCCCAGTTCGATTCTCAGTTGGGGTGCCTTCTATATGGAGTCTGCATTTTCTCCCTGTGTTCACATTGGTTTCCTCCCACATTCCAAAAACATGCAGTAGGTGGATTGGGTACTCTAAATTCGCCATAAGTGTGAGTGTAAATGTGAGTGCGTGGTGTGGATGAACTACTGTGGCAGGGCTAGCCACATGATGGTGTAAACTATGGCTCAAGATAATTGTCACTGTTGAAGTGACACCCCGACCCCATGTGCAAAAATGGGAAAAAGGGGTTGTGGATATATATATATATATATATATATATATATATATATATATGTGTGTGTGTGTGTGTGTGTGTCTGTATGTGTGCATACATGTATATATATATATATATATATATATATATATATATATATATATATACACACATACATATACACACACCCACACACACACACACACACACACACACACACATATATATATATATATATATATATATATATATATATATATATATATACAAACATATATATACACACATACAGAGGAAAGCAATGGGTCAGAGAGAAAGTAGGATAGAAATAAGAAATAAGGGTGTAATAAAAGACAGGAAAGACAATTGAGGTGAATGTCTTCTGAAAGCTGAAGTATTACAAGTTAATAAAGTGCAATGCCTAAGAAGAGGACATAGTTCTTATAATCCCCCAGCTGCTTGTCCATTTGTTGTCTAGGCATGGTTTCATGGCCTTCTTTAAGCCAAGCTTGAAGCATTCTAAGAAATCAAAAGCAGGAATTATAGGACTTGACATTCATGGTTGGCAAATGCAAAGCCTTCATATCTTTTGATAGGTGATTAAACAAACATTTGCAATCGGGAAATTTCTTTGATGGAACATGCCTAACAAAGCAGGGTATTTCAGGATATATAGCCAAGTTACCTGTCATTCTGTGCTGGTTCTGTTTAAACAGGTTAGGCTGTTCCAACCGCTGACTGTAGAGCAATACAGTGTTGGGATATGGCGGTTAACTCTGTGGAAAAATAACCAGATTTGCTGTAAGTCCAGGTTTAAATAGAAATGTACTGCAGATTTCTGGATGAGTAAGGCATACATGATAGTATCTCTGTGAAGGTATGACCAACCCACTCAGTTGTGACTAGTCATGAAGGCTACCAGTCTGTACAGAATGTTTATTTTATCAAAACATTTTGGCATTGTGATCTGTGCCTTCCTATTCTGCATCAGTTGTTGTCATATTTATTTGTTCATAAAGGTTAGATACTCCACAACAATTATGTACCGAGCTACAACATGCTGTCTTTCTTCCAACAAAATCGCAACAACCAAACCATGGACTGAATACTACCTACTCGATTTGCATCTTGATTCATCTTGCAGCAGTTAGGAGGATTTTCCCTAATGTTGCTAATTCTGGCATAAATCCATCTAAATCTGACTGCCTTCTGTAACTTTTAATATTTCACATACTTTCCTGATGAATATTAACCTTGTGCCCTCATTCCATCAGTGTCTAGGTTTTTGTTACATTTAAGTTACATCCAAAGATTAGACAGCGAAGACCCAACATTATTTTATTGCCAATCAACTCTGGGCTACCCCTTCTCAATACACCTCCTATATCACCCTCAACTCATATCCTGCAATGCTACTCCAGTCATTCACAAACTTACTTTGCACATTCCTAACACACATATATTGTCAACATCTTCTTCTCCAGATTTTTAACAACTGCCTCCTCCACTTCCCCCTTAATCTTAAGTAGAGTTTAAACCATCTATGCAATATCCTCAGCTAGATCCACACCTTTTATTTTTCACAATCCCATTTTAATCTCCCCCAAAATCTTCTTTGAATGATGTTAGGCATCCATACCCAGCTTTATTTGCAAATCGTACTTCATTTGTGTAAATGTTTAATCATTGTTCTACTGCTAATATATTGAAATACTTAACTTTGCACTGACCTTCCTGTGATTAGTATGATAATAATACAAGATTAGAAAACGTATGGTTCCCTTCCCTCTCCCTGCAAAACTCTTCTCTTTAACACTATTCTTTCATTTTCTCACAATATTTCCCCATCATAAGTTATCTAATATGTAACATCAGCTGCAGTATCACTTAACAGCCTTCTTTATCTGATTTCAGTAGCAGGTCTTCATATCCTCTTCTGTCTTTTACTCCTAGCAGCCTCAGACTCTCCTCCCTCTGATGCACATTCACACTATTTGTTTCCACTTTGTTGCCACAATTTAATGTTCAAAGTCTGGTTGACCACAGTCACCTTCATCTCTTCTTCCTTGCAGTCTGCCCAATCAAGTTTTCAACCTCCTTCACTCCCATATAATTGATCACATATCACTGGCATTTTCACACCTGCTAAATCTTTTGGTTCAACCATTAGATGTTTTATTTAGTACAATACTGAAGGTAAAAAGTCATAATTTTAACCAATTCTATAAATTCCTTCAAAGTGAAGTCCTTTCTCATCCATCTCTGCAACAATGTTTCAACCTTCTCCACTAATTTATTTTGACTGGTTTCTAGCATTTTATGAATACCTCATAACTCATTCCACCCTAAATACTTAGCCTTGCTATCTACTATTGGTAGCCTTACCTCTATGATAGTGATACTCTCCTTCCTTACAGGAACATGGACTGAATTATTTTAATAATATCTAGGTCCCGCCACAACTCAAGATGTTTAAAAAATCCATGCTTTCAGAAATCTTAAAAGTGACTGAATAGACTTTTATTCTAATTAAGTTATGTGATATTTCTAACAAATACTCTCTAACTTATCTGGCCAGGACTTTCATTACAATAACAAATAGGAGTCAAAGGACATCCTTGGGACAAAGGACATCCTTGCCTCATTCTTCTTCTACCCACCTCAGATTTTTCATTTAGAACTGTTCTTAGACTGAATTCTTTCTACAGTGTTGAAACTCCCCTACCGAAACGTTCAAGGACGTTTACATCCCCCTTCTCATTTTACAGTGCTGCTTCTTTATATTGTCAAATAATACAACAGCACATACTTCCTGCCTTTCTCTTTCCATCCAGAGTCCTTATCAGGGTATTGCAAAGGGTATTGCTGTTTCAGGTATAAGATGTGAGGGGACAGTTGCTGATGGGGTGTGAGTACAGTACTGGCATTCATATAAGAAGCTGCAGGCAATATATGTGACTTCTTTAAAAAAATGCCACTGCTTCAGTACTGCATTAAAGGAGTTAACTGTAGAGCATGTTAGCAGCTAGCTACTTTGGGCTGGGGATATCAGTCCGAAGAACTGCATAGGCCACCAGAAGACTTAGCATCTCTCTTTCCACCCATTCCATAAAATTCAGTAGCTTCCTCTGGTGATTTGTATATATTCAACCCACAAAGTTAGCTATCCTTCTTAAAAAAAATAAATAAATAAAAACTAATATTATATTTAGTTGTGATGTCATAACAGCACACTAAAATTATGATTCTCACAGGATCCTTTTGAAATTCTAAGGATCGCATTTAAGATATTAAGAACAGTATCACGGGCTGTGTGAATACTGGAAATATATATACTAAATCCAAGGTAGTGGTACCTCAGAATATTCTTCTTACTTTGAAGTGTAGCAAACTTGGAGTTAGTGTATATCTATATATATCAAGATATAGATAGATAGATAGATAGATAGATAGATAGATAGATAGATAGATAGACAGATATCTAGACTGAGATATATATATATATATATATATATATATATATATATATATATATATATATATATATATATATAGGGTCTATATTAGTTTGCAGAAATTTATTTTCAGTGAGCACCTCTTCATCGAAAATATTCAGTGAAAATCACTTCTGTGATTTTCTGAATTTTCCAAGGGCAATGAAAAAATTGCTCTACAGCACAAAGGACCCACAACTAACTAAATCAAACCCACCTAAGTAGGGGGCTTTGCCCACCACAACCCCTCAACTATATATACCAACTTTGAGATCACACTACTGTGGGGAAAAGGGCAAAGTTGTGTAGTTGGCCAATTACTTCATTGCCCTTGGAAAATTCAATGAATCACAGAAGTGATTTTCACTGAATATGGGGCGATGAAGAGGTGTTCGCTGAAAATAAATTTTGGCACACTAATATAGACTCATAGAGCAGGTGTATACAGCTTTCATTTATGGTATAAAATGAAGTAAACTTAGTATAGATATGCTTTGGGAATGTGTTGCACTCATCACTCTGAAATGAAGTGATATACCTATCCCTAACAGAAATCATGTATAATGTAACCTGACATAGTGTCAGTAAAATTAATGTGCAAACCAGCATTTGGTACCTATATGCAAGAGAATATAAATTCCAATTGCTTTTCAAATCTAGGACAAGGGCCCTCCGGTACACTCTGTACCAAAGAGTTCCATTTCATCCCTAAGAATTTATATCAGTTTAATGTGGAAGTTGTATTAGCCGTATTGTCAAGGGTAGTATAGGGATATTTGATGATGGCATCGTTCCAATGACACTAAGTATCTTTTATATAGAGAAACATAGTGGTTAGTTTCAATTAAATGCTAATTAATTTCAGGAAATTTTTGGCTCCTTGACGCCCTAATTATATAATTTATGTTGGTAAGAAACTTGGGCGGCCACGTTGGTGAAGCGGTTAGCATTGCCGCCTCAAAGGAAGAGGTTTGCTGGTTAAATCCTTGGCTGGGGTATCTTCTGTGTGGAGTCTGTATGTCCTTCCTTTGGTTGCATGGGTTTCCTCCAGGTGCTCTGGTTTCCTCCCAAAGATATGTCGTAGGTGGATTGGATACTCTAAATTGGCCCTAGGTATGAGTGCATGCATGTGTGTGACTTCTGTGGAAGGTTGGGTGCTGGGCTGGCAACTTGACACTGTAAAACTCCACTGCCAATCATGAGCAGACAGGTGATCTGCTGTGGCGACCCCTAACCGGGAAAAGCCGGAAGAAGATGTTGGTAAGAAACTTGAGTTCATTGACCAAGTGCATTGACTAGGTGGAATCCTGGAGTGTACAATTACACTTTGAGATCAAGTGTTTTTTCATCATAATCTTATTTCCACATGCAAAACATCTCTAGGATTACTTCAGTCAGAACTCTCTTTTATGTTCTGTTTTCATCATAGCTGAACTATTGTAATGTCTTGTACCAGGGATTTCTTGATTCTGAAGCTGATCATCTGCAAAGGGTGCTTAAAAGCTAGTTATTCTAAGTAGTCTTTGATGGTGTGTGATGACCTTTATTTTATTTAAATCTATTTTATGTCCTGGTTTTGTTTCTCAGTTTTGTCAGTTTTATGTGATATTTTATTGCATTTGTTAAGTTATTTTATGTTACCTTTATGACCAGTATTTTGTAATGAAACACATTAATAAAATGGAAGTTGACATTATCAATCCCCTTCCCCCAAACAGATAAGCTAACTACTTTCTAATTAGGTACATATCCAATGTTTGACTGAGACTGACTTAAATTGTGTCCATTGTAATAGATTCATAGTATAATAGCTATTTCATATTCCCAGTTGCCTAAAAGCACTGTATGGTTAAATGACTTGCTCAAAGTCACACAGTAGACAAAAACAGCAGACAAATGAAGGTTGAGGGAATCAAACCTTGCACCACAGGAAGTGACTCATTAACAGCTCATACTCTTAATCTTCCATGTTAACTGCCAGACTGTTTTACACACAAATGCATACAATCATTTAACTTTGATCAAGTGCCAACAGCTCAGTTGTTATTACACATAGATCAGTCACCATTCTTCCTGAACTGACATGTTTGGAATGGGTACATCTCCAACATTTTATTATGATTAAGTAAATCAAATTTACTTAATCATAATGAAGTAAGTAAAACTCTGCCCAAAGTTCTGCTTTCAGCTAATTTTACAAAGACAGAGACCTCCTCTCTTATTCCATAACTGTGATTGCGTGGATTTTCCAGTGTAAACATTTATCCCCACTATACCTAGATCAACCTTCCTGAGCTCTTGGTCACTAGTGGCAGTACTGCACAATAATGTGAGACCTAACACATATGATGTTGGTATGCATCATACCTGCAGAAATATGACCAGAAGCAGGCCTGTAATGCTGATTGGCTCATCACTGTCCAACCATCATGACTACTTTTGTCGCATAGTTTAACATATGGCAAATCATTTGGTTAATTGTCCTAAACAGACTGCATTGTATAAAACAAGCTAGAATATGGATTGTTGTTTGTTGTTTATACTACTTTACATTTTAGAATTATTTAATTGTAATGCCAAAAATCTCTAACATTGAAAGAAAACTCAGAAAATATTTTTGTTGTAATTCCTGCAAAGTGTCAACGCATTTACCAGTTACATGCCCTCTAAAAACAAAAGGACAAAATTGCCCAAATCAGGACTTCTCTGCCAAAAGTGAACAACTGACAACCCTATCAACCAGGTGCATTGATACTATTTATAAGAAGGTCTTTTATACTTTCCTGTGACATTCTATTAAAAGGAGGATGCATATCTGGTGTACAAATCCTTGGGAAGAGACATCTTTCACTGACTTTGAGTCAATCATTACACAAGTGGAATGCATGAGCATTTTCTAGTCAACAAATAAAATGTAACAATCGACAGCAGCCATAATGTATATTTGAATTTACTTTGGCTTACATGTGCTATGTGCCCTTTCATTAAAACATTAAGAAAGGGAAATCTGAAGTACTTTACCTATCTATATAAATGGATGAATGATTGAATAAAAGTAAAAATCTTTGAATTACTTTCAAATCCTTTCCATTAGCAGCTGTCACCTATACATGAAACTGCAAGAATCTTTCAGGGCAGTGACAGTTTTGACACCCAAAGGAAAAGTGGGGTGGGGGGAGTGGACAGTCAATTCATCTTGGATTACAAAAAAATACTTTGAACAAAGGCCTGCAATTTAGCTACTTTATTTGGTTGCAGCTGTATAACTCCTTGGTATACTGGAAAACACGCTTTGAGATACACACAAATGAGGGCCATTCAAGAAATAAAAGAAATGGCCCTGTTACATAAGGTATATAAGATGACAATGACTAACACTAATCTCATTATTTGTTAATGGCGTGGGAATACACCACTGCTTCCTTATGTCTAGTATGACTCATATAAAGCAGTCTTGAAATGGAGTTTGAAAAAGGGAAGGCTTGAAGAAAAATAAGATCACCTTGGTAAGTCAAGCCCCATTGTCCAGAAAATATATTAAAATTCTATACAAAGCAGTCAGAGTGATTCTGATGTGTTAAACAGCTCAGAAAACAAAGACAAAGCGAAAAAAAATAGATTTTTTTTTTAGTTCTAAGTTGGAATTTTCCATTAAGTTTTGAAAACAGACAGGCCTCTGAGTTTAAATGATGCTGTCAGTTTAAAACATGTGTTAAAAGTAAAGCATTTTAGGTAGTATTTAATTAATTAACTTATTAGCACCTATGTGGTGTGGAATGTCACACCTCTAGCATTCCAGAACATTTTTGGAAAAAATCAACTTAAAAACATAAGATAAATGTAACTATTTTGTGAATAAAAAGCTATAAAAATGGTACAAATAGCAATATTAACAGTAAGAAATATTCTTTACAATGATACTAGATTGTGCAGTCATAGTCTTTCCATAAACTCTGTAATATTTTATAATGCAGAGAAACCCAGAATTATGTTTTGCTAAATTTTAACAAATTGTCATAAACTGAAAATTGTACAACCTAGATAAATATTATTAGAACACTTTTTTAACCAAAAACTTTCACATGACAGCTAACTTCCTCTCTGAGTGCACATTTGTTGAGATATTTATAGAAATATTAAAACTTATGCATAATTGCAAACTTATCAATATAAATAACACTGAATATCTCTCAAGATGTGCAACTTACTGTGCAAATATCAATGACATTTTTCTTCAACAACATCTAGGGTTTCACCTGACGCCATGTAACAGTTTGTAAGTCACTTGTTTTTTGAAATATTAAGTATATATGGAAATATCGTCTATCATAATTTCTAACAAATAACCAGCAATATCTCCAATATAGTGCCATATAAATTGTCATTGACAATTAATCTTTCTGTCTCCAAGCATAGCACTTCACATCATACCCCTCAATAGCATTGTAGGCATCTCAGTTTTGAAAATATGAACTCAAATATGAAAATATGAAATATGAGTGGTAAACAGTGAATAATTTCTCTTCTGCAGTAAATTGCACATTAACAGTTGTACTGCCATTTTGTTAAGTCGTCTGTGTCCTTTCTAATACAGTCCATTATTACACAAACTAAGAACCACAATTCCAACAATTTGTGTTTGGCAAATTTCATGGTGATACCCCTTGGACATTATATATGCGTTTTTTAGATGACATCATTATTTTTTGGAGGGATACTAAAGTTAATTTACAGTTGTTTATAGAATGTTTGAACCAAACCTCAGATTTTCTTAAATTTACATATGTTTGTAACAAAATTAGTATTTTATATTTGGATGTCAACATTTTGAAGGACGTGGTTAATAATAGATTTGTGAGTGATATATATAGAAAACCTACCCATTCAAACTGTTTTTTGCATTTTGATAGTTGCCACCCCTACATCAGAAAAGGGGAATTGTTAAGGTTCAATTTGTCCAACTCACAAGAATAACTACTGAGAATGGATCCTTTTTATAGGAAGCCAAGAATTTATCTGATATGTTTTACAATAGAGGTTACCCGAGAGAGTTGGTAGAGACAATATTTTTTTTAAATTGAGCAAAAAAGGGCTATTGGGTTTTACAAACCCTTGCTCTATGGTGACAGGGAAGGTTATCTCTCTACTAGTACAGCTGTAGAAAGTATTGAAACTTGCAAATTGGATCACTCTGTATTATTTATTACCAAATATACACCTGAGTGTTTATACATTCAACAGATGTTAAATAATCATTGGCAGATTTTATCATGCTTTGGTGAATTTAAGGATGTATACTGTAATGATATCAGGATGGTATGGAAGGGAAGGAATTTTAAGGAAATTTTGGAATCTTCAGGGCAGAGAGAACCTTTAGTCACTTCTAAAAAGAAGGGTACCCATAAATGTGGACATTGCAATTATTGCAAACATCTTATTGAATTGGACAAGGTATATGTGAATGGTATTGGTATTAAAATATGTTTCCATTGCAATTGTAATACTATGGGTATAGTCTATCTAGCTCTCTGCCAACAATGTAATTGTTTTTATGTTGGGAAGACCATAAGAAAATTCAGAGAGCAGATATACGAGCATGTTTTAAGTATCAGAAAGGGCAACTTTAATAATGCTTTGGTCAAACATATTACCAGTAATCCCAGCCATCAGTTTAGGTTTGTGGGCATAGACATTGCCATCAAAAACATTGGGGGGGGGGTCCCTAGAATGATTTAGTGGAGTTAAAGGAACTTAAATGGCAAATTAAGCTTAATGTTTGTGTTTACCCTGGGTTAAATGATTATGCTTCTATTATCAGTGTGATCAGGATTAAATCATGTTTTTTATAATTATTTTTATAACTATTTGTAAAAAATGTATATATTGTATACATATTTTTAACAAAAGGGAATTTTTTAGGTGAAAATGAACAAGATAAATGTATATGCATAACAATACTTGAATATAAGGTGCAGCTTTGAATGAATGTATAGCTTTAAATGTTTATTTTGGTTTAATTCATTAATTAGGGAAGGATGTGATGTTTTAGGTGGGGTATATACATGTTGAATATGTTTCAGTTGAAATGTTTCTGAGGAAGTCTATGATACTTTCTGACGAAAGCACTAAATCTTTTGTATTTTGATTTTGGCTGTGTTATTAAACTTTATTGGTTTGGTCTCCAGTGCTTTGGGTCCACTCCTTTGTTGGAATTACAGTCCTTTATTAGCTGATAAATTGCTTAGTTAAAGAAGTTGGACTAGAAGTATACAAAAAGTAAATGAGTTAAATCTTAAGTCATGTGATGTTGAATAGCCTATAAAAGTATTTTATTGGTATAAATTATTAAAAAAAAGTTGAGAAAGTATTTGCAAAAGCTATTGGGAGCTTGTTGACGTGGAATAAAACTTTGTGTATTTATAGGGTAGTGACCTCTCTTTTCCATGGTATGTGAGATGACTTATTTTATTTAAGTGGTTCAGGCTTAACTTACAAGGACAAGCATAAATGCAGTATATATTGATAGTTTCATATAACCAATCAACCAATGTATTTTTGGAAGAAAGAATAAAACTGAAGTATACAAAGAAAATTTACACATAGAATAATGAAGAATGAACCTCGGCTCCAAGAGATATGAGAAAGAAACTTACTGCTGATGTCCTTCTGCTAACAATATAATACAGTCATCTTCTACTGTCTTTGCACTCTGCTTATAGCATTCAAATCTGTCAATTCACTGAGAATAAAATTGGCAGATTTGCCCTACGTGTAATACTACACACTGTAACCTTCAAAATGATGTTGATTGGCTACCAGTTACTGAAAAGTCCAGTTATTTTCTATACACCTTACTATAAAACTTGCTGGAGTATTAATGGATGCACAATAAATGATACCTGGTTGTGAATTAATACCTTTATTCAACCATACACATACGTAAAAGTGTCCAGAATCATTGAACGCTTTCATCCACTAAGCGCGGATTTTATCAGAATGTAGTTACAAACAGATGATAGCAGTTTAAATTAACATTTTGGCGCCAATTTCGCCTTCTTGTATAAACCTCGTCTTAAAGCAACATAGTTACAAATAAAATCATTGTTAAAATGTTTGCGTGTGTCAACAATTGTATCTAGCATAAACATTTTAAACTGTCAATATGCTATAAATAATTCAGTGAAAAAATAGTAATAATAATAATAAAAGTATTGTTTGGCATGGGTAAAATAAATATACTAAACATATCAATATAAATATTACATTTGCATATTAAATCTAATAAATACTACAACATATAATAGCCTTTCAATATAGGTTTAAAAAAATCACTAAGTTTCTAAAATAAGTTTCATCGTAATAAAATCATTAAGACCTGATTTTCTAATCGCGTCTGTGTAAATCTGCCAAAGAACTTCCTTTCTACTTAATAAAGTCTTAAAATTCCCTCCCTTTGGATCTATCCTTACTTGATCTATAATACCAAATTTGAAATTATGTCCAGGTCCATTTTCAAGAAGGTGCCTACTTAACGCATTATTCATATCTTCGTTCTTGATGGAATACAAATGGTCATATATGCGTTTTTTTAAACAACGCTCAGTTTTCCCGATATAGAATCCAGAACATATACAGCATTTAGCTAAATATATGATGTATTTCATGTTACAATTACCCCTTATAAATCTTACTGTTGTCCTATGAATATTATCTAAAATAAGCTTATCTGTTTCTAATATAACATAGCACTGATTACAGAAACCACATTTTTTGGTACTACCATTAAACTATTTATGCGGAAATTAAATCTTGCTATGCATTTTAAGAATAAACCTGCATATAAGGATGTGGAAATTAAGAAAAAGAGTAGTTTCATACCCCCCACTCATCCTAGTATAGGATGTTTTGAGAAAGCTGTGATTAATGAGGTGTACAACATCAATAGGAAATTAATCAAAAAGAAGGGTTGCAACAACATGAATAATGAAGAGACAAAACTATTGGAAGAATTATCCACTAATAATGACATTGGAGTCATGAAACCTGACAAAGGGGGTGGAGCAGTTTTATTTTATACCTTTGACTATATTAATGAAATTTATAAAATTTTATATGATTCAGGAAATTATGAGACTGTATCTATTAACGAAATTAACATCGGATACAAACGTATAGATTTATGTATAGAAGAACTACTACTTGATCAAAGAATTACTAAGGACATTTACGATTTTATGAAAGTGGAACACCCTACTTTAGCCAGCATAGTAGGTATACCAAAAATACACAAAAATATAGAGCATCCCCCTTTTCGTCATATAGTATTGGGAAGTCGTTCTAAAATATACCCCCTTGGTGTTGTCATTGATAAATGGCTTAAACCAATGTACAATAAGATTACACATTTAGTCAAAGACTCTTGGTCATTTTTGTCTAAGTTAACCAATGACATATGGTTTGATGACATTATGTTCATCACCATTGATGTGGTTGACCTTTTTTCCAGTATTCCAAAAGAAACTGGACTAGAATATTTTTGTAATAGTCTATCGAAATTCTCAGATTTTCAATGGGACAAGATTTTAGTTATCATGGAGCTCATGTCTCTTGTTCTTGACCACAACTATATACACTTCGAAGGGGAGAATTTTAGGCAAACAAAAGGCGTAGCTATGGGAGCAGCTTGTGCTCCCATATATGCCAATTTAGTTATGCTTGAATGGGAGACTACCCATTTATTTACTAGTGATCATTTTAACAATGGTGATTATTATTCCCGATATTTGGATGATATGTTTTTGCTCTGGAGAGGAGACAAACAGAGCATTGACAATTTTATGAAATATTTAAACCAATCTAGTACATTTTTAAAATTTACTTTTATGAGCAATTACGATGGTATTGCATACTTGGATTTGTTTATTTCTAAAACTAAAACAGGTTTTAAATCTAATATTTATAGAAAAAAAACTTTTTCAAACAGTTACTTAGAGTATAATAGCTGCCATCCGTGCAGCATGTTAAAGAGTATATATAAAGGTCAATGCATCCGAGCAGCGCGTATGACATCTGAATACACAGATGTAATAAGAGAGATCCAATACATACAAGGTATGTTTACAAATAGAGGTTATCCAGTTATTATGTTAAATAACATTTCTCAATAAGTCATTAAAGAATGGGGTAAAATATTTCCCCCATTATTAGGAAAAGAATTTAAGAGCAATATACGTACTAATAACAACAACAATTATGCAAGAGCTTGCATTCTGGAATATTCCCCTTATGTGGACCTTATTAAAAACTTTATAAAAACAACTGGAATATATTATTAGTAGATGACGAAGTACGTGATATTATTGGAACCACACCTACATTTGTTTATAGAACTGGAACAAATATAAAAAAGAAAGTAGAACGATCTACATTAAAAACAAGTGGTACAAAAATGTAAGGTAGTACCAAAAAAAATGTGGTTCCTGTAATCAGTGTTATGTTATATTAGAAACAGATAAGCTCATTTTAGATAATATTCATAGGACAACAGTAAGATTTATAAGGGGTAATTGTAACACGAAATACATCATATATTTAGCTAAATGCTGTATATGTTCAGGATTCTATATTGGGAAAACTGAGCGTTGTTTTAAAAAATGCATATATGACCATTTATATTCCATCAAGAACAAAGATATGAATAATGCGTTAAGTAGGCACATTCTTGAAAATGGACCTGAACATAATTTCAAATTTGGTATTATAGATCAAGTAAGGATAGATCCAAAGGGGGGAATTTTAAGACTTTATTAAGTAGAAAGGAAGTTCTTTGGCAGATTTACACAGACGCGATTAGAAAACCAGGTCTTAATGATTTTATTACGATGAAACCTATTTTAGAAACTTAGTGATTTTTTTAAACCTATATTGAAAGGCTATTATATGTTGTAGTATTTATTAGATTTAATATACAAATGTAATATTTATATTGATATGTTTAGTATATTTATTTTACCCATGCCAAACAATACTTTTATTATTATTATTATTATTTTTTCACTGAATTGTTTATAGCATATTGACAGTTTAAAATGTTTATGCTAGATACAATTGTTGACACACGCAAACATTTTAACAATGATTTTATTTGTAACTATGTTGCTTTAAGACGAGGTTTATACAAGAAGGTGAAATTGGCGCCAAAAAGTTAATTTAAACTGCTATCATCTGTTTGTAACTACATTCTGATGAAATCCACGCTTAGTGGATAAAAGCGCTCAATGGTTCTGGACACTTTTATGTATGTGTATGGTCGAATAAAGGTATTAATTCACAACCAGGTATCATTTATTGTGCATCCATTAATACTCCAGCAACTGTTTCTTTTATATTCTGGTGTTGTCTGTCTGGCATATTGTTTTTTTCACGTTACTATAAAACTTGTAAATGATGGCTACTGACCCCTTCTAAAAAGAAAACTCCACAATCAAGGAAGAATCCTTCTCCCTAAGGAATTAACATGATAAATCAATATCATACAACAGGCTTCCATTTAAAACCTCATTGGTGAATGAGCCTTCTTACAAAGAGATCTGGCTCTCTGGAATAAACTACCAGCAGAAACTTGGCATTAAGATATTCTTCCTAAGTTTAAGAAGTCTCTTTCTGAGCAGTTCATCCAAGAAGGTGCCTCTAAATGCTTTAGGGATAATGGTTAAACTCTTCAAAAGGATGATAAATTCTAAGGATGCTTAAAGTTTCTCAGTTGTTTTCCTTTGCTGTTTCTTCTTACTGCTGTTTATTTCTTCTTAGTCTCTAAGCCTGTCTTGCTAATCTTTTTTTTAATTCACATCTATTTGAGTTATTTATTTTCAAGGAAATTCATTTTTAAACTTTGAAGAAGAAATCCCCCGGATTCTCAAAAGCTTGCACGGAGTGCAAGATGAGTGCAGGAGCCCACGCAGGCAATATGTCTGCCGTGCGATCCAGGAACAGCCTGCAGGGTCATGCACGAGAGCTCCAGCACTAATCCTGCATGGACTAAGCCCTGGTATGCAAATCACCTCATTTGCAGGGAAATCCATGCAAATAAGGTGATTATGCAATCCAGGAAGCTTGCAATAGTCCATGCAAGACTAGTGCTATCTGCAGAAATGTACTCGGTTAGTAACCGAGTGCATTTCTGCAAAATCAAAAATGGAGCTATGACAGCTCCAAATAAAGGCTGCATATCACTGAGTAAGCATGCCAATGGCCATGTATAAGGCCATTGGCATTGCAAACAATAAAAAAAATTTAAAAAAAACTATTATTTTTTTTTTTTGCCGATCTCGGCTGTTTAAGCATAGGGCAGCGGCGCGCAAATGGGATCGGGGGTAAAATAAGAAAATAAACTTAAAATGAGCATTCTAACTAAAATCAGTATTCTGCCATGCAAGTCAATGGCAGACAGAAGACAACCTGGCCACTGAGTAGTGCTTGCTAAAGGGGGAGACTCAGTGTGAGACATGTAACTATGCATTAGCAGGCAATCCTATGCAAATGAAGGGAAGGATAGTGAATTGCATTTTTCCCCAGCATGTGAGACAGGTCCCATCAGTGTAATAGTATGAATAGCTGAGTGCAAGACTAGGATATAGGTGACATCATGGGGGTGTGTGTCAGGCATACTGTAAGTGGATTGGAGTCCTGTGGCTCGGGATTGCTCCTGGCTTAGCACAGTTAAGCTAGGGGTGTGTCTAAACCTGCCTAGCACTCTTTACAAAGTGTAAGCGGGTGTGCGCACTGTGCACCAGGTTTTACAGGAAGAAAAAAGAAGTTAAACCAGGAAATAGCAGCTCTGTGCACATTTGAGCACTCCGTTTGCACGGCGCGCACAAGGGCTTACACAGGAAGGCAATGGGAAAACAGCAGTAGGAAGGTAACCAAGGAGAACTAACTTAGCTGACAGGTGAACTGTATCAGAATCAGCCAATCACACAGGCAGCAGACTAGCCCAGCCCAGCACACCACTATAAACTATGCAAACACCTTTCCCCTTGTTTTTCCCAAAACCTCTGCACCACCAGTGTATACAAATGGGGAAATTTTACAAAACGAAAGCAAGAGAAAAAATGTTAGGGGCTGCTTTTGCTATTATAAACCAGCATGTGCAAGAGGCTGAGGGTGGTGAGGATGTGAATGCTGCCAAACAACCCACAGTGAGGAGACAGAGAAGAGTGTACAGACCCAGGGTAACCTCCCAGGGGCTACATGAGCAGGAGATAGTGGAGCACTATAGGGTGGACAGAGACCTCCTACAGCAAAATGTTGAACTGTGCCTGCCACACCTAACACACCAAACTGGCCGAGTGGAACCCATCCCAGTGGATACCAAGGTATGTGTAGGCCTAGGTATACTAGCCACAGGTACCTCCCAAAGCACAACTGGGGATATCATGGGGATCTCACAGGCATCAGCATCCAGAGTATTCCACCAGTTCCTGGATGTCATATCAGCACATGCCAGTGAGCACGTATATTTCCTCAACGCATGTGAGGTGTTGACCAGAAATATGCGTCTCTTCCACCAAATAGCAGAATACCCTGGGGTAGTGTGTGCTATAGACTGCATGCACATATGCATCAAAGCACCACCCAGTGAGCAGGGTACCACCTACATCAACCGCAGGGGCATCCCCTCCATCAACTGCCAGGTCGTATGTGATGCCCAGGGCATTATAATGAATGTGTGTGCTGGCTGCCCTGGAAGCTATGACGACTCACACATACGGCATCTGACACAGCTGTATCACAGATTTGCCAATGTGAACATCCCCTATGGTCACCTAGTGGGGGATGCCGGGTACCCACTGGAGCCATGGCTGATGACATCCATCAGAAATGCACACACACCTGAACAAGAATGCCATAATGAGGCACACGCACAGGCCAGACATATAATAGAGTGTGTGTTTGGGATGTTGTGGTCACGGTTCCTGTGTCTGTACACATCTGGTGGAGCCTTGCAGTAGTCACCAGCTACATGTACCCAAATTGTTATGGTATGTGCTTTGCTACACAATATGATCCTGTGGAAACAGCATGGGGCAGGGCCAAACAGCCCCCCAACAATGCCAAGGCCTGTACAGGCACAGAGTGACTCAGAGGAGGAACAATCTGAGCCTGCCCCAGTAGGCAGAAGGAGGCATGCCCAGTATGTCCTGATCTTGGCAAAGAGGCAGCGCATAGCATATGTACTGACAGAGTAGGGACCCAAGGAATGACACCTCTCTCTGACTCACACAGACAGTAAAAGAGATGCCAAACCTGACACCACCTGTGCTTAACCATGTATAGGAAGTGTACTATGTGTATCTGACATAGGCAGCCCTCCAGCACCATCCTTAAATCTGGAACACCCTCAAGGTAAGTCAATCAACCTACCAATTGCCAAATGGAGTATAATGTGTTGTTACCTGTAGCTATGGTATGGATGTGAGTATGCAAGAGAATTGGGTGGCCGAATGTTATGGCAGCAGACAGTAGACACCCATAGTGGCACCATGACATCTGTAACACATACTGGAGTCACCATAGTAGCCAGTACTACACAGGGTGACAAAACCCACTGTAGGAAATGGGCTGAGTGACATGTGTCCATAAGACCCACACATGGCAGTCAGGAAGGGTCACATACCCAGCAACAGTCTCAGCCAGCAGGACAGGTGTAGACAAACACAAACAAGTGCTGTACTATGGCCTCTGAATGAGCCCTATGGGTAACCCTTCCCCCATGCCTACACAGACAGACTACAGCAGGCCAGGCAGTTGGATGTAAGTTGTGAAGGCTAGGAAGTCAGAAATTAATATGTAGATAATTAAAGCCAAGATATGTAGTACACTGGTATGCCTCTAGCCAGCATAATAGGGAATACTACAGACTGAAATGGAGTACCTGACATACCAGTACAGTCCTAGCAAATGTGTACAAGTGTCAGGTGTGCCCCTCCATCCTACGTACACTTATAGTAACAGTCAGGTGTACCCCCCCCCCCACACTCCTGTGTAGAAATGTAGAAACAGTCAGGTGTCCCCCCCTGCTCTACAGAAAAATATCAACAATAAATGCCAAATGACCAATGGATACCCTGCAGACATAGCATGCTACCTGTTGGTGTACAACACAAAGGTCAGCACCATAGTACAAACATGATCCACACATGAAATACAGATGGCCATACTGGGCATGGTCACACACTTAGAGGAATGAAGGCAATGTCAGTCAACAACATACTGAAAGGTCATACGGGGCATACTCACACACTTACACATGAAGGCCATGTCTACAAACACCACTGGACCAGACATATCTGGCAGTCACAGTTCTCAGTGCAGACACATGTCAGTATGCACCACTCCTGCCTTTCACACACAGTGGATAGGAATACAGATACACAAGTGAGGACAACATACTAAAATAAGACAAAGGTGGATGGACATAGATGTGTGGAAGAGGGTGACCATGACAAGGAGCCATCCGGGCCTGTCCCACCCAGCACACATCCAAAGGGCCTCAAATACATGAGGTGCAGATATCACTCACTGCAGATACTAGCCACCAGTATCTGTCAGCATGACAGACTATGTGGTGTGCATGACAGCTGTGCAACATGACTGTACAAGGGAGTAGTCATCTAGTAGCTGTATACACGTACCTGTGGCATATAACCCCTTGTGTGCCCACATGTTCATAGGTTCATAGGTTCATAGGTTTATACTAGGCTATCTGCCCGAGGGCATTTACAAGCCTAGCCCATAGTTTTGTGGCTTACGCCACCCCTTTAGTTTGGAGAAACTATGCCCATTATTTTGCAGTGCCTCTGTTGAGCAGAGACACTGAGGTAATCCCTGGGGTATATCTGCGATCTCCCATCCATTGGTCAAGATTCCTCTTGAACAAAGCCAGCGAGGTGCTCTGCCTCACATATACCGGGATTTTGTTCCACAGCATAGGGAGTCTTTGGGTGATGAATCTATCCCTCCAGCACGTCCTATTAATAGCTGTGTCTAGGTTTAGGTCTCCTGCCCTTGTGGCTCTAAGAGATTTCGATTTTTGAGGTGAAGCATGTTCATCAAATCTGGGTTTGACATGGCCTTGTATGTCAGGCACAGGTCACCTCTGAGCAGGCAGTAGCGACTGAATAGAGCTGGAGTTCTTTCAGCCGGGCAGCATAAGACATATCTTTGAGACCTTTTATCCTTTTGGTGAGGAACTTTTGGGGCCTCTCCAGCTGCTGCAAGTGTCGGGTCAGATACATTCGAATGGGGCATTGTACTCAATCATTGGTCTGATGAGTGATGAGTACAGGAGACTATGACCTCCCTTGATCTAGATGTGAATCCCTTCTTGATCAGGTGGGCAATGTAGAAGGTCTTCCTAACTATTTTAGCAACATGAGTGTCGAATGAAAGGTTACTGTCAACCTGGGTCCCCAGGTCCCTGATAACTTCTTCTGTGCTCAGTGGATTGCCTCTTATATGGTAGCTAGGGGTAACCTTGATTTTCCCGAAGGGTATGACTATGCATTTTTTGGCATTTAACTTTAGGCCATGGCTCCGGCACCAGTTATCCGTTTCTGTGAGGCCCTTCTGAAGGATATCTGTGTCAGATGTGTTTTCGACTATGGCGCCCAGTTTGCAGTCATCTGCAAACTTGGTCAGCCATAACCCTCCTGTGTTTGCTTGTACTTGAGAAGTAGATGCGAACAAGAGTGGGCCCAGGACTGAGCCCTGTGGGACACCACTTGTGACAGGCATTGAGTCTGACATGGCGCCAGCAACTCTGACCCTGTGGGTTCTGTCACTCAGCCAGTTTGCAACCCATCTTGTGACGTATGGGTTTACCTTTAGGCTGATGAGTTTTTCAATGATACCCGAGTGGGGTATTGTATCAAAGGCCTTTGCTAGGTCCAGGTAGGCTGTATGAACTGCCTTACCCTCATCAATGGCCTTGGTGACCGTTTCAAAGAAGTCAACCAAGTTTAGAAGGCATGATCTGCCTTTGACAAAGCCAAACTGGGTTTGATCCAGAGTCTGCAAATTCCCTATGTCTTTATTTATGAGATCCATTATGATCCTTTCCATGGCTTTGCAGATAAGCATTGTCAAGCTAATGGGACGGTAATTTCCAGGGTCGGTGGAGGCACCGCCTTTGTGAAGTGGGACCACAGTCGCTGCGCCACTCCTGGGTGTATCCAGAGGTGAGACTGAGATTAAACAGCTGTCCTAACTGTGGGTTTAATTCCTCGTTGAGTTCGTGGAGTACACATCCGGGGACACCATCAGGTCCCATGGATGCAGTGTTTTTTGCCTTGGAGAGAGCAGTTTTCACCTGGGCATTAGAGATGTTTGGGGGGCTACTATCATTTGGTATAGATATATCTCCTTTTGGGGGAGAGGGTGGGGTGAAGTTTGCACTGAACCTGTCAGCCAGTATGTTGGCAATGTCTGTAGGATCAGTAATCTTCACATCGTTTTGAACTAATTCTGAGCATATCTGGGAGCTTCCTCCCAGGTTTCTAACATAGCTAAAGAAGGCCTTATGATTGTCTTTTGAGTTCTTAGCTATTTTTTTCTCAAAATTTGCTTTGGATGATTTTATGAGAGCTCTTAGCTTTTTACTTATAATGATCAAAGGTGTCTTACCTCTTAAGGATTTAGCTCTAGCTTGTAGTAGCTTCCTCCTTTTGTTGTAGAGTTTGTTTATGGCTGGGGTCCACCAGACTGGATGCCTGCCTTTGGTACAAAGAGTCTTTGTTTTGTTTGGGATTGCCTGATCCATGCAGTCCTGCAGGTGCTGGTAGAAGGCATTTGTAAGTGATTCAGCGGCTTGCGTAGTGTTTACCGCAGGCTCGGGGGCCTTAAAGGAGACCACACTAGTCTTTAGATCCCTACATGCATGGGTTATAGCCCATGCACACACTGCTCTCCCCATAGCAGTATTATGACAAGCCTGCTGAGGTCATCCAAAGTGAAATAAACCTTTGGGAGAGCTGTAGTTCAGTAATCTCCATGGCGCGTCCCATAACTGCGTACTGCTGTTGTGAAAAGTTATTTAGGTAGTAGTTCTAACTCCAGACTTGGCAATTGTGTGAGTGTGTGTTTGTGTGTGTGTCTGTCTATCTCTGACTGTGTAGAGAGAAATGCTTTTTAGGCTACTCACACTCCATACAATTCATATACTCAACTTTCGCAAGGCTGCTGATGTCACTCACCTAGAAATACACTTCTGGGAAAGTCATAGCTCTATAATCTCTGTAGTGCATCCTGTAGCTGTGCACTGCTGTAGTGTGATAAAGTAGGTCTTCTAACCCCAGACCTGGCAACTGTGTGTTTCTGTGTGTATGTCTGACTGAATAGAGAGCAATGCTTTTTAGGCTACTCACACTCTGCACAATTTATATACTCAACTTTGGCAAGGCTGCTGATGTCACTCACCTAGAAATACACCTCTGGGAAGATTACAGCACAGTAACCTACGTAGTGCATCCTGTAACTGCATACTGCTGTAGTGTGATAAAGTAGTTAGGTAGATGTTCTAACCCCAAATTTAGCAACTGTGTGTGTTTGACTTAGTAGAGAGCAACTCTTTTTAGGCTACTCACACTCCGTACAAATCATATACTCAACTTTGGCAAGGCTGCTGATGTCACTCACCTAGACATACACCTCTAGGAAGATTATACCCCAGTAATCTGCGTAGCTCATCCTGTAACTGCATACTGTTGTAATGTGATAAAGTAGTGAGGTAGGTGTTCTAACCTCAAGCTTGGCAACTGTGTTAGTAGGTGAATGTATGTGTGTGTCTGACTGAGTAGAGTGCAATACTTTTTAGGCTACTCATACTCCGAAAAATCATATACTCAACTTTGGCAAGGCTGCTGATGTCAATCACCTAGAAATATACCTCTGGGTGAGTTGTAGTGCAGTAATCTCCATAGCGTGTCCTGTAAGTGCGTACTGCTGTAGTGTGATAAAATAGTTAGGTAGGTGTTCTTACCCCAGACTTAGAAACTGTGTGTTTGTGTGTGAATCTCTGTGTGTAGAGAACAAAGCTTTTTAGGCTACTCACACTCTGTACAATTCATGTACTCAACTTTGGCAAGGCTGCTGATGTCACCCACCTAGAAATTCACCTCTGGGAAGGCAATAGCTCAGTAATCTCTGTAGCACATTCTGTAACTGCGTATTGCTGGAGTATGACTTAGAACTGTAGTAGAGTTCCATCTCCACCCATGGCAGTTCTGGATGTTTTGTGTGTGTTCTAATGTCTGTGTATGGAGCAATGCACTATAGGCTACTCACTCGCAGTACATTACAAACGCCCTACTTTGGCAATCCTGCTGATGTCATTCATTGTGAAATACAACATTGTGGAAAAAGTTCTATGCGGTGCAACCTATAACTGCTCCATGCTGTAGTGTGATATAGGCCTTTGTCAGGGGTTCAATAGTCACACATGTTGGTTGTGGATGTTTTGTGTGTGTCTCACTGTCTGTGTAGGAAGCAATGCATTTTAGACTAGTCACTCGTAGTACAGTTGAAATGCCCTTCTTCGGTAATCCTGCTGATGTCATTCATTGTGAAATACACCTTTGGGGGAGAATTTCTGTAATAATCCCTATGGTGCATCCTATAACAGCTCCATGCTGTAGTGTGCTACAAACCTTGCTCAGGGGTTCTATAGCCATACATGTCAGTTGTGGATGTTTTGTGTGTGTCTCACTGTCTGTGTAGGGAGCAATGCATTTTAGGCTAGTCACTTGCAGTACAGTTAAAATGCCATTCTTTGGTAATTCTGCTGTTGTCATTCATTGTGAAATACACCTTTGGGGAAGAAACATTTCAGTAGTGTCCATGGTGCATGCTATAGAGTAATAAACTAGTTCATAGGTTCATAGGTAGGTACTAGGCTATCGGCCCAAGGGCTTACATAAGCCTAGCCAACAAGGTTCCCTGGCTTATGCCACTCACAGAAGTTATTTTCCTGTGCCACTGTCGAGCAGAGACACAGAAGTGTTCCCCGGGGTGTATTTCCTATTTCCCATCCACTCATCAAGATTTTTCTTGAAGAGTGCTAATGAAGAACTTTGCTTAACATAGATGGGTAGCCTGTTCCAGAGTATGGGAAGTCTCTGGGACAGGAATCTATCCCTCCAGCATGTCCTGTTTATTGTGGTGACAAGGTTTTGGTCCCTAGAGCATGTAGCTTGGAGGGACTGGGATTTCTTTAGGTGTAGCATGTCCAACAGCTCTGGGTTTGACATAGCTTTATATGTAAGGCAGAAATCACCTTGGAGTAGGCAATATGCTATGGAGTAAAGCTGGAGTTTTTTGAGGCGGTCAGTGTAGGGCATTTGTTTGAGGCCAGTAATTTTATTTGTGAGGTACTTCTGTGGCCTTTCCAGCTGCTGCAGATTTCTTGTGACGTATGTTCCAAAAGGGGCATTGTACTCTATAATGGGTGTAATGAGTGTCGAGTAGAGGGGAACAATGACCTTTTTTTTCCTGGATGAGAACCCTTTTATGATGAGGTGCACCATGTAGAAGGACTTCCTGACTACTGTGGCAATGTGACTATCAAAGGAGAGACTACTGTCCACTTGGGTCCCAAGGTCTCTTATCACACATTCGATGTTAAGTAGATTTCTGCCTATGTGGTAGTTCATGGGTACAGAGTTTTTACCAAAGGGGATGACACTGCACTTTCTGACATTGAGCTTGAGGCCATGGCTCTGACACCAGGCATCTCTCAGCGAGGCCCTTCTGTAGGATGTCCACATCATTTGGGGACTTGACTATTGCTCCTACTTTGTAGTCATCTGCGAACTTCATTAGCCAGAGGCCTTCTGTGTTAGCCTGTACTTCAGAGAAGTAGATACCAAATAGGAGAGGTCCCAGGATGGAACCCTGTGGTACTCCACTTGACACTGCTTTGAGGTCAGATTTGGTGTCTGCAACTTTTACAGTGTGGGTGTTATCAATGAGCCCTTTGGCAACCCATCTTGTGACATAGGGATTTATACCTAGTTTAGTGAGTTTAGCTATAATTCCAGAATGGGGAATGGTGTTAAAAGTCTTGGCGAGGTCAAGATAGGCTGTGTGACCCACCTTACCCTCATCTACGGCTTTGGTGACTGCCTCAAAGAAGTCGTTCAGGTTTAGGAGGCATGATCTGCCTTTCACAAACCCGAACTGGGTGGCATCCAGAGTTTGGAGGTTACCAATGTCTTTGTTTATGAGTTAAATGATGATACATTCCATGGCCTTGCAGACCAGGCTCATCAGGCTAATAGGTCGATAGTTCCCAGGATCAGTGGTGGCTCAACCTTTGCAGAGTGGGATAACTGTTGCTGTGCACCATTCAGTGAGCCCAAAGCCTGATGCAAGACTATTATTGAACATGGTGCTTAAGTGGGGAGCCAGTTCGTTCTGAAGATCATGTAAAACGCAGGCTGGGATGTTGTCCGGTCCCATGGATGCTGTGTTTTTTGCTTTAGAGAGTGCAGCTTTTACCTGCATAGTTGTGATGACAGGGACTCTGCATTCTTTAGGGGGTGGGGGGGGTAAAGTTAGCACTGAACCTATCTGCCAGGAGGTTGGCAATATCAGTTGGTTCTGCAATTTTTGTGCCTTTGTGCTGTAACTCAGAGCAGATCTGGGTGTTGCCATCGAGATTCTTGACATAGCTATAGAATGCTTTGTGGTTGTCTTTAGAATTAGTGTCAATTTTGTTGTCGTAGCTAGCTTTGGAGGATCTTATAAGGGATCTCAGCTTCTTACTGAGGCTGACCAGGGAGCTCATCCACTCATGGGATTTTACTCTCTTTTGCAACAGTTTCTTCCTTCTGTTGTACAGTTTGTTTATGGCAGTGGACCACTAGATTGGCTTCCTTTTTTTGGAGGATAGCGTCTTGGGATAGCACGATCCATGCACTCGTGTAAGTGCTTATAGAGTGCATTTGTGCAGGATTCAGCAGTTGTAACTCTATTGTCCATCTGCATGGGTGCCATGAAGTTCACCACGTCTGTCTTAAGAAGCATGAAGTTGGCTTTGGAGAAATTTTTTACAGTGGTTTCCTTAATGGGGGTAAGGGCGGGATGTGGATATCAAGGGTGATTAGCTTATGGTCGGATCGGACCAACGAGGAGTTGACTTCAGGTGTGGAACACCGGTCACTCATGTTGGTAATGAGTAGGTCTAGGATATTGTTGCCCCTGGTGGGGGTATGGATAAGTTGATCCAGGGCACTGGAGTTTATGAGTTCCAGAAAGTGTTGAGCTAAGAAGTCGGTACACGAGTAGTTTTCCCAGCTAATGGTGGGGTAGTTGAAGTCAACCATTATTAGGAAAAGAGGAGAGGGAATCCTGGGGCATGGTGGGGGATATGTAGCAAGTTACAATTTGGATTGCAGTTTTGCCCAGAGTTAGTTGCACTTGGATAACCTCAGATGCATTATGCTGAGCAACTAGCCTGGAGGTGTGGATATCCTTAATGAATATGGACACACTTCCGCCTTTGGTGTTTCAGTCCAGATTACATGGCCGAAAAGTGTGGTATGAGTTATAGCCTGGTAGTGCAGGGGTGCTCTCTGGAGCCTTGAACCAGGTCTCAGTCACTGCACAGATATTGGTGTTCTCCATTTTAAAGAGTGCCTTGAGTGAGTGCATTTTGAGAGTTAGACTTCTAGCATTGAGTATCATTACCTTCAGTTTTTGCTTGCCTGTTCCTGTTATGGTGGTGAATTTGTTATTTGAACCTTGCCTAAAAAGGCACTATAGGGGCAGCAACAGCCAAAGCCAGTATCCAGAGTCCCAGGGGCGACAGGTGCAGGCCATCTGTGTCAAAGCATCATGGTCTTTCGACCATGTCATCTCAAGCAGACAGATACTGGATCCCCTTAGAATGACACCAGGAGCTTAGCCGATTGTTGAAGTCAATCATTTTGTCCTTGTACTGTGGTATCATTCGATGTGATGGCAGAATGCTACTCAGGGCTAGGGTCATACCTGCCTGGGTTATAAGATCGGAGAGCTCTTCCATGTCTCTTTTCATGTATTCCAGGGAGGTACATCTCTGGTCATTCACACCAACATGGACAATGACAGAGTCATATTTGTACTTGCTGTGGAGTGACCTGAGTGCATGGGTTATGTGGCGGATCCTGGCACCCGACAGGCAGCTGACAGTAACCTTCTCCTTGTTTAGCCTGGTGAGTGGGACATCAGTGTGCCTGACTATAGAGTCACCTATGACTAGTGTGTTGGTTACGTTGTTTTGCCTTATTGGCTGTGGTTGAGTGGCAACTGAGACTGTGGGCTATGTGTCATTTGGGTTGTGTTGGGGGATGGAGGTTGCTTGCGTTTCTGCTTTGGCGGTCTCTGTTGCTTAGACAGATTATTATTGAAGGCCTCTGGGAATGTTTTTGCGTTACTATGTGTGGATTTTGGTTGTGTATATTTAGTGAGATTATGTGATGAGTGTGGTGCAAATGTTTACCTTCTCCTCATGACTGCCAAGTTCAGTCTTGGTTGGAGAGAGTTTTACCTCCAGTTTGGCTAGATAAGTGCAACTCTCACAGGTTGTAGTGTTGGGTGGTAGGAGGAGAGGGTTGTCTGTGTACATGAGGCAATGTCTACATTGCCTCAAGATGCCCAGATTCATCAGATAGACAGGAGAGAACAGTGGGAGTTGACCCTTGGACATGCCTGAATAAAAAACTATTTTCCTCTAGATAAGTGAGAAAAGTGAGTACAAGTGCTGTTTTTCTCTAAGCAACTGAGAAAAGTAAGTACAAAAATTGTTTCCTCTAGGTAATGAGGAAGATTGAGTGCTATAGTAATTAGTAGCTTATTTAGTGCTTACAAGTTCTGAACAAGTGCTGAGCATGAATAAGCAAATTTAAGTGCTAAAACTAAGAATCTGTATCTGCACTAGATGAGTTACAGGACAGAAATAAGTGCAAATGCAGGCTTTCAAATCAGAAAGTTGAGAGAGATGGAAGAGATTGCCCTAACAACCAATAATTACAATTTCTGGGCCAAAACCACTCCTTATGTGGTAGACAGGTTACCTAGTGCTTACCACTCCCACTGATAAGCTAGAAGGCTTCCCTCCAACACAGAAAGGCTTGTAGGGCTCAGAAGCTACATACAGTCCTGGATACAGCAAAGCTGTATCTGGAACACTAGTTACAGGAAAGGTAGGAAACAGGCTTACAGTTTTTTTATTTTTTTAATTTTTATTTTTTACAGAAAAGTAGCAAAAACAGTAGTAAAAACAATTCACATGCAGTGCAAGCTAACACACTTGAGTATGTAGCAATATTAGACTAGGTAGGTAGGGGTTCAATAGTTCAGTAGTTAGGTAAGGGTTCAACTCCCAGACATGACAGGTGTGTGTATGTGTGTGTGTGTGTGTTTGTAATGCATATCCTGTGTAGAGGTGGGTGTGGGCAATGTGGAGGGGGGGGTTTGCTTATTTCTTTAATGGTAACCCTACTATATATCACAATGTCAACCATAGAGGGATAACAGATGTAAATTAGCTGAGAGGCTGGAGTGCAAAGCCATACCCATACATGTGACATCAAGGCCAGACAATCACAGTTAGCAACCCCACTATTACCCAGAGCACACACTCAACCCATGTGTCATATGCACACACATGCTTAGGCAACAGCCAATATGTGGGTAGTACACTGTATATTGGCCACTGATAGCAACTATGCAGTGATAGCAGTGGGCTACAGAGGGCGTGTCACCCTGCCCATCTGTCCAATATGCATGTACATGCAGACAGTGCACCTCCACCATGTTCCCCAATGGACACCTATGGTGCATTCACATGTGACTTACAACAGACATACCATGCCTGACAACATACCCTGACATCAGGGAATGCTGTTAGCATGCTATCACTGTAGGTGCAGGGTAAACCTGCTACCCATTACCAGTTCCTGCCATAGGTGTGCAAGACTGGCACATCTGATGATAATCTGTGTTCACAATATGGGACAGACACCTCAGGTACAGTAGCACATGTCATTGTACATGCATGTGGGAGGTATGCACATCCCAGACACCATCCATGTCATGGACCAAGGAACACATACATGGCAAGTGATGCACAGCATTGGCCACACACAATAGTCACCCAGGTGACTGGATGGGAGATGCAATACCCACCTGTTTGGGCAAATGCAGAAACTACAGGCCTGAGCCGCAATGCAGACCATTGTCATGTGGCCTGATGCCAAGGCATACTCATCGCCTACCCTTGTACAGCCTGCTGGCACAGTTGACCACCACACACCCATGCAGACATGCACCCATGCATGTCAGACCTGGCACCCTGTGTGCTTGTGTGTGTGTTGTTTGGTGCGTATGTCCACATCCACACTCACTACAACCCTGCAGTGCATACTGAAGCATGCTGTCTGATGTCTGACACCTCCTCATACTCTTTACCCATATGACCTATGTATGACCCGTGTGGTGAATGTGATACCTGCACATTGATGTGTTGTGGCAATCCCACTAGTGATGAGTTGCACTTCTGTCCCTGCCAAGTGTGTCAATGTGTGTGCATCCCTGTGTGAGTGTGCCTGTGTTGATGCTGGCACCTGTTCATGCAGACAGGCATGTGTACATCACCTACCGTATATCTACTTTATCCCTGTTGCAGATGTCACTCACCATCACATATATGTTCTGAGTGCTCCACAGCAGGTAACCTATGTGGCGCATCCAATAACTGCAGCAAACTGTGATAGCACTTCATAATTGGGGGTTTGATACAATGTGACACAAGCATTGTCTCTGTCTGCCCCCCCCAACTCTGATGGAAGTAGAGGCCCACACCTGCTTTGCTTAGGCAGCAGCATGTGTAATTTAAATGATGCTCATGATCAGCTGATGGCCTCTGCATGAATTGCAGCCCTCCCCTAGCTGATTGAATGTGGAACAGCTGTGGTAACATTCCCATAGCCAAATGCATGGAAACACACTCCAATACCTAGGAACATCATGGTGGTGTTGGCCCTTTTCAGTCACTGTGAGCAGGAACTAGATTTTCTGTTTGTCAAACAGCATCCAAGATGGATTGGGGTTTAACCTATAACAACATACACTGTGGAAAGAGGGCAACAAATAGGAGGGGGATGTGCCTGACCTGACTACAGACTGTAAGTGCTGCTATACTGCATTTGGAGTAATGTTGGTTTAACAGTGTTTGTCTGGATATGCCTGTCATACATGTCGCAATACCTGCCATGCCAGTTCCATGTATATGAGGAATCCCCATTTGCAGGGTCATCTGAGACTGGGCAGTGTTATGCCTTTGGTTTCATGAGTTAACCAAGGTGCATCTATCTGTGGAATGCTGAAGGTAGTGTGAGGATTGCAGTCTGTAGATGGTGAAAGCCATGATGGTTACTGACGTCATATCCCTCATAGGACATATGTTGCAACAAACCCTGTTACAATGATAAATGCATGAGGTTATCACAGCAACATGTCTAAACTGGCCTTGTGTATGTGCTGTCAGCCACACCTCTGTCAACCTTTGTGCATATGTCGTGCATGAAGTGGTGCACATGTGCTGTACACCATACATAGTGTCATCATATCTGATAACACGCCAGTGATATATCAGACTGCTACACATGTCATGTACAGTAGGGGTTATATATCATGACATAACCTGGACATTCTGTGGATGTTTGTACAGCACTGAGGTCTGTGTAGTGATGGTGAATGTCGGCAGTGTGCGCATTGTTAACATGTACGTTAGCCTGTGCACAGACTGTAGTAGATGTCATTGTTCTAGCTCTCCTTCTATCTGATGTTACATGCTGCCCCACTGTATGGTACCATTTTGACGTACATGTTTGTAGGGCCATATACACACATGTCCCATACCACAGACAGCCATCAGACCAAACTGTGTAGCAGCCCAGTATATGTAGGGTCATTCTATGAGTGGCACATATGAGGATGGTGTAGAACAGATAGTCCATATACTGTAATAATATGCTAGCTTTACCATATATGGCTGTGGCTGTGTTCACATTGGTTGTGGTCATGCACTTTCACACAGATGTATCTTACCCTGTGCTATGACATGGCTGTTGAGCCTGTTATATATACAGGTACATGTGCATTCCCCCATATGAGATGTAGGCCAGTGTTGGGCCAGTCTGCCTGTAGCCTGCACAGTGCATTGTTACATGCCTAGCAGCCTAGTGTACTTACCCAGTGAGATGTCATGTGCAGATACATGCCAGATGTACTGCTTCAGGGGCCTCCCTTAAAAGTCATGTATGTCAGACAGAGCAGTGGGATGCTGTACAGATGTATGTCAATATCTAGTGGATAGTATGTGTCCATGGCACCCCTGTACCAACAGTCATTATGTGTCAGGCCAGACAGGAGTGTGTGAATCTAAAACCCTATTGTGGCCAATGTATACCAGTCGTTATGTGTTATACCCATCTACATGTCTGTCTACATCCATATTGTCAGGCCTGGTACATATGTTGTGCCTTAAGGGATTATGTGTAAACCTCTGGACTGTACAGGGTGTGTCCGAAGTTCTACATATATTGGCCAATATCTCTGCTGCACTCCACAGGGGCATTACATGCTAGTGGCAGCACTTTACAATGATTTCCTTAGGATGTCTGTCAGTAGCCAATGGCACACATGTTATAAGCAGATGTCACCTTCCACACACACCATGTATGTGAAGACAATCCAAATGACAGTAGCAATAGTCAAGTAATATACCTGCTATGCATACCTGACATCCTCTTGCACTACAACCTTGGGACTATAAGGGCTGGGGTAGGGCTACACTCCAATTCCAGGACATATGGTGGAAATATATGTACATATACTTATCCAGATAGCCATATATATATATATATATATATATATAATTACACATGTGTACTACTTCCAATTACCACTGTCATGGCAACCACCCACTATAAGCCCCTACAGCATGTGGGTGTAGTCCCTTTACATTTCCTGTGTTATGGGCATCCTTCCTGTGTGTGCATCTGTGTTACAGACAGCAGGTAGCAGTACCTCTTACAGGAGAACCTGCAAACTCAGAGTGGCCACATATCCATAGGAGGATCAGGAACTACAGACAGACTGTAAGTAGAGTTGTGTTATGCTTTGCATAGTACTGGTGTTACAGTGTGTGTGTGTGTGTGTGTGTGTGTGTGTGTGTGTGTGTGTGTGTGTGTGTGTGTGTGTGTGTGTGTGTGTATGTACATACTTGTGTACTTTGGAATGCAGTCTGCCTGCATAGCTCACTACTGTGGGGCTACCTTCTTGCTGGAAAGAGGTATGCCTGTTATGTGTTGTCTGTCCACCACACAGGTCCTGTGTCAGATATTACATTGGCAGTGTGTGTGTTGCATGCTATCAGTACATGTCTACATCCATTTCTGTGTCTAACCTCAATACCCTGACTAAGGGTATGTTGCAGACTATCCTGTAAAACCAGCACCTTGCTTAGTGTATGGCAACAGTGTTCCACATAGGTACCTGTGTTCCGGCCTCTGTCCTCCATCTGCATATCAAGCTTTGCACATATGTCATGCTGTTGGGGGTTGTTCTGTAGTGGGTTGTGAGTATATCACACTGCCATTGCTGCCGTTAGTCCACTGCTGTTGTATCCCCCACACATACAGTGGGGCTGGGGCCATATATCTGTGGGCGTCACCTACACAAGACATGTGTGCCCTTATGCACGCCAGAGACCACTGTATGTAACAGTGGTATATGGGCCTGTATTACTGAGTGTAGGTGGGGAGCACCATAAATGATGACCTAGGCTGTTATAAAATGTGGGGGTATTAGGAGTGAGCTGCCACAAGGTATCTGGATGTACAGTACCATATACTTCACCTATATTGACATTACTTACATGAATTGGGTACTGCAAGGCTACTGCCTCCTGCCATACAGACTGTTCTGTTTGTCGGTGTGCTTGTAATGGTGTCAGTTATCATGTACTAGTCACAACCCATTTGATTACAAAATGTCTTAAACTCCCACTGAGTTTGTACAGAGTGTAGATAGACGCTGCTGAACTACACACCTGCAGTACATTCTGTTGATTGTTTGGTATCCTGTGGCACAGTCTGTCTTCACTATTGTACAATTTGAAGGGCTTGGCCTGGACAGCAACAGTTGTGAACCTTTCCAGACTACTGTATTAGTGTAACTGTTTCACAGTTGCAGCACTCTGTTTATTTGGTTGTCAGTATCTGAACAACTATATGACATGGCATATAGAAATGATATAGCACACAATTAAAGGATTCCCATTCCAGCAAACCTGTGTGTGGTGTCTTTCCTATGACCTTTGTATGGGTATATGTTGCAGGCAACAACTGACATTTGTATGGGTGGCCCGTACAGTGTCCAGTTGTTCAGGTGTTAACTGTAGGCATATTTGATGTTCCATATTGTGTGCACCTTCTACATATGAATCTTACTGTACATATATCTGTGTGTGTATGTGTAGTCAGATGTCTATATATATATATATATATATGTATATATATATATATATATATATATATATATATATATATATATATATATATGTATCTGCATATTTGTGTCTGTTTATCTGAATCCTGGGGATGTTGATGGCTTCCACATATTACATGTCCTATGGGAGGCAGACTGTACTTGGTAGTGTATTGCAGAGCGCACATGTTTGGCTGTGGGGGGGGTGCCTATTCATACAAGACGTATAGTGTTTGGGGCCTCTCAATCCCATTAACGGTGCATGTGGACATATGTGTATTTGTTAATCTGCTATTGCTATCTACAGATGTATGGCCATATATACCTATAAAGATTTATATAAATGCTAATATATATATATAACTATGTCCGTATATACCTACATAGATATATATCTGTGTACACATATGTAACATGCTGTGTATATGTAGACATATAGGTGTAGACACATATATTTGTCAATTTAGGCATATGCATGTATATATGTGCATATATATGTATATAGATTTAGAAATTAATATATATATATATATATATATATATATATATATATATATATATATATACATATCTAAATATGTTGTATCTGTTTAGATATTAATATATTTACGCACGCATACATCTAGATGTTGGTATAAATTCTCTGTACTGTTGCATGACTGGACTGGATGATATGTTTCTGAAAACATTAAATCTCTTCATATCTGTCATGGCTTAGTAGAAAATCACTTTGTTGATGGTGTGCAGGGTACTTGGTTTGAGCCTTGCAAGAGCAGTTTATATTGTTGCTGGGCAGAACATGGTCCGTTGGATACAGAGTGATTAAGGCACTTTAAAGCAGTTGTGAGTGGGTTTGCGCGACAGTAAGCACTGCTAACCTCTGGTTACGATTTCTTACACTCAGTTAGCTTGTACTTTGCTTAATCTGTGTAGGCAATGCTTCCTCCCATGCAAACACACTTATACATGCTTACTAGTGCTTATATATGCTTATTACTTCTTATTTGTGCTTAAACCTGATTACTAGTTCCTTATTCATTATGACACTGACACTTCACATGTGCATTTCATGCAGTACTCCAGTTCACATTTAAATGTTATTATGTAGGTTATACAGCGAAAAGATGTAAAAATATGCTCATATACAGATTTTACATGAAGATGATATGTGCTGCAGTGGGACTTGAACCAGGAAAGCCTGTTTGCTAAGTGGATGCTTTAACCACTATACTACTGCTGTGCTGCTTCATTTGCAGATATAGTCCTTGTTATCCTCTTCAGCTTTTTTAGCTTCTTTAACCGAAGCTAAGCGATGGGCACACCCACACACCTATGGTTAGCTGTATTCAGGGTTTTAAAAAAAATATATAAGGTTTCTTCATTTTATTTTTCTGTACTGTTGCTGTTGTACACATGGGGACTGTTGGTGGGGATATGTGGACACCTATGAGCAGTCTTGCCCATTTATTTACAGATTCTTCTGTTCTACTTTGCAGGGGCATGTTTATTTTGAGAGCTCTGATCTCAGACACGCCCCCTGCACTCGTCCACGCTCCGTGTAGTATTAGGAGTTCAGGCAGCACATCTTCATTAATATGCATGGTGCGCTGCCATCCTCCTTTTCAACTGCCCCTTCCGTGCAGGACTAGATTAGTCCTGCATGGAAGATTAGTAAATCTGGGGGATTATCTTTTAGTCACACATTTATTTAGTTATTTTATTTTTACATTTGTTAACTGAGTTAGTCCAATTGTGCCCATAGAGCCCTTTTTCAGTGAAGACCTGAGGAGAAAAGCTCCAGGAAAGTAATTACAAAAATAAGAAAATAAACTAACAATTCAAGTTGTAAGATACTTAACAATACAAAAACAGAGAAAGAGAAGCATACAACATGAATATTTACAAGGCAAAAATACAGTATTTTGAGAATGCAGTAGCAATATGTTTGAGAAATCTGGTTATCATTAAGTTATATACAAGGAATATAGTAATGCTTAAAATAAAAAAAAAATTATGTAACATACAATTCAGAATAACATCATGACATAGTACAACAAAGATGCATTTAATAGCATAGGTACTAACTGCAGAGAGAGTAATATGTGTAGACAGTTTAGATAGCAGATACCAGGCAGGTATGTTGAATGAGAGAAGAAGAAAAATTAATTTGGTTATTTCCTAACCAGTACAGATCCATGCATATTTGAAAATGAATTTTTAGTTGCTTTTTGAATTCATCACTTTTGGTTGTGGAGCAAAGGGACAATGGAAGTTTGCCCATGTGTATGCAATTGAATGACTGAAAAGTATTTTTCCAATATTTTTATTTGGATTGGTCACCTGAAGTAGGTTTTGTTGTGTGCTTCTGAGGACATGGGTGTGTAGAGTGTAATTCTAGATGTAAGGGCAGGGCAGAAATTGGGGCTATTTTGGATGCTATGTGTAATTTGCAGTTGTGATATTTGAAGCATGTGGGGGAGCTCAGGCCATCTTAAGCTTTTCAGGGATATAAAATGCACTGATGGGATTTGTAGCTATTACTGGCTGTGAAACTGGCTACCTTGTTATGCTGGTTTCTAGTTTGGTTAAGAGATTATTTTGGAGGTTAGTAAGTATGGTAGCAGCACACAGCAGGGATGGTAGACTAAATGTTTGAGCCAGTCTAGGTCTAGATTTGTTAGGTATACATTTGTTGTTGCGATATAAAAGACCTATTTTTTTATTGGACTTTTTGATACAGTTTAAGATATGTAGGTCGAATTATAATTGGTCATTTATAGTAACACCAATCAATTTGGTGTTTGAGTCGCAGTGATAATTGCAATATCTAAGGATGAGATGGTGAAGTTTTCTTTAGCGGGATTGAGGTTTTTAGAAAGGAAAAGGAGAAGCTTGGTGTTTTTGAGGTTGTAAAGCAGGTTGCTTTCAGTTAGCCATTGTTCTGCTTGGTGCAGAGATTGTTGAGTGAGTGTGGAGATTTTGTATATTGTCGGAGGTGTTAATAATTGTGGAATTGTCTGTGTACTGTATTAAGGTAGAGTGGGGGCAGGAGACATGGAGGTTATTTGTAAATATATTAAAAAGTAAGGGGCACAGGATAGAGCCCTGGGGAATCCCAGTCTTAACAAGACAGAAAGGGGTGAAGGATATTTGCCAATTGACTGATTGATATCTGTTTGAGAGGTAGCTGTTAAACCAGGAGGTAGTGGAGGTAGAGAGTTGTAGGTTGGAAAGTTTGTTTAGGAGGATGGGATGGGAAACAGTATCAAATGGTTTGGCTAGCCAGAAACCCGGACCAGGCTGGCTTCCAAGAAAACAATCAGGAAAACCAAGCTCAGTCAGTTCCAGGTCAGTGTATCAGGGGTATCTTTTAATAACTAGAAATATTGTGATGCTACTGTAGTACAGTGTGGTGACAAGGACAACTACTTCTATAGGGAAAAACATTACAAGTATGGGCTGCAGATACATAGATAAACCTTTTCCAAGATGGGGGGGACCAGTAGTGTGCATGCTTACAGTAAAAGGTTATAGCAAGAATGTCTTCAGTCTAGAGGGCAGATTAAATACAACTCTAACATACACTAGTTTAGCTGAAAGCAATTTAGCTTTCCACTGACACAGGGTCTCACAGTGCAGGGCAACCAGTCAACCTTTGGTTTATTGGAGGTTGGTCAGGACACAGATACAACTTTTGCAGATTGACTGGAAATAAAAACGCAAAGTAGGTAAATATTACATCTGAAGTTTTAAAACACCCTGATTACCAAGTACTAAGAAAATAGAGGATGCAGGGGAGGGGCAACATACCTTGTAATAAGCAGCACGAGTCTTTGAGCAACACAAATGCAAGAAAAGCAGAAAAAAACAAAGAAAAAGTAACTGCAGTTGATACCAAGCTATTATAACATACACTAGATTGTATTGTTGTAAAGGGTATGAAAAGAAACAGTAACTACTAAGATGCTACACACAAGTTTGCATTCTCCACTAGATGTCAAGAATAACAATAGTGGTATTATACAGAAACATAGAGTTGCTTGTATCCCTTACAGTATGTTCTATTGTAATTGCCAGATAGGTTACTGATCTAAAAGTACAGACAGCAGGCGACAATATTCACTTCAGTGAATAAAGCAGCATGGTACCTGTTATTGAAAGCCGCAATATGCTATGAGTATAATTCCATACTGGCATAACAAAACACTCATATGCAGTGCAAGTGGAGTAAAGCAAATTACAAAACACTTTGAAATTTAGGTCCAGAAAATAAGTGACCATATACTGCTATTACCAATTAAAAATATACATGAAAAAACAAACAGACCATGTGTGAAACTTCACGAAAATAGTAATAAGGATTGCAAGCAAAATAATATCATATACTGCTTACATGTGAGCACACTTCTGGGATTCCTATGAAGCAATGGCAGGAAAGCTAAGTCAAAGATGGTGCCTTTCTACTCCAGGTTTTTGATACCTTTGTAATGGAGCAGGAGTGGGAGGGAGGAGTGCAGGTTCAAGGTGTGGGAGGTGGAAAGACACAAAGTAATACAAGGTTGTGAGCCAGAAAACTGGACTAGGCTGACTTCCAAGAAAACAGTCAGGAAAACCAAGCTCAGTCAATTCCAGGTCAGTGTATCAGGGTATCCTCCTAATAACTACAAATCCTGTGCTGCTACTCTAGTACAGTGTGGTGACAAGGACAACCACTTCTATAGGGAAAAAAACATTACATGTATGGGCTGCAGGTACATAGGTAAATGTTTTCCAAGATAAAAGAAAATAGACATCTAAAAGTACACATGTAAACTTATAAAACCTAATGCAAGCTCACTACTTTATTAGAAATGTATAAACACTGTATAACATTGTACTTTATAAAAAAAAATACAATAACAGTATATGAACTGTCTAAACTGTTTCAGCTATGCAAAGTATGCAATATTTGAAGTGTATATTTTAAGTTTAGTTGCACTGTTTATTTCCTCTGAGCCTGGGTTGTGGCTGCAAGGGTTTTTGGACATATCCCCCTATCAAGTTATCAAATAGTCTTCTTCTTCTGGCTTTTTCCCGGTTAGAGGTCACCACACTGGATCGCTGGTCTGCTCATGATTGACAGTGGAGTTTTGCTGTGTTGAGTTGCCAGCCCAGTGCCCTACCTTCCATGGAAGGCACACACACACACACGCACTCACACCTAGGGCCAACTTAGAGTATCCAATTCACCTACAGCATGTCTTTGGGAGGAAACTGGAGCACCCAGAGGAAACCCACATGACCACAGGGAGGACATACAGACTCCACACAAAAGGCACCCCAGCCGAGGATCAAACTGGAGAACCTCTTGCTGTGAGGTGGCAATGCAAACCGTTGCACTACCACAGCCACCCCCAAGTTACCAAATAGTAAATAAATAAAATAAGGATGAGTTCAAAATAGCAGTATTGGAAGATGAAGGAGGCATGTTGAAAGGCAAGTGATTAGAGTAAAATCCTTAATTTTTTTCATTTTTTTACTGAAGATAGGGGATAATACAACCATAGAACAGCTAGACAGTGAATTAAATGTTTATTATGTAAAACTACAGTCATTTGCTTTGATTCTTTCAGGTAACATCTAACGTTTCTATTTGTAAAACAAGGTATAGTGTACATGAAATGGTAAAACATGTCGCCATAAAAAAATGCAAGGACTTGCAATGCCTTGTCCCTAAAAACAAGACCAGAAATATGGGTGAGGAATGAATATTGAACATCACTTTTGCTCCTGCACCCACTGATTTGGAAATAAGCCCCCCATGCCCCTGAACATATAAACAACAACACTGAGATCACCATATCTTTAATAAAAGGGGATATTCTGAGAAATGGTAATTTCAAACTTAGTATATGTAAGTTTGAATGTTCAGTCATTTAGTCTCCATATTTCAGGACTCAGCATTGCAAGACTTAGAAATTCAAGTTATTACTTAGAAAGTACAGCTCCCAGCAAAAGTCTCACAAATGTGAAGCAAGTGCCACTCAAAATGTAGAATAAATATCAAACTAGGAATCTCACATTGTTTCCTTTAAAAAAGTGCTGTTTTCAACTTTCAAAATGTTTGCACTAGAATTCATTGACTCATTATTATCACAGTGGAGAACAAATTACTATTATAATGTATATCTAAATGTGAAGGTACTCTGCTGACAATAACCATGTCTTGCCTTCACAGTCAGTACAGAATTTGTATAGTGTATAGTTTATTATCATTTGTTTACCAGGAAAGTCTGACTGAGCCATGATAGTTTTTTTTCCAGGAGTGGTCCAGAAAAAAGCTCCGCAGTTAACAAATCTTATACAATGCCATGGAATGCAATACAGTACAGTACAATACAAAACAGCAGTTGTCAAATATCAGATACGAGGTACTAAAATAACATGCAAAGAAGATAAAAGAAAACAGAAAAAGAAATAGATCCTAGATATCATTATATTTCAAAGAGTTACACTGCAGTTTTACTAAGTAACAATGACAATGTTAACAACTTCCATTTGTTTAATAAAGATGTAGAACAGAATACATGTAACGCATTATTCCTAGATAGGAAATTGTTTGGTAAGAATTTCTAGGTGTGGCTAAGAAAATTAAGAAAATGGGTCCTCTGATGAAAATGCAGATGTTTAGATTATGCTAGAAGACCAAAAGTATGCTACAGATAAAGGACAAATGGCTATAGTTGTAGCAATGTTTAGCAAGGGAAATAGTGGCAGGAGAGTAGATTGAATCCAAGAGGCGGGTCCTAAGGCTTGCTTTGAAATTTTTTGGATTATGCTTTGTCTTAGGTCTTGTGGGAGACAATTTCAACATTTAGATATATATGAGGAATACATTACTTCACTGTGTTTATTGTTTTCTCTATAGAATTTGACAATACATGTGTTCTTAGGCCTGAGAGATGTAGATCGGGAGTACCATAATATTACTATTTTCAGTGCTGTTGCACATTTGTTTGGGTGATGAAATATACTTTGGGCCAATGTAAGTCGATTGCATTTTTGATAGTTGGGGAATTCCAACCAGTTAAATTGACTGAGTACTAATCAGTGATGGGTTTGCTTTGAATGTGGATTGCAGATTTTGCTATTTTATTGGAACATTGTTCCAGTTTTGTTAAAAGGGAGGATTTGATATTTGTGAGTCAATGAAAGGTATAGGAGAGATTTGGCAACAGATAGAGAGGGCAGTGCTCTTTTTTACATTGTAAGGTGAGGAAATTATATGCTTTGTAGAGGATATCTAGTTTCACATGGGTCTTTTTGACAGTGTTTTGGTTATGTAGGTCAAATTTTAGATTATCAGCCTATGGTGACTCCAAGTAATTTCGTATGTGTGACAATCTAAAGTGTAGATTATATGGTAAAGGCATTTTTGTGATCAGAGTATTGCTTTGGGATAAAAAGTAGAATTCTTGTTTTGTTTGGGTTCAGCAGAAGATTAGATAGGTTCTGAAAAGATTTGATGAAGGAGTGGGATTGTTATGTAATAGTTTGTAGTAGTGGCATGCTTGGAGCTAAATAGATTAAAGTGGAGTCATCTGCATACTGTACCAGGGGGCCTTGTTCTACTGCAGGATGGAGGTTGCTTATGAAAATATTGAAGGGGAGAGAACCAAAGATTGAGCCCTGAGGGATACCAATGGTTAGGGGTAGGTAGGATGAGTAGCATGTTTGCTATTTGATACATTGTGTCCTATTTAAGAGATAGTCTACCTGAGTTGGTGGTAGTTTAGGTGAATGTTAAAGGTCCCATGGTACCTATTGTAAAGAGTAGGGGCCCATTATTTATATACAAAAATAAGGCTTGTTTACAAAATATTTACATATTTAGAAATATTTACATATGTACAAATATACAAATCTATTTTCACATATTCACAATTTCATATGCAATCATGCTAAATTTTCATCCTTATTAGATTCCCACTCTTTTTTCCATAACCACCATCTGATTTTGCTTAATATTGTTGCTAAAATCCATTTATCATTAAACATCATTTTGTTTATTCTTTCATTCCATATAACCCATATAACATAAAATAACTTTAACATTCCCTTTACTTCTGTTCTTATAATATCCATATTTAATCATATCCATGTTTATTTTATACACTTCTTATATCTTCAAAAAATCTCCTTTACATAGTTTCCCATAACCATGTTACTCTTTACATTTCTAAACCACATGTTCTGTAGTTTCTTCTTCCTGACGATGTAAACATATTTTATCAATTTTCTTTATATACGGCATATTACTTTTACTGTCAATTTATCTACTACTGGTCTCCTCAAAAAATCTTGACATTCTACTTTCTGATTACACCATTTGATTCTTATTTTCATAGCTTTTATTTATTTTTTATTGTTTTCATCTGTTAAAATTTCCCATGTTTTTGCATAGTAATTTTTTATCATTACATTATTATACCATACTTTTCTATCTTTTTCTGTAGCATTTTCCACAAAAATACTTTTTTGATAACATTTTATTTCTTTATTTATACAATCTTTTTCTCTTCTACTCTTTTTTACCATACCTCAAAATTTATGATACGTATATTTATACAGTTTTACTATTAATTCTCATCTTTTTCATTTATCCACGTTAACACTTTATAGTAATTTAATGAAACATTGTATACCACTTGGTTAATTAATCCTAAACCTCCTTCTCCTCTATTTACACATAAAATTCCTCTTTTTACTAGGTTTAATCTAGAACCCCATATAAATGAAAAATATATGCAATAATTCCTTTTCAAATACTGTTAGCAACATAAATACATTTTCCCATCAGTACTGAATTTATCAGATAAGCCTTTTTCTGAATGATAATTTAAATGTTCTCTGGAAAATACTTGTTTGCTTTATTTCGTTCATTGTTTTTCCCCAATGAATTTGACTTATATATTTATTCACAAATTATATACCTAACAAAAAATGCAATTTATTGCAAAATAAATAACCCCTGTCTTTACTACATCAACTAAACCTTTACTTTTCTTTTTATTTAAAGCTATCTCTACCACCTTTAAACACTCATTTGTGAAAATTATTACTTCATTTATCCAGTTTTTTATTGCAATTATTATAATGTCATCTGTATATGTTAACATGACTGGAATTTGTAACCGTTCAGTTATTATATACCCTGCCTCCTTCATTTTGTAATTTTTTTCACATACCATTATATTCATAACTAATGCAAAGAGTATACAGCTCATTGGGCATTCCTGTCTTACACTGGTCTTCATATGTACCTCTTGGCTTAACTAGCCATTTACAAGTAATTTTACTATATTATTACTATATGCTGACATGCATAATTTCTTATTTTTTCTCACCTCTAATATGCTCTTTCATTAGTAACCATAAGATTTCATGTCCAAATTTGGCAAATCCCTTATTAAGGTCTCCTATCATGATTTTTGTTTCTTCTTTCTCTATCATTAACAATTATTGTCAATACTTCCATTTATACTATAAATACTATCTTCCATATTTCCCATTTTAGTTTAAAATCTCTTTTGTATTATTTTCATAAAATCTTATAATCATTATTATTCAATACCATTGGTCTTCAGTTTAGTATTCTCTTCCATCATCCTTCTTCATCATCCTTCTTCCATATGACTTTATGTATTCCACTACATAATTCTTTATATATCAAACCTTCCTTTAAGCAGTCATTCAAGTTCTTTAAAAATATACATATTTTTGCCAGTCCCTTAACTTTTTATACAGTTCATACCCTACGCCATTTGTGCCTGCAGCCAAATATTTATGTATTTGTCCTAATAGTTTATCTAACTCATTTAAAGAAATATCATTTTTCAACTCTTTATTCACATTTTCTGTTAACTTTTTCACTTTCCACATTTTTCACTACTTTCTTCTTTAAACATTTCTTGTATATATTATATTACATTAGTCACAATTTTTTCCTGAGTTTTTTCTATTCATCGTTTTACTTTTTTATTTCTCTCATTGTACTACCGTCTTCCTTTACTAATCTGCTTAAGTAACTTGATACTTCTCTTTTTCCTTGTAAAAATATCTTACTTATATAACAGTTCTTGTATTTTTTCCTTGATTTCTTTCATATAATTATTTTTCTTCATCAAAGTATTTTCTATTATTACACTCTACATCTTCCAATGCATCGTTATATGTTCTTTTACATTTTTCTTTTTCTACTTTTATCATATCATATTGCCACTGTAAAATTTTTTTTATATATTTCCTTAAATATCATCCACCATTCAGACTAATTTTTATAAAATGTTCTCAAAAGTAGTATTATCTTTCCAAAACTGTATTACTAATCTCATTCCTTCTTCATTCCATGCTTTCTTATTTATCATTTTTATTCCTTTGCTTATTTTTATATATCCATTTTCTTTTATCTCTAGCCATATTATAAGATAATCAGAAAATCCTCGCTCTTCTCCTATAACTAAACCTTCTGATACTATAAAATAATCAGTTTCAGTTCTATACATACCCCTTTTGTAAGTCCATGAATTTGTGTCCCAAAATTTTAATTTACAATATCTTGTAACTTCTAACATTTTCTTATTTCATTTCCTTTTTTTACACTTTTCTCTTAAATCACAACTACAGTCTCTATTTATCTAGTCTCACAAAGTAATAATTAAAACAAAGCAAGCTTAATAACAGTCCAAATAATTAAGCAGATAAAGATGATGATTCAATAAGGGCCAAAACCTTCATCCAAACATTATTCCGTAGTTTGTTTGGATAAATTCTTGCTTCTTTTACTTAGACTTCCTTGATTTCAGCTTCCTTTAGAAGAGTTAGAAAGTCTTCCAATTTCATTCTGAAGAAGATTCCCAGTTCCTAGTAATATTTTTTTCTGACCATTGCAAGTATAGTCTAAGTTAAATAAGAAAAGTATTGCTTTTGTTTATCTATTTCTAGAACATTAAAGAGAACCATTTCTTTTGTTAAAATAAATGTATCATTCCATAATGCTTTAAAAAAAATCTTGTATTTTACCTAGAAATTCTGAACCATATGACAATCAAAAAACATATGCGACCATTTAACTTTAGTTTGATTATTACATCTTGAGCAGCCAGAAATATTTTCTTTTGTCATTTTTGCAACTCTAGCAGAAGTTATGAATAGTTATGAATAGTTTCAACAGATTTACAAGTGGGTCCTTCAAAAAATTGGTACTCATAATAAAGATGTTTATTATTCCAATAGTTCAAAATATGAGGAGGTAATTTATTCATAAAATCTTTAGTCAATGAAAAGGGAATTAAAGATTCAAATCAACATTTGTAATTTGAGTTACTTAGTATTGTTCTTTTAAAAATGTTTAAGATTGAATTTAAGCAAGTTGAGTTAGAATGGGAACTTTTGAATATCTGGATATATTTACAGGTAAATATCCACAATTGGTTGTATAATTTGATATTGATTGAGTCTAAAAAAGTTAAGCATATTTATATTCAGTAATTGTAGATGTAGAATTTTCCATTTAGATATGTCATCTGTGTCTAACCAGTTAAGAATGATTTTTATAACTGTTGTTTTTGCATAAGTTTATAGATTAGGAAAGTTCAACCTCGCACTCTTCCAAGGTCTGAAATGATGATTTATATTCAACCTAGGCATGTTGGATACACCCAACACTACAACCTGTGAGAGATACACTTATCTAGCCAAACTGGAGGTAAAGCTCTCTCCAACCAAGACCAGTATCTGTCTGCTTGGGGTGACATGGTCGACAGACCATGACGCTTTGCCACAGATGGCCTGCACCTGTCGCCCCTGGGATTCCGGATACTGGCTAAGGCTCTTGCTGCTCCTATAGTGCCTTTTTTAGGCAAGGTTCAAATAACAAATTCACCACAGTAACAGGAATAGGCATGCAAAAACTGAGGGTAATGCTACTCAATGCAAGAAGTCTAAATCTCAAAATGCACTCACTTGAGGCACTCCTTAAAATGGAGAACATCGATATCTGTGCAGTAACTGAGACCTGATTCAAGGCTCCAGAGAGCACCACTGCACTACCAGGCTATAACTCATACCACATTTTTCGGCCATGTAACATGGATCGAAACACCAAAGGTGGATGTGTGTCCATATTCATTAAGGATATCCAGACCTCCAGGCTAGTTGCTCAGCATAATGCATCCGAGGTTATCCAAGTGCAACTAACTCTGGACAAAACTGCAATCCAAATTGTAGCTTGCTACAGATCCCCCACCATGCCCCAGGATTCCAGCTCCTCTTTTGTTGATGTACTGGAAAATATTAGGGTTCAACCAAACACCTTAATAATGGGTGACTTCAACTACCCCACCATTAACTGGGAAAACTACTTGTGTATCAACTCCTTAGTGCAACGCTTTCTGGAATTCATAAACTCCAATGCCCTGGATCAACTTATCCACACCCCCACCAGGGGCAACAATATCCTAGACCTAGTCATTACCAACATGAGTGACTGGTGTTCTACACCTAAAGTCAAATCCTTGTTGGTCCATCCTGGGAACTTTCCTGTTTGATATCTACTTCTCTGAAGTACAGGCTAACACAGAAGGCCTCTGGCTAATGAAGTTCGCAGATGACTACAAACTAGGAGCCATAGTCAAGTCCCAAATGATGTGGACATCCTACATAAGGGCCTCACTGAGACAGATGCCTGGTGTCAGAGTCATGGCCTCAAGCTTAATGCCAAAAAGTGCAGTATCATCCCCTTTGGTAAAAACTCTGTACCCATGAACTACCACATAGGCAGCAATCTACTTAACACCGAATGTGTGATAAGAGACCTTGGGACCCAGGTGGACAGTAGTCTCTCCTTTAATAGTCACATCACCATAGTAGTCAGGAAGTCCTTCTATGTGGCACATCTCATCATAAAAGGGTTCTCATCCAGGAAAAAAGAGGTCGTTGTTCCCCTCTGCTCGACACTCATTAGACCCATTATAGAGTACAATGCCCCTTTTGGAATGTACTTCACAAGACATCTGCAGCAGCTGGAAAGGCCACAGAAGTACCTCACAAAGAGGATTACTGGCCTCATACAAATGCCTTACACTGACCTCAAAAAACTCCAGCTTTACTCCGTTGCATATCGCCTACTCCGAGGTGTTCCCTGCCTAATATATAAAGCTATGTCAAACCCAAAGCTGTTGGACATGCTACACCTAAAGAAATCCCAATCCCTCCAAGCTATACACTCTAGGGACCTAAACCCTGTCACCACAATAAACAGGACATGCTGGAGGGATAGATTCCTGTCCCAGAGACTTCCCATACTCTGGAACAGGCTACCCATCTATGTCAAGCAAAGTTCTTCATTAGCACTCTTCAAGAAAAATCTTGATTAGTGGATGGGGAATAGGAAATACACCCCGGGGATAACTTCTGTGTCTTTGCTCGACAGTGGCACAGGAAAATAACTTTCTTGGGTGGCATTAGCCAGGGAACCTTGTTGACTAGCCTTACGTAGGCCCTTTGGCTGATAGCCTAGAACCTACCTATGAACCTATGAACCATTTATTGTTTTTATTTATTTATTTGATGGCAATACCAGTGATTGCACTATATATAATTTATTTGGGGGATAGAAATGATTTAATAATATATAACCTATCTTCAAATGAAATGTATATTTTATTCCAAGAATTAATGAGGTTAAAGAAATATTTTTTTCATAGTTATAATATACGGTTTCTTCTGCAGTATTACAAATATGAATGCCTAGGTAGAGTATATTTAAGATTCTTCACCTAGAAATAAAATATTTGCATTTAATGAGGGTTTCTTATTAATAAAGATTATTATTATTATTATTATTATTAATAAAGATATGTTTTGACTTGAAACTATTAAAGTGCAGATTTGACATTATTTGAAAATGAATTATCGTATTTAGTTCTTTTAAGATTTCTAGAGTATTTTTAATAGTTAGAAGAATATTGTCAGCAAACAAGTCTTTGTTAAGTTCTAGACTGAGGATTTTAATATTTGAGTTAATAATGACTACAAATATTTTAATAGCTAAATTGAATAATAAAGGAGGAGAGGGGACAACCTTGTTTAGTTCCTTTAATTAAATTTATGAAGTTAGAAGTATAAGAACCTAATTTTACATATACTTCATTATTATTATTATTATTATTATTATTATTATTATTATTATTATTATTATAGATATTCTTTAGTAATTTAATGAAATTAGGTGGAAAATCAAACAACTGTAACACTTTAAATAAGTAATCCCTATGTACAGAGTCAAATGCATTTTCAGTATCTAAACTGATAAACAAAGATACATTTTCCATATTATTCATCACATCTATCAGTGTAATTAATCTTTTAATGTTATCATATTAGGCTTTGGAAACAAGGAGGCATTAAGTTCCCTGATATTGAAATGCACATAAATATATCCATATTTAAAGTCATTCTAAACTGTATAGAGCCTAGTTATCACTATAACTGGAAATTACTACATTTTACCTTAATCATTAATGAAAACCCATCTTTAGCTAAACTCCCACTAAATAATCATTTTAACATGTTTTGCATCTTCTTATGTCACATTATTCAAAATAACATTGCCAAACCCACCAAACTGAACTCATTAAATCACCTTATTATTTTTTAGAAAGTTTGTTAACTCCAATGCAGATATTAAGACTTGGTTTGAAATATTAACCCCCTTTAAAATCACAAGAAACTTCCCGGATAAAATGCATCTTAATATTCTAGATTATTGGGAAACTAAACATTTAATATGCTGGCATCAATGCATAAATGATGTCAAAGTTTTAGACTCTGCTACCCTTATCAAAAAGTATGATTTGCCTTCTCAGAACTAGTTAATTTTACAAAGTGTCTTAACTTACTCCCCTGGTCTATTAGAATGCTTAGCAACTCATCTTATCAGGAAAGACTAATGGTGATAACTTTCATTAGTGAAATTTTGTATAATAAATCTACCACAGGCAATATTATCTCAAAATTATATAACTTATAAGTCTTCTGTAAACCAGAAATATTGGAATTTTTTTCCAAAATAAAAATAAATAAATAAATAAATTGTTATCCATTAAACATAACTCATGGTCTCAATACTAGAGAATTTTCACTTGGAAATACCTTCGTAGGGCTTTTCTGACACCAAGTAAACTAGTTAAATTTAATAACTGTTCCACAGATTCCTGTTGGAAATGTACAGAATATACTAATGCTGATTAGGTACACATTTTTTATGACTGTCCTAAGTTAAAAAGTTTTTGGAACAGTACTGATAATTTTCTCAAAGCATTATTCACTGATTTGTTTTCATTAACCAAATCATTAGTTTTTTTAATGTAAATGAAAGGTATTCTCTGAACAAGAATAACACATATTTATTATGGTCAATACTGGCTGTCACCAGAAATTATATTACCAGAAGATGGAAAACTAACAGCTCTCCGACATTTGAAGATTTCCTGTCTTTAGTGAAAGCACTGGCAATTAAGGAAACTAAGACTGAGGCATGCAGACTCTATTCAAAGACTATAGTTAACAATCCTTGGATAAAAGTTTTATCACTCATTAATACTCTACAAATGTTTACAGCTCTTTCTGAACTGAAATTCGTGTTAATGGAACTTGTTTAATTTACTTGTAAGCTGCAATTTTACTTCAGACCTTTGTACATTTTGTAATTAGCTTTTTCTTAAGCTAATATTTTATTCTATAATGGGAAAATGTTGTGAATTTGCTGTTTTGTTTTTGAAAAATTCAATAAAATATCTGGATCAAAAAAGAAGTATGTCTTCCATAAATAAATCCCAACTATCTAAAACATTTTTTTTGATAACATTTCTTTCATTCTATCAGTTAAGATTGGCATGAATAATTTGTAATCTACATTAAGTAAAGAGGTGGGTCAATAAGAGGGACATTCTTGAAGGTCTTTACCTTCTTTTAAAATTGGAGTAATTAGTATTTCCACGAATGAGGGCTTTGATCTATATCTTGTACTTTTGAAAAAAAAAACATTTTGTAAAACAACTATAATCTTTTGGGGGAAATAATTTATATAATTCAGGCATTATTCCATCATTTCCAGGAGATTTATTAGATTTGATAACTTTTATTTTTTGAGTAAGTTCTTGTAGAGAAATAGATTTTAATAAATATTTTTTTCTGTGAGGGAGAGATTTTTTTTAATGAAAGTGGAATCAACATTTTCTAATAAAATTTCCCATCCATTTGTATCTGATTTATTTAAGATTGAAAAGCGATTTCTGAAATTTTCTAAGATGTCACCAATATCTGAGTTTAATTTATTTGTAGTGGGGTTTTAATTTCTATAATACCATTTTTGCTTGTTTGAAACTTAATTCTTTTGGCTGTATTTCTTATATGTCTAGGACATCTTGAATAAGATGCTATCTTGAGCTTTTCTAGAGCTAACTCAGTTTTATGTGATAATATTTCATTATATTTATTATTTAATTTTCTTATCTAATCCTTATTTTGCCTAGACCTGTCTTCACATTTTTATATTATCTTTTAGCTTTAATTGTATGTCTAACAATTCTTTGTTCCATTATTTTAGCTTATATTTATACCAAGAAATGTTTCCATTAATATACACTTTGAATGAGACCCAAATCATTATTTGATTAGAGTTAGGAATTTCACTGAACAATAATAATAATAATAATAATAATAATAATAATAATAATAATAGTCATCTAATATACAATGAAAATCTCTACCTAAGATTACATTACCTTTATAATTGTTTATAATAAAATTTAGATTTTTTTTTGCTATTTTAACTCCCATTCCAGGAAACCAGTATACATTTACCAAAGTCCAAATCCTGTCAGAATATTTTATAGTCATCAACGTAATTAAGCCCTGTTTATCTTCATGTTTAAATAAAATCTGTGGCATTTGAATCTCCTTTTTCCATAAAATTGCAAATCTTCTTTTTTTGAATTTAAAAGAAGAATGATATAAAGTAATATATACTTGCTAAAGTTCCAAAACTGAGTATCTGTCTCTTGCAAAAAAATCGAGTTGCTGAAGAAATAAAATATGAGATTTATTAAGTTCTAAATATTTTTGTAAATTCACCCTCTTTTTAGGATTATTTAGACTATTAACATTTAATGATAACACATTTATTTCCATGTTTTAGAGGAAAAAGAAAAAAAATATTTAGTAAGATTAAATGTAATTCTGTAATTAACAAATATGTGGAATTTAAGGTCTCGGGTAAAAGAAAAAAGCAACAATGTTAGTAAAATAACATATTTTTTTCCTTAAAATTCTATCCATGGAATTATTATTATTCCTAGTCCACTTCAGAGAAAACAGTTTCTCAGGGCTAACTCTCCCCATTATATAAATGCCAAAAATAAATGAATACATAAATAAATAAATAAATGCACAAATAAATAATTCAAGATAAATATTGAGAGAGCTCTGCGATTAGAGACAAAATATGGGAATTTGAGTAAACTTTTCATTTATATGCATAATTAACGCAGAAGAAAAAAACAAGAGGAGAAAGAAAGAAAAAACAGAAAACAATGATAAAATTCTATATACATTTTCTGAACTAAAACTATTCTTATCTTTTTCACATCTCATCACATAAATCATCTTGGGTCTCCAGCAGACATTTATTTAAATTCTATATCAGTTTTATCAAACTAGTTTCTAAGTAAATTATATTCTGAAGTTGCCACTCAGAACAAAATAAGGCATCAAAACAAATGTCTAATAAAATGAATAAGAATCATGGCATTTACAATTTGATTAAAATTATTTTTAAGGAACCAAATTTGTTGTTTTAAGTTCATTTCAAAGTCTTTCTATTTGTGTAATACGTCTTCACACTCAATATATAAGTTCATAGGTTTATAGGTGTGTACTAGGCTAATGGCTCTGGAGCCTTTACAAGCCTAGCCCATAAGATTACCCTGGCATTGTGCCACCCGACCTTAGTTCCCAGTGCTTTTGTCGAATAGAGCCACTGGAGTGATCCCCAGGGTGAATTTTCTATTTCCCATCCACTCATCAAGATTTCTCTTGAAGAGAACCAGTGATGTGCTCTGTTTGACATGTATGGGAAATCTATTCCATAGCATGGGCAGTCTCTGAGTTATGAACCTGTCCCTCCAGTTTGGTCTGTTGATTGCGGTAATGAGGTTGAGGTCTCTGGAACATGTGGTGTGGAGAGACTGGGATTTCTTTAGATGTAGCATTTCTAACAGAGCTGGGTCAGACATGGCTTTGTAAGTCAAGCAGAGATCGCCTCTAAGTAGGTGATATGAGACAGAGAATAGTTGGAGTTTTTTGAGTCTGTCCATATAAGACAAGTGTTTAAGGCCTAGGATCCTCTTTGTGAGGTACTTTTGCAGCCTCTCCAGGTGTCTGGTGAGGAACATGCCAAATGGGGCATTGTACTCGATGACTGGCCTAATGAGGGGAGAGTAGAGGGAGACAATGACCTCTTTCTTCCTGGATGCAAAACCCTTAGTAATGAGATGTGCCACATAGAAGGACTTTCTGATCACAGTGTCAATGTGGTGGTCAAAAGAGAGGTTGCTGTCAACCTGTGTTCCCAGATATCTTATAACACCTTCTGTGTTCAGTGGACTACCATCAATGTGGTAATTCATGGGAACTTGGTTTTTCCCAAAGGGGATCACAACACATTTTTGGCATTGAGCTTAAGGCCATGGTTGTGACACCAGGCATTGGTCTCAGTGAGGCCTTTCTGTAGGATGTCAAAATTACTTGGGGAGTTAATAATAGCTCCCAACTTGCAATTGTCTGTGAACTTTTTCAGTCAGAGTCCCTTTGTGTTGGCCTGGACTTCAGAGAAGTAGATACCAAACAGGAGAGGACCCAGGACCAAACCCTATAGGACACCACTCATGACTGGTTGGCAGTCTATCTTGGAGTCAGCTTCTTTCACATTGTGGGTTCTATCTGTGAGACAGTTTGCAACCCACCTAGTGATATAGGGGTTGATGCCTAGCTTAGTGAGTTTTTCTATGATTCCCGAGTGGGAAATGGTATCAAAGGCCTTGTTGAGCCCTTTGTTGAGGCTGATAAGGGAGTTTTTCCAGTCTTGGGACTTCACTGTATTCTGCATCAGTTTCCTCCTTCTGTTGTAGAGTTTGTTTATGGCAGGGGACCACCAGATTGGCTTCCTTTTTTTGGAGGACAGCATCTTGGTTCTATTGGGTATGGTGAGATCCATGCATTTGTGTACGTGTTTGTACAGTGCATTGGTTTATGATTCAGCGGTCATGCAACTATTCTCCATTTGCATGGGTGCTGTAAAGTTAACCTATAGAGTCTGAAAAGATAATATTTAAGGTAATGTATAGGCTTCACTATAAATTCTTGCATTAATAGGACCACAAACTAATAAATATTCCAATAGAATGAATCAGTACAGCAAACACATATAGAAAAAAAATTAAGCTTGAAAGGTCAGAATGAACAAAGTCATTATATGAGTTTTGAGAAAGACGCTATCTGATATTTTACAGAAGAAAAGACCAAAAGTATTCAAATTTCAATAAACAATACATTATGTTCTTAAGGCAATTACTTATAACAATTATCTAATTTGCATATACATTTCCTTGACATTATTAAAAAGCATTAAAGTAACAGGTCTCATAGATAATAAACAGGTGTGCTTATCTAAACAGCTAATAAGGTTAAATCATCTCAGTTTTATGATGTTATTTTTATATTTTCTAGCATGTGATTTGTTTGGTCTTTAATAACCTCCCGTGCATAAAGGCCCTCAAGTATAATTTTAAGAAAACACACTTGTTATAATGTGACTCTCGATACATGTTCCAAAACATATTTAAAAAAAGTTACAAATCCCAATTATAGATAGAACATTTTTCCTTCTCTTCCCATCTTTTCCTTCCTTCCTTCCTTCCTCATTTCTCTCCCTTCTGTTCTCCACTCTTTACCATACATGTGATAGTATTTAAATATGAGTAGATTTTGGGCATTAGGCTTACATTAGTGTTAATGGATGTTAGTCAAGCATGTATCTATAAACCCAATGAGCTTAAATATTGTCAGTTTGCTAAGACTTTTGTGTTAATATTCTTTGAAGATCAGACACCTCATAGAAATAGGGGTTTCATAATTGTAATTTATTATCATCAACAAAACCAGCATCTGATGTAAACATAATAGTCTATGCCTACTAATCTTCCAATTATAAAAAGTTATATATTGTTCGGTCTTTTTGGCATAGAAGGATGAATTTTGTTTACAATTAAAACCATCCAATACCATCTAGTAATTTAAGTAACAATTAAGACAGGATAAAATCACAGGGAAAGAATATTATTGACAGCTCATTCAGCCAATGAGAGAGGAGTTTCCTACCAATAGAATATCCTGTCATGACAACGAGGGCAAATCATTGGTTGGATCTGAAAAATCTACTGGAGAGCAGGATTAATTGATATTACTTGAGGTGATAAGTGCAAAGTGTTTAGCTCAGCCAAGTTTTAGCATAGCTGAGTGGTCATCTTAACATATACAATCAATTATGTGATACTGTAAACTACTCCGTTTCCCTGCCTAGGATTCCACTGAACTGACTTCAGCCCTGAAAGCCACATCAGATTATTATTGAACTTGTATATGTATACTTTCATGGTTAACAGTATTATTGACAAATACACCCATCTTTTATTGTCACATTTTTATATAGTTTAAATCAACTTCACAACAAAAACAGAGTTGGTAAATTCAAGAGCAATCATAACTGTATAAAACAGTGTATTATCCATTAATATGTGAAGCTTAAGCATTTATTAAAGAAGAAAGTTTATAAAATGACACAAAAACTAAAATTTATATGTTGTTAGTAAGTGCAGAATCTTATGAATGTTACCAATATAAAATACCTTCTTGAAGAGCAGCTTGGCTTTTAATTTTCATATGCAATATTCATGGTTCCAGCAGCAATAATATTTGTTTGGACTGCATGGATGTATTTTTATTCTGTCAAAAGGGTTAGAAAAAAGATGGAGAACATCAATATGTCATTTACACATAGAATATAAACCCATTTCATACTTTTATTTGTGTCAATTTTTATAATAAAGTATATCTGTTCGGGTCTAGGACTATTCACTGAAAGCACATTTCACTGAAAGTCAAATGACTGTGCACAAATCACTGAAAGCTCAATTCACTGAAAGTCAATTCACTGAAACACATTTCACTGAAAATTATATATGGCCTTTTCCCCACTGTTGTGCAACCCTGGAGTTAGTATATATAGTAAGGTGGGGTGTGGGGGGCATAACCCCCCCACATATTTTGGATATATATTAAGTTCAGAAAAGAGTAATTTATTGGAATTGCAACTACCCATGTATATAGTTCAAAATATTTAAAATCAGTGGGGCGCTATGCCCTCCACATCCCCCCTATGTGGGGGGTGGCGGTGCCCCCACACCCCCTTACTATATATACTAACTCCAGAGTTGCACAACAGTGGGGAAAAGGTCATATATAACTTTCAGTGAAATGTTTCAGTGAGTTTGTGTTTTCATTGAAGTGAGCTTTCAATGACTTGTGCACAGTCAAATGTGTTTCAGTGAAATGTGCTTTCAGTGAATAGTCTTAGACCCATCTGCTCACATTTCTCCTTTGAGAGGACAGATGCAACGATCCATTAAATTAATATAAATTATATGCAAATGAAAACTTTACAATCATAAAAATGAATTATTACTGTGTGTATGTGGTAGAATGCCTTCTTAGAATATGATGATTATACACAATATAATATAAAATGTAGGTCCAGTTATTTAGCTTGAAGTTAAATCTTTGAATTTCTGTGAAAGGATTCTGTCTGTAATTTTATTGAAAAAAAAAGAAAATATAACTGGGTATCTGCTGACCTCTACTGACAAATTTCAAAGCAGCAATAAAATGTATTATTTTGTTTCTTGAGAGAAGTATTTTTATCAATGAACCAGTGTCTCCCATAAAAACCAAAACAAAAGACAGTTGCATGCCAACAGGAAGTAGACATGTGTAGAGAACAAAGTGGCACAAGAAAAATAATATTCCCTTCATAGTCATCAATATACAACATAAGAATTTGCAACAGCATCAGACACAACTGTGATTTTACCCAGCAGTCAAAAGAAATCTGGTAATCCATTATGTCTCAACCAATGGTGTATACTTTGGGACATCCAGAACTCTGTACCATCATATTCCCATACATATCAGCATATCCAGTCACATTTCAAGATTCCATCACCCCTAATTCTTCTCTATTAATAAACCAATAGTGGGATTTCTCTACTCACCTCTTCAAAAAAGAGAAACGCCAAGAAGGCTTTTAAACTAATACTGTAATTATGAGCTTCTAGCATATATAGTTCACTATCTAAATAGGTAGTATGCAATCCCAGTGAACAACCATTCCTCTGGTTTCATTAACATTTAATAATACTTAGTTGGTCTCTCAGCCTTTGCGAGTATCTGTCCAAGAGTTTGTTAACATGTGAGCTGCACCATCGGTGAGTTATTGAAGAATACCTGAGACATCTATGCATTATCAAGTCTCCACACAAATGAGCAATGACTGTGGTACTACTATAATATTGCATTTCATAATGGATCTAATGGCTTTGCAGAAAACATTTCCAGAACTCTCCTCTCTTTTCTCCCCCTCCTCCCCTCCTTCCATCATTAACCTCATCTCTCGTGCCATTACATCTGATTTCTATATGCTTGGATTAATTGGTTCATCCAGTTTAAAATATTACCACATAATTAGGAGTTCCCATGTCATCAATACAGATGTTTATATAAAGAATTATATCTTTGCCGCTCTTAAAATGTCAGCATTGTTAGACATTTTCAAAGGTAATACCACTCACTATTTTGCACCAGCATAAAATTCTATGAGTGGGGCTAACTATGCTTAGACAGATATCATGCTTTCTTCAGAAAATGTGAGTTTGCTTTGCAACTCTGTTTGTCACGTTTATCAACTTAAATCTATAATATATGGAGCTGGGCAAGTATTGGAAGAACTACATCAGCATTAAACAAAAGTTAATTTAATGAGATTCTTTGAAAATATATGAAATAATAAATGTGTGCAGTGTTTCCTTAGGCAGTTTTCTGTGACTGTAACAACAGAAGGAATATCTCAGGCTTATTCAATATTACCGTGGCTAATATGATGCATCTACATCTTTTTTCATATTCTGGAGTGTTAAATTAGGAGTTAAACAGGAGATGGTGCTAACAGCATTCATAACAGCCACTGAGAAGGCTTGCACAATCATATATAGTGTACAAATGTGTCTAAAACTAGTCAAGATAAAGCAACACTTATCTAATGTCCGGTACAAGATTTTAAACACTTTTTAGAGAGATTTGCAGCAACAGCTGTTGATATGCAAGGTGGAAAATTCATTCTTGAAACAAATGAAAGGGGCTTGCAATTAGCAGCAGTCTTGAAAGTTGACAAAAACCTTAAGAGAAGAAAAGCACTATTCTTGAGCCTCAAAGCAACACTACCTCACAGTAATATATCACATCTCCCCACAAACCCAAAACTGAAGCACACAAATGTCTCAGAGCATCCACAAAATGGACCACAAAGCTTTCAAATAGAAAGTAAAAGTCCAGAAATAAAAAAGAAAAGAGAAAGAAGAAAACTCACCATCATTTATACAATTCCCATTGAACTGCATCCTTCCTCATCATCCAGATACCCTCCCACACCATCAATTCAACAAATAGGAATGCGATCCAAACATACCACAGAACAGAACCATAAATCTCTTACAAATGATACAGTATCATAACCTCATGAACAAAATCCACCAATATTTATGCCCAACTTGTCTAAATATACCAATTCAATCTATAGACATGATCTCCCTTTATTTTCCTTCCAACCCATTTCTAAACAAGTCCATAATGGAAATATAGAGCATCTAAGTCCATTAAGCCTCATGCAGTCATTCCTATGTCTTGCTTCACTACAAGATATTTCAAACAAGTGAGTATTAAGAATGTTATTTGAAATGAAAATCAGAGTTAAAATTGCTTATATAAGTTAACTTAAAAGTATTAATAATGTTCTTTATATTTATATACTAAAATAAGTTAAAATGTCTAGTATATACTCATATAATGTGGTATATTACAAGACATGAGAGAAGGAAACAATAAGAAAGTAGGTTAGAAATTCTGTACATAACAGATATGTAAGTTGTATGAGATCTTATTATGAGATCGAAAATAAGAAAAAAATAATAATAATAAAAAAAGTTTACCTGGTATGACGACATTGTGACAAACAGTCAATAATATGAGATAAACGCTCTAGTTTAAAAGATGTTGCAAGACAAACAATAATAGTAATGACATATTATTTTATTAAAGATGTTTTTGAAACCTCTATTTTTGTTTCTTTTTCTTTACATCTGATCAAGCATCCTTTTCTGGTGATCTGTTGGAGGAGGAAGGTAGCCGGTCCATATCATCTGGAAAATAAATGATGTTATTATTCTTGATAAAAGTAAGAGCTTCTGTAGTGAAAAAAAAATCCTAGTGTCAGAAGATAGATGAAGCTTTAACTTTGCAGGGAAAATAAGTTTTGCTTTGATGTTCTTCTGTTTAAGGTGTTTTATTAATGACCATGTTTTTTTCTTAGATACATAGTCTTAGACAAATAGTTATTATCAAATCTGATGTTTGCATGCTCAAATTTTATTCGCGCTTTTGACTAGGCAGATTTTAGTACCAGTTCGTTGTCTAAGTAGGATAAAAATTTGACTATAATAGAACTTGATTTTGATGATGCAGTAATATTATGCAATTTCCCAATGGATCCGTGAGCTCTTTCTATTCCAAAAGTAAAGCTTTCTTGTAGATTAAATACCTTAGGTATCCTTGTTGATAAAAAGGAAATCATGTTGTCAGTCTGTATTTTCTCTGGCAGACTGAACATTTGTATGTTATTTCTTCTCTCTCTGTTCTCCAAGTCATGTAGTTTCTCCAGTAACCAGGGATTTTGATTTATTACTAACCAGGGATTTTGATTTGTTTGAGTTATCATTTGAGATTCATTTTCTTTAAGTCTAGTATCAATGTCAGATGCAGCATACTCAATGTCTGAGATTTTTGTTTGACGCTGTTGGAATAACTTTTTAAAAATATTTGTTTGTTTTAGACTATTCTCTTTGACTTCTTGTAGGTTTTGTTGAAATCCATCTATTTTACTGGTTAAGTCTTGCAATGCTGATGTCACCTGATATAGTTCTTTCTTAATAGCAGAGTCAGTATGGCAATTCTTTGAGTTGCTCATCCTTCAGTGTGTTAGGAAAACTCTTTCCTTAAGTACTTTGACAGAAAATTTACTTTCAATAAATATCAAACTTTCCAAAATGATACAAAAGGTATTTAAGAAAATATCAAATTTGAAAATAATGATGAAGTAATAATATTTCTGTCAATAATTTTAACAAAATTCAGAGCTCTGAGAAGAAGCTGTTAACTCTGGGCTTTCTAGGCTTCACCCCCACTCCACATTTATTATGCTTGGTATATGTATAGTTTTCTCTTTCTATTTTTAACACAGTATTATAATCCCAGCCACTAGTCCATAAAACCCTTTTATCATAAATGTTTGCAATGTCCAGTACTTCTTTACATAAAGCTTTCAAATGTCCTTTCAAAGTCTCTCTTTCTACCTCTGTTTGAAATTGTACATGCTTCTTTTTTGTTTCACTCTTAAATGCTTTTATCACGTAATGATTCTATGGGTAACAGTCTTTCTTTTTTTCATAGCCTCCAAGAAAATTTTCCATTGAAAAAACAGTCTTAAATGTAATGTTAAAAATGAATAAACCACTTTCTCCTGCAGAGGCAATAATTCCAATAGCGAAATGTAAAAAGTTCTTTTTATTCCACACGATACAAGAAGTTGAACAAGTCATCTTCTTGTTTAACTTCTTGTTTAACTTCTTGTATCGTGTGGAATAAAAAGAACTTTTTACATTTCGCTATTGGAATTATTGCCTCTGCAGGAGAAAGTGGTTTAAATGTAATGTTACAAAATGCCTCTTTGTTAATAAGAAGAAATGCTTTTACCCCATCTGCTTTTGCACCCAAAGGAGTTATTAAATTGTCCCATACTTCATACCTGTCCATTTCTTTGTTTTCTTTACTTTGAATCCTTTATTAAATACTTCTGTTTTTCATTTTCTTCTTCCTTCTTTTCTGCTACTCCACTTTTGTATTATTTTACCTTCTCTGCATATGTTTTCTTTTCCAACTCACCACTATTCTTCAAGATTGTCTCTGCATCCTCCTTTTGTATTTTCTCCATAATGTCACTCCAAGAAATATCTCCTTTATTCTCTGGCTCACTTTGCACCATAATTTCTTTAAGTAAATCATACCACAACACTCCTGACTAGAGGATTATAATTTTACATCTATCATTTCCTGCATCATCTCCTTCAAACATGTTTCTTTGAAACATTTCCTCAGAATCTTGCACACATTCTTCAGTCTCAATTTTTGCTTTCACTTTCATTTCTTTCACTATTCCATCATCTCTTTCTCTCTTCATCTGCCTTCCTGTTTCTCTGGGCCACCTTTGCGCCTGGAATGGAAACAGGAAGTGCTCCTCCAAAATTAATCCCACTCACAACAATGACGAGTAGGGTTTTTTATTGATATATACATTACATATTATTTACATATTTACATTATTTATATCTATTTACAAATCTCCATACATTATAAACTTCAATTTAAGCATTCCCTCCCCACTCTTTTATCCACAACCAAAACATTATTTTCTCCAAAATCTTTGTCAAAGTCCATTTTCCACTGTATTTAATTTCATTTAGTCTCTCATTCCATATAGTCCATGAGACATAAAATATTACTCTGTCCATTTTCTTTACTTCTTCCTGTTTTCATGCACCATAATAACCAAATCGATTATATCCATATTTATTTGCTCAAATTTTACCAAACTTTTCACCCTATTATGTTTACATATTTCTTTCCACAAATTAACTATTTCACATTTTAAAAACACATGCCAAGTAGTCTTAAACTCTCCACATTTATTAAATATTCTATTTTTCTTTTTTTTTGTATGGCATATTTGCCTTAACTAGCAATTTTCTAATAGACAATCTCCATAAAAAATCATTACATTCTTTAATCTTTTTATAGTTATTATATTTCATCATTATGGCTTTTTTCTTATCTATTTTTAAATCTTTCCATGGATCAATGCAATAAAATGCTTTCATAATACTTAAGTACCATTCCTTTCTATTTTTCTTATATATCTTCTTTTTTATTTTCCATAACACAATTTTGTTTTGATACTCTTTCATTTCTTCATTCACAATGCTTTTACTTCTTTTTTTAACTTCCATTCCTTCCCACAGTTCTTTATATTTATAATATAGTATAATTTCTATCAAGTTTTTATTTTCCTTCATAATTTCTTTTAATACCTTATATAAAATTAAAATGCTGCATGTACTACTGGGTTTATTAAACCCAGGCCTCCTTGCTCTTCTTTCATACATAGAGTCCCTTCAGTCTACAGCCCCATATAAAAGAAAATATAATCATCATTAGTTCCTTTTCATACATAATAGGAATCATATAGATGTTAGTAACATAAGCATTTTTTCCTATTACCATGGTGTTTAACAAGTGTGCTTTTTCTTTATGAAAATCTATATGATTTGCAAAGATTAGTCCTATTCTTTACTTCTTTGAGTACATTATCCCATTGTTGACTGTATTCATTCCTTCCAGATATTATTCCCAATATATCTATATATATATTTTATTAAACTCAATACTTCCTATCATACATTCAAAACCAAGTCCTTTACTTTTCTCTTTATTTATACTTAAACCATTTTTAAACATATACTTAATTTTTTCATTTACTTTTTCCATCCATACTTTATTTGTAACAATTAATACAATAGCATCCTCATAATTATACATTATTGGTAATTGTACTTCCTTCATCATTTTGTATCCACAGCTACTTGACATTTTATCAATTTCTTTCACTATTACATTCATAACTAATGAAAAAATTAAACTACTAGCTGGACAGCCCTGTTTTATTCCACATTCTAATTTTATTTCTTCCCCAATCCAGCCTTTTACATTTAGTTTCACACAGTTTCTTTCATAAACAAATTTTATTACTTGTAGTATTTTTTTGCTTACATTATATGCATGCAAACTTCCCCATAATGATCTATACTGAATATTATTATAGGCTTTGCTTATATTCCCTGTTATAACCTTTGCTTCTACATTTTTATTAATGATATCATCAACTATTTCTCTTGTTATCCATAATAACTCTTGACTTCCTTTTCCTTTTCTTCCAAATACATTTTGGTCATATATTTTATCCATTTTTTGTAACTTTTTTGTTATTATTCTCATAACAAATTTGAATCTGTATTATTCAATGTTATATGTCTCCACTTTTTTATCTCCTCTTTATTTCTTTTTTTAATATAAATTATATAACTCCTGTACATATATTTTTCTCTTTAATTCTAGTTTCTAACCATTCATTCATAACTTCTATAAAATTATTTTTGCCACTTTCATTTCTTTATATGTAGCATATTCAGTGCCATCCAATCCTGTTATAGAATTCATGTTAATACCTTTTAGAATTTCATTCAATTCTTTCATAGTTATTTTTGTTCTAAATGCTCATTATCTTCATTATTTAATGTTTCACCTTTATAAATTTGTTCTGTTTCCTTCTCTTTTAACAAACAATTCCAATACATATAATTTAATTATTTCATATATTCCTTCTTTCTGTCTTATTTGCTTACCTTCCTTATTTTTTAATTCTCTTATTATTTTTCCTTCTTTTATCATTTCACTCAAATGTGGTTCTACCTCTTCTTAGTGGTTAATTTTAATTTGATTCATTTTATATATTTATTTTTCTTTTTCATGAAATGAATTTTTTCTTCTCTACTAAGTCTCTAAATGTTTCTTGACTTAATATCTTATATATCTCTTTTTCTTTTCTTCTTTTATTCCTTATACATTCTAAAACCATTTTGTTATATTTATCTTTAAAATTAAGCCACCAAATGTCCAATTCTCATAAAATTCTCTCATATGCATATAAATTTTCCATAATTCCATAAGTTCTTTTTTCTCTTCTAAATCTAGTTCTTGTTCATTAATTCTCTTTATTCTTTTTCCTATTCTTATATATTCTTCATTTTCCTGTACTTTAACCCACATAGCCACAAGATCTAAAAATCCACCATACTTAATTCCTTTTTTTTAACTTTTAAACTATCAGATATTAAACAAAAATAATCAATTTCTGACCTAATTTAATTCTTTTTGTAACTCCAGTGGTTATTCTCCCATACACTTAATTGTCCACTTCTCAATTTTTTAACTATTTTTAATATCACAATTGCTCTTATTTTTTTATTACAATTAAAATCACCAACCACCATAATGTCCATATTTTTACAACCATATTCAAGAATATTTTTAAACATAATTTCTCTCTCTTTTTTGTTATATATGCATATAAAGCTATAATTCTATGCACATATTTTTCCATCTCACATCTATTACCATAATTTATTCTAATTCCACTATGGTTACATCTAATATTTTAATGGTCTCTTGACATACTATACATATGCCCGAGCATGTTTCTTTCCCCATGTTCCAAACTACCTCACCATTCCAGTGTTTTTCAGTTTGTGTTCTTTCTTCCTCTGTTAATAATCTGATATCTTCTAAAACAATAATACATCCATCTACTGCAGCACACCATTGTAATATACTTATTCTGCTTTTAAGATTTTTCATACTGTTCACATGTAAAGCTATTTTCAGCTTTTAAGAACAGTTATTATAATAAAATGTTTATCCCTTTCCTTTCTTATTTTCTCTAAGCATTATGTTTTTGAATTTTCTTTTCCTTTCTTTAACTATTTTCCCATCAAATTATTTTTATTTCTTACTCTGCATCAATCAGCTTTTTCCTCACTTGTCTCCTCTGTTTATTTTTCCTTGTTACTTTCTTTAACTTCATGTATAACCTCTTTATCAGTCACATATTTTTTGTATATTTTCTCATGTTTCTATCTCTTTCTCCTATATAACTTCATTTTCATTTTCTTGCAAATTCATTTCACATTCTTGCCATGAATGACCAGTATTGCCACATTTTTTTGCACTTTATATCACATTTGTTTGCATTACGCCCTGGTTTACCACATAAATAACATCTTTATCATATTCATTGATTAAATGTCAATTTTTTCCACAAAAATAACAAGTCTTTGTTTGATACCTGGATTTCACAAAACCCTATTACCAGAAAAATTAATAATACTAGGTACATGCATAACATTATCATTTTCCATTTTCAGTATTACTCCACATTCCCATCCCCAAGTCCATAGCCCTCTTTCATCTTATATTTTTGTAGAGTCCATTACTTCTTTACAGATCATTAACACATTTTCTTTCAGTACTTTTCCTTCAACTTCAGTTCTAAACTGAATCATTATTCTTTTGTTTTTGTCTGTAAAAAGTTTGCACCACATATTCTGACCTAGATAAATATTTTTCTTTTGTTCATATGAACACAAAAATATTCCACAGCCTGCCCAGTCTCAAATATTAAATCACAAAAAGTCTCTTTATTGATTAAAATGCGTGCTCTTAGCTCCTTTGCTTTGACACTCAGAGGTGCTATGATAGAGTCCAAACCTTATACCTGTCCAAACTTTCTTCTTTTTTACTGCTCACACATACTGTATACTTCTTTTTGTTTCTTTTATTTCTTCTTTCTTCTTTGTTCCTTCTGCAACAGTTTGTGCATAAGTTTTTGTCTGTGGAACTTTTTCTGGCATAGTCTCTTCTTCTCCTTTTTCTTCTTCTATTTTTTCTATGATGTCACTCCATGAAATTGATACTCTACTTTCTGGCTCACTTTAGTTTACCATTTATTCCAAATAATCATCCTGCAACACCCCCCCCCCCGATTGGAGGGTTGTAATTATGCATTTTTCAGAGGTAACTGTCTCTCCTTCAAACAATCTCATCTGAAAGTTTTCTTCTGACTCCATGTCAGTTACAGCTACAATCTCCTTTCCCTCCAATGTTACTGTTTTTTTTCTGCACCCACATCATCCGAAAAATCTTCTTGTAGGGATTCTATCATTTCAACTAGATTTTCATCAGCTTTCACTCCATTTTCAGCAAAAGCTGAATCAACCATATTTTCTCCCTGTTCCTCTTGGCTGCCTCCATGCCTGGACAGGAAACAGGAATCAGGATATATAACACATAAAGCCTTCCCCCAACTATTAAGAGTAGGGGGAGTTCTCTGATGCCCTGACCAAATTTCCCCAAATAGTATAAATACCACCTCAGGTCTTTCTTGAAAAGAGGCTACTAGCCTAGTGTGACTAACCTGGTCAACAAAGTATAGGTGTTTAAATTTTATTAGGTAGAGGTGGACAGACCAAGGAAGAGTAATGCTTGTAGTAATTTAGTATGGGGAATTTATCAAATTCTTTTGATAGATCCAGGAATATTGAAGAGAGTAATTTATCTTTATTCCTAAGTTGATTTATTGTGTTGTGAAACGAGATAAGAGCTGTAGTGGTGCTATGTGAAGCGTGAAAACCATGCTGTATAGGAGAGATTAAGATGTCATGTAGGAGATACTTTAGCAGTTGGGAATTTATACATCTTTCAATGATTTTTGACTAGAGACAGAGCATGGTTATTGGTTGATAGCTGGGTAATACCACTGCTTTTCCTCCTTGATGTAGTGGGATAACATAAGTAATCAGGAAAGTGAAGCAATGTGGCAGAGTAAGTATGTACTGTTTTGCCCTTGATTACACTGTATAATTCAGAAGAGGACAATGACACTGCATGCAAGAATGGGACACAAGGCCATGCAAAGAACAAAACACATGTATGCAGTGATTTATTGATAGAATAGTAATGCTGTTATGTTTTTAGTACTTTAATGTCAATTTATCAGTGCTACTTTCAATAAGTCTGAAGAAACTGTATAGTTACTTTGAGGCCTGCATTACAGTTTCCTTAATATGTTTAGATAAAACTGTTACCTTTTCTTATTTATTTTACTTATGAAGGGTATAGAGACTGGGATGCAGAAATGCTTACCATAACGTGCAAGCCTTTTCTTGAAAGGTTTTTTAATCACAATAAGCTTTTTCAATTTACAGATTGATATACTGCTGTAGTTTCCCCCCATAGGGGCTGAAACATATAAAATGGTCTTGCATTCAAGCTGCATGCTAATGCAGCAATCTGGTGAAGTGGCTAATGCAGTTTAGCCATGTGCTGTTCCTCTGAAAATATTTGTGGGTTATTGAGTCAGCAAAGTGATTCAGAGACAGGTATGTACAGTGGCATTGTGTGTGTGTGTGTGTGTGTGTGTGTGTGTGTGTGTGTGTGTGTGTGTGTGTGTGTGTGTGTGTGTGTGTGTGTGTGTGTGTGTTTGTGTCTGTGTATGCAGTGGGGTGCCTATGCTATATCCATGCAGTGGGCTGCTAGTGTGACACTAACACTGTGAGGCCTGACAGCACAGTGTTCAGTTTAGAGACATAGTAATAAGATGTTAATGAGGTGTTTCTTTGTGTGGATTTATCATGTTTCTGAATCTGAGATTCTTAAAGGTTGTGTTAATTGACCAATGCACATTGGCCAAATACCACAGGTGGAGAAGGTCTGTCTGAATCCTAGCCATAGTCTACTGGTTATTATTACTCTGTCAGTAATTCTTTTTGTATGCATAGTTTTTGCAATGAAGTTGCTCTATTGATTTAAATGTATTGCTTCCTATAAACATGTCTGAAATAGGTATTTCCTTTATAGAGCATTTATCTGACTAAATAACATAACTAAAAAAATAAAATTAATAACAGTCATTGTCAAAAATTTAAAAATATGGAAAGTTTTTATGGTTTCATTCAAGACAATGCTTTTTCTCTTAATAAGCTACCTTTCAATGTAATTTCTTTAAAAAAAACTATGCCATTGTGACTGCTCTATGGTATAGAGGTTTTTGCCATGACTATGTCCCAGATGGCTAGGGTTTAACTAGTGGTCTCTATAGTGGTGGAGATGGTTTAAGAGGGATTGGAGTAAGTAACTGATACATATGTTTATAGGTTCATAGGAGGTTACTAGGCTATTGGCCGTAGACCCTTTATAAGCCTAGCCATGTTATACTCACGTTCCCTTACTGACCAAGTTGTATGGTCTATATTTGGAGTCTGAGTCTATGATCAGCATCAACTGCCCTTATCCAAGAGGGACATAGGTGACACCCCTAGGGCAAATTTACAGTCTCCCATCCAGTTGTCTAAGTTGCACTTAAATAGAGTCATTGAGGAGCTCTGTTTTACATGAATTGGAAGTTTGTTCCAGGGGAGAGTGACAATCCCTGGGAGACATATCTGTCTCTCTAGCATGTCCTACTAATGTCACAGGCTAGGTTACATTTCCTAGAGGAAGTGAATCTTGTCCCGTTTGACTTATGGATGTGCAGCATTTCTATTAGGGCAGGGTACAAGACTGCTCTGTAGGTCAGGCACACGTCGCTTCTCAGCAGCCTATAAGATACAGAGTAGAGTGACAGGGCCTTCAGTCTGTCAGTGTAGGTCATGTGTTTTCTTGGTGAGAAACTTCTGAGCTATCTCTAGCTGCTGCAAGTGTCTGGTGAGGTACATACAGATGGGAGTGTTGTACTCTATTAGTTGTCTGATAAGGGACGATTACAGGGGAGTTATAACATCCTTAGCTCTGGATGTGATGCCCTTACTTTTGAGATGTGCAACACAGAAGGCCGTTCTTACCACTGTGGACACATGGTGATTGAAGTTAAGGTTGCTATCAACCTGCGTTCCCAAATCTCTCACCACACAGTTTGAACCAAGGGGGATACTGTTGATATCATAATTTGCAGGGACTTCCCCTTTGCTGAAAGGGATGATGAACTAAATGCAAAAAAATGCATAAGTCTATGGCTTTGGCACCAATCGTTTGTCTGTGTAAGCCCTTAAGCCCTTTTTGTAGTATGTCAGCATCATTGGGGGACTCAATGATTGCACCCAGTTTGTAGTCATTGTTGAATCTGGTAAGCCATGGGCCATCTATTTCCATCTGGACTTCTGAGAAATAGATTCTAAATAGTAGAGGGCCCAGTATAGTTCCTTGTGGAACACTGCTGGTAACTTGTCTGTTAATAGAAGTGGAAATTCGCCAACTTCTATTGTATGAGTTCTGCTGGAGAGCCATTTGGCTACCCATCTAGTAACATATGGGTTAATTCCCAGCTGGGTGAGTTTCTTAATGATGCCTGAGTGGGGGATTGTGTCAAAGCCTTGGCTAAGTTAAAACAGGCTGTATGTATTGTTTTGCCTTCATCCAGGGCTTTGGTGACATTCTCGAAGAAGTCCACCAGGTTTAATAAGCATATTCTCTCCTTAACAAAGCCAAATTGGGTCAGGTCAAGATTTTGAAGGTCGGCTATGTCTTTGTTGATAAAGTCCATAATGATTCTCTCCATGGCCAGTTAGGCTTATGGGTCTATAGTTCTCAAGGGTCAGTTGATGGATTTATTGGTTGAATTCAATAAAAAGATCCCTTGATTTGGAAACTCTCTCACAACTAAAGAAAAGAGACTAGTCATTTCAGCATACATATGAGTCTGGTATGATTTGAATAGCTTCATTTCTGCTATACTCACTCCAGTGAAACAATTAGCATCCATTCTGACACTTTTAGTTTGCTCCTAAATGAGGTATAGACTGTGCATAAAACTGACTACTAAAGTGTCTTGCTTGAAAACATATTTATTTATTTATTTTACATTTGTTGACCTGGATAGTCCATCTGGGTGTGAGGCCATTTTCAGCAGAGGCCTAGAGAGAAAAGCTCTAATAAAACAAGAACAACATTGACAGGTACAGTGTCAGTTTTACATAAAATTTAACAGAAATATCTAGAGACAATAAAGAAAGCACAATATACAATAGGCACTTTAGTGAAAAGGAGAAAGTTATTACAATATAGTAAAGTCATATATATCTATATATATCTATATCTATATAAATACATATATATTGTAGGCTGATTCAAGTTTGGTAAGGTCAGTTTTGTTAAGGTTTGTAAAGATGGGAGAAGCATAGAGAACAGTAGATAAGCGATGAGTCCTGGTGATTCTTAGTCTAGAATGGCTAGTTAGGAAAAGATTAATTCGGTAAAGAGAGCCTAGTTTGATGTGTTTTTTAATGGTTTGTGAGAGGTGTAGGTCGAATTTTAATTTGCTATCAATTGTGATACCTAGTAATTTGGTATGTGAGCTGATGTTTATGATTGTGTTGTTGGAGGAGTGGATTTGAAAAGTGGATGAGGGATTGGGTGTTTTGGTGGGGAGAAAGAGCATGAGTTTGGTCTTGTTTGTGTTCAGTATGAGATTAGTGTTAGTTAGCCAGGATTCTACTTCTAGGAAGGATTGTTGTGTTATAGCCTGTAGTTGTGTTAGAGAGGGGGCGGGGCATATCAGGTTAGAGTCTTCTGCATATTGCATGACAGACACGAGAGATGTGGATTTATGGAGTTGATTTGTGAAGATGGTAAAAAGTAGATGCCTAATACGGAGCCTTGTGGATCTCCTATGTTAACAGGGAGCAAAGATGATAGCTCCTGTTGCCATCTAACAGCCTGCTGGCATTTGGTTAGATAGTTGTGGAACCAAGCTAGGGAAGAATGACTGAGATGTAATGTGGTCAGTTCTGACAGCAGGTTTTGGTGTGAAACTGTGTCGAATGCCTTTGAGAGATCTAGAAATATGGATGAGACATATTTATTTTGATTTCTGTGTTTATTTATTGTGCTAGTAAAACTGAGGAGGGTGGTTGTGGTGCTGTGGTGGGGGCAAAAACCATGCTGTGTGTTTGATAGGAGGTTATTGGTGAGAAGGTAGTTTAGATGCTGGGAGTGAATACATTTTTCTAGTATTTTGAAGAGAGGTGAAAGAATGGCAATAGCCCTGTAATTAGTAAGCTCAGTAGAGTTGCCACCTTTATGCAGTGGGGTGATATTGGAGACTTTCCAGATTAGTGGGACACGGTTCTCGGAGCTAGAGTGGCTGATGAGGATAGAAATGGGGTAGGCTATGACTTCAGAGGCAGCTTTGAGGAATTTTGATGGGAGGCTGTCAGCAGCTAGGCTGGTGGGCTTGAGCTTACTGAGTAGTTTTTTATGGTATGGATTGGGATTGGGTTAAAGGAGAAGGAGTTTACACCCTCATTGTTGGCTACGGGATTGTAGTAGTGATGTTTTGGTCATAGTCAATAAGTGAGTGAATTGTGTTTATGAAAAAGGAATTTAATTGTGCTGTGATATCATTTGATGGGGGTGTAGTAGGATTGGGGGTGGACGTGCTACCAGGTTGCAGGAGTTTGTTTATAGTGGACCAGAAATTTTTGGGGTTGTTTTTGTTTCTTTGCTGTGCAGTGATGTAGTAGACTTTTTTGACAGCTTTTAGCTAGGATTTGGCTTTATTCCTAAGTTGTTTGAAAAGTAGAAGGTTGTCATTGCTTTTTTAGTTAGCCAGTGTTCCTATGCCTTGTCCCTTTCTTCTAGTAGGTCTTTGGTGTTGTTTCTAAGCCAGGGTGTGTGCTGATGTTTTATTCTAGCTATTCTGCAGGGGGTCAGGCTGCTTAGGATATTGAGGAAGGTGGTGTTAAAGTGTTGAACAGCATCATCTAGTGGTAGTGTTTTGAGGGGGGACCAGTTCATTTGTTGGAAGAGGGAGTTGAAAATGTGGGTATTAATTTTTTTCTTGTTGCGGATTAGCCTATAGACTACTTGTCTAGGTGGACTAAGATTGTTTCTGATTAGGTATGTGGGTAGGTGGTCACTTATGGTACGCGGAGGCATCCTACTAGAAGTGATGTGTTATTTTTATTTGTGAGAGTCCAATCCAGGATGGATTGTCTGTTGGAGGTTTTGTCTATTCTTGTGGGGTTTTGTCTGAGCTGGGAGAAACCATATATGTTTATGAAATTGGATGGATTATTGGAATTATAGGTGGACCAGTCAGTTTTGAGGTCACCCATAATTATGGTTTCTTGGTAAACGGTTGTGGATAGCCAGTGAAGTATGTCTTCAACTGTGCTAGTGTTATCTCCTGGAGGGATATAGATAAGCCACTATGATTAGTGTTTTGTTGTTGTTGATATTTAGTGTGGTGATGAGTAATTCTTCTTTGTTAGATGTAGGAAGTGTGGTGTTGATAACTTCTAGGGCTAGATTTTGTTTAAACATTATTGCTACACCTCCTCCACGTTTATTTTGATGATCGAGTCTATATACGTTGAACCCTGGGGGAAGTATTTCATTGTTTTTGACATGTGGCTTAAGCCAAGTTTCAGTCAAAATGGTTATGTCAGGGGAATGTAAGTCAATTAGTGCATAGAGGTCATGGATTTTGTTTAGTATACTTCTTAAATGTATATTAAGGGACAGCAGGGAGTGTTGTTTGGGGTGAAGGGGTATGGTGGAGTTGACTGAGGTGTAAGTGGTAGATTGTTTATTGGTAGTCTTGGGGCCAGGTTTGGGGTGGATGTCACCACTGAGTTTTAGTTTTGATTATATATGAAATAATGTTGTTATAAGTTTGCTTAGTTATTTGTGGTTTCTAAATAGTGGTTCATTTTTGTGTCTGGTTTGATGGTATTTAAGTGGGAGGTAGTCTACTTCTGTATTGTTGTAGAGGTTGTGTGCAATTTGGGAGTTGTAGTGGTGGGTTATGGGCAGTGGAGAGTTGGTAATGGAGTTGGTGGGGTGGTCAAAGTAGATGTGTGTGTAGAAGTTAGTTAAATGATAAAAAAGGGCTAGTGTAAATAGGTTGGCTGTGTGGAGAGATAAGGTAGTAAATTGTGTTTGTTTTAGTAGATATAATGATGTATGTTTTAGTGAATGTAACATTGTGTGCTTTATTAGTATGTTGAGGTTGTTAGAGTGGGACTAACAGTGTGTGGTTAGAGTGTGTAGTGTGATGATGGAGGGGGAAATGATAGTTGTGAATTTGTGGGTATGTGGTAGAGCAGGGATTAAATCAGATAGGAGGTTGACTATGTGGGAGGTCAGAGCAGCTGAATGTGTAGGCGGATATGTCTTGTATTGTAATGGTGGGGGAGGGGGTATAGTGGAGATTGGTCTGTTTTGATTACAGGGTGTGACAACTGTTAGATGTGTATGAAACAAGAGGGTCATTTGTATTGATAGCATCAATGTATTGATGGCATTTTGTAATGGTAAAAAGGGTAGGGATTGGTAAAAGGTTAATATATGTGTGCTAATGGATGGGTATTGATTAGAATTAGCATGGAAATGTGAGCTACTTTATAATTCAAAATTGTTACAAGTGGTGATTGGTAGACACGTGTGAGTGGGAGAGGTTAGGTTTAGATAAATTTGAGTGATTTAGGGGTGGTAGGGAATGGAGGCAGGGTAGGGAAGCAGAGTGAAGCCCAAGGGTAGCAAGGGCAGAACGGAGTGGGCAGAGCCAAGTTCCATAACTGCACAGCAAGGAACAGTCACTTAGACTACCAGGTACTGTGAAAAGTATCTATGTAGACTAGGAATTCTTAGAGAAATAGAAACCTTATGCCAGGAGTGAGTATGGAGTAGGAGAAATATGGACAAGTGTATTGAGAAGGAGAAGACTGAGTAAAACAATGATTCCAAACTAGAAAGTATTGGGTTTAGAGAGATCTCTGGTGGGGGAGGGGGTTACCAGTAGTGTGCATTCCCTGAATACATTCTAATGAAATTTACAATCATAGAAAGGTTAAATCATTAACATACACTGTAATGTTGCATATGCAGCTTGCTGGCAGAGAACTGCTATAGGGATGCCTCACAGTGTTTGTATTAGCTGACAAACTGTAATGTTCCTGTACTTTAAGTAAACCAGCCACAGACTTTTGCAGATGCAGCTTGCTGGTAGTGAACTGCTATAGAGATGCCTCACAGCATTTGTATTAGCTGACAAACTGTAATGTTCCTGTACTTTAAGTAAACCGGCCACAGACTTTTGCAGATGCAGCTTGCTGGTAGAGAACTGCTATAGGGATGTCTCACAGTGTTTGTATTAGCTGACAAATGGAGGTCACACTACTGGAAGATGCCAAAACAGCAGGCAGAACAGGCTAGAATAGTTTAAACATATATATATATATATATATATATATATATATATATATATATATATATATATATATATATATATATATATATACCTTGTCTCATTTTTACTGATGTCTTGGAAACCCACATGTTAATAATAGCCTGTTACCTGTTCATTCACACATGCATTTGACATTTTCTCTTGCATTTTGCATCATGTTTCCAGCATTCAGGAAAGCTGTGTTTTAACTACAATTAGCATGAAATCATAACACATGCAATATGAAAACATTCGCCTTTAGAACATCTTTATGACCTTTTAACAATGCCAGATATCTTATACATCTTCTGTGACATGAATTCTTACCATACCAGTTTACGCCCTTATTTGATGTTGTTTCATCCTTTCTACAATGTTGTTATCACATTCTGGTTTTATATTTTTCAAATTTCAGTTCCATGTGTCTAGCATCTGCCTCACTGAAAGGCCTACTAGCCATGTATAGAGACATTTTTGAGCTGTAAGTAAAACAGGACATGACACAATGCTCTTTCAAGTTTTAAGTGGCTTATCATGTCTTCTTTGCAATTTAAGATAATATGTTTTTAACGTCAAGATCAAATGGACAGAACTCAGAGTAGGAAGTCTGTCTTCATGAATAACCTTGCTAAATCTATGCAGCATAAAAAGATAAAAAAAATACTCACAATAAAGTTAAAACTAACTGCATTGTAATTACAGCTCATTTTCTGTGAAAATCAATACAAAATAATGTGCACCACTTTCCCTTTTGAAATATAACCTGATTGCACTAAATAAGCCAATCTCTCTTCAAGATGATAACACTGTAAGTGCTTATAGGATTTGTGTTATCCATAAGTGATTTGCCAGGTATATGAAAGAGGTCAGAAAATAAGTTAGAATTTTGATATAATTTCATTTTAAAATATAACAGCAGATGCACAAGTAGCGGTCAGGCTTCACAAACTTAGCAATTCCTGTGAGCAAAGTTAATGATGTAGAAATTATATGCTGATTCTTCATACATATTACCCTTTTAACCTCAAGAAGAATTATTTCTGCAAATATTTTGTCTTAGAAGAGGATTTCTTTGCAGAGCTGCTGTTCTGCTTATAGTACATAAGCACTTAATAGATCAGCATCCCCACTTTTTTGTACATTCATTGCCCACCACCCAAACCTCTTCCAAAACCCAGATGTTGTAAGATGTGCTATAATTTAATATATGTGGTTTTACTTTCTCAGAAATAGCAAGTGAGGAATAACCCTAAACACTGACATGTCGTCAGTGAAAAATACCACATGAAATATTAATCTAGTCCAACTGAAATGTCCTTTTATATTTGCAATAAACACATGAAGTTCATACAACAAATGCAAGGAACTGTTTAATATGTTTGGTGGTTCTGCAAACTCTATATGGTTTGGCCTGCACTTTGAGCAGTTTCTAAGGATACCCTAACAAATCCCAGGATCTTCCTATTGCATAGTAAAGCTGCATTCTGTCCAGCTACTTCTGGCGACAGGTCAGTATCCACATACTCTTAAATTGAGTGTAAACCTGCAAATTAAATAATCTAGAAGAATTTACAGAGTTTTTCTTTGAAAAATGATAGACAGAAAGGCCTCTGGCATGCCAGTATTTAGAACTTTTAATATCTGCATTATGTGATGTTCTTTTAGCTATAATCTGAAAGAGACTGCCAGGGTGAAACTGCTCATATCTATTAGTCAACCAGCAACATCTCTTAGTTTTTCATGCTGTTGTGACAGTATATGCAAAATTCTACGACTTCATCTAATGCATGAACATGACAGCCCCAGCTGCACTGAAACAAGACTTCCTTTTATGTGGCCATGTGCTTTTGTGTTGCAGCTGGGAGTTGTACTGTGAAACAGGAACGAATGAAGGGGGAATGAGGAAGGAAGAGCATGTTGTGAGGCGCAGTAAATAACACAGAAACAGCAGACGCAGTCTTAACTTTAATGGGATCTGTATTCAGTATGAATGTTTTGGCACATCTGTGTACCAGGGTCTATATTACATAGACGAAAAATCAAATTCACGAATGCTCATATGAGCGAAAATGCAGGTAATCGAAATCACTATTGTGGGGGGCTGCACCCCCCACCCCCCCCTAAAAATATATTCCAACTCCGAGATCGCACTACAGTGAAGAAAGGGCAAATATTACAATCTTCACTGTACTGTGATCTCGCAATAGCGATTTCAAATACCTGCATTTCCCCTCATATGAGCGTTCGAGATTTTGATTTTTCATCGATCTAATAGGAACCCTGTATACCATACTCAATGTTAATTACAGTAGCTAGTTCATTAGACTTATTAGTCTTAAAGGTATATATTACATGCTTAAAGGTATATATTGCATGTCGTGAGGCACATCTAAGATTACTCAGTCAGTATGTTCAGTTTTAAGAATAGCAGTAGACACCACCATTTGAAGTAAGACACCAAATTTAATAACTCAGAGAATGGCAACATAGTAGAAAGGCACTTAATAGTTTCATCTCACTTCAGCTGTACAACTGTTAAATGTGGCTCAATGCATTATGGAATTAGGCAAGTATTAAAAACACAGACCTACATCACATGTATATACGATACATATATAGATGACAAAGGCTATACAGACTTTTTATCATCTTCTTCCTAAGCAGAGAGAACAAATATGTGGTTCACAATGGCTTAATGTCTGATGCACCTATTTAATATTCTTGAATGTAGAGCAGAGGTCTGGAAATAGGCTTTAAAACCTGTTACACATTTTTTTCCAACAATTATTTTTCCAATAGTGACATTTAGGTTAGTTAAGCAATTCTCAACAGTAACATGCAAATATATCTGTATACAAGAAAAATAAATGTGTTATTTATATACCCTCAGGATATGATTCCACTCTGTTAAACACTGCGGTAGTCAAAACTACTTCAAGTTATTCTCACTGGATCAGAAGCCATGGAGGAAAAATATTAAGATTATTACATTCTGAGCTCTATTAAGAGTATAACATTCTGAGCTCTGTCTGGTGTCTCTTATTGGAATAGTCTGGGCAGCAACAGAAGCAGTCATGTTTGGATTCATGAAATTCATATTCGAGACAGTCTGTGTGTCTTCAGAACACATTTCAGATTCAAGACTTCTACTTTTGCTTCAAATATTGGCTTGTAGTAGTGCCATTGAAGGAACTGGAACACTCTAACTGGCTAAGAACACCACCATTTGTGGCTCATATACCTGGAAATGTCTCTATGAAACTCATTTATCATAGTCAGACATTTCAAGAATGACCTGTATATGTCATGGGATACATCTCACAATGGTGCCACCCCCAGTTTTCACCATGTAGGACCCTGAATCATCATTTTTGTACTGCAGCATCAACTGTCTCCCTTCTCCTTACCCCCTCATGTTCAAGCCACACTGGTTGGCCTAGTGGAAGGACAGGTAGATAGGGGTAGAATACTGCATTACATAAAATTGCTTACAAGAGACTTTTGCTCTTTGATTATTCCTTATTGCTGATTCATATGGAATAATTTTTGGTTTTAGTTTGGATTCCAGCATATGTATGTCTGTCCACTTGCTTTCCAAACATTAGCTGTACAGAGCTTTCTCGTGTGGCACTGTTTGTAGTAGCATGGACAATAATTACAGATCTATAAGGATAAGGTTGATAAAGAATATTTTTAGCAGATTGAACACTGCCAAGGAACCTGTGGTAAAGGAGCCTGTAATAATGACTTTCACCCCTACCCTGTGGTAAAGGAGTCAGTGATAATGATTCTCACCTCTACCCTGTGGTAAAAGAGTCAGTAGTAATGGTTCTCACCTCTATGCTTTGGTAAAGGAGTCAGTAGTATTGGTTCTCACCTCAATCCTGTGGTAAAGGAGTCAGTAGTAATGGTTCTCACTTCTACCCTGCGGTAAAGGAGGCGGCAGTAATGGTTGTCACCTCTATGCTGTGATAAAGGAGTCAGTAGTAATGGTTCTTACCTCTACCCTGCGGCAAAGGAGTTAATAATAATGGTTCTCACTTCTACCCTGTAGTAAAAGAGTCAGTAATAATGATTTTCACCTCTGCCCTGTGGTAAAGGAGTCAGTAGTAATAGTTCTCACCTCTACCCTGTAGTAAAGGAGTCAGTAGTAAAGGTTCTCACCTCTATGTTGTGGTAAAGGAGTCAGTAGTAATGGTTCTCACTTCTACCCTGAAGTAGAGGAGTCAGTAGTAATGGTTCTCACCTCTACCCTGTGGTAAAGGAGTCAGTAGTAATGGTTCTCACCTCTACGTTGTGGTAAAGAAGTCAGTAGTAATGGTTCTCATCTCTACGTTGTGGTAAAGGAGTCAGTAGTAATGGTTCTCACCTCTACCCTGTGGTAAAGGAATCAGTAGTAATGGTTCCAACATCTACCCTGTGGTAAAGGAGTCAGTAGTAATGGTTCTCACTTCTACCCTGAGGTAAAGGAGTCAGTAGTAATTGTTCTCTCCTCTATCCTGTGGTAAAGGAATCAGTAGTAATGGTTCTCACCTCTGTCCTGTGGTAAAGGAGTCAGTAGTAATAGTTCTCACCTCTACCCTGTGGTAAAGGAGTCAGTAGTAATGGTTCTCATCTCTACCCTGTGGTAAAGGAGTCAGTAGTAATGGTACTCACCTCTACTCTGTGGTAAAGCAGCCAGTAGTAATGGTTCTCACTTCTACCCTGTGGTAAATGAGTCAGTAGTAATGATTCTCACCTCTACCTTGTGGTAAAGGAATCAGTAGGAATGGTTCTTGCCTCTACCCTTTGGTAAAGGAGTCAGTAGTAATGGTTCTCACCTCTACCCTGTGGTAAAGGAGTCAGTAGTAATAGTTCTCATCTCTACACTGTGGTAAAGGAGTCAGCAGTAATGGTTCTCACCTCTATCCTGTGGTAAAGGGGTCAGTAATAATGGTTCTCACCTCTACCCTGTGGTAAAGAAGGAGTCAGTAGTAATGGTTCTGACCTCTGCCCTGTGGTAAAGGAGTCAGTAGGAATGGTTCTAACCTCTACCCCATGGTAAAGGGGTCAGTGGTAATAGTTCTTACCTCTACCCTCTGATAAAGGAGTCAGTAGTAATGGTTCTCACCTCTTTGCTATGTTAAAGGAGGGGAGTCAGTGGTAATGGTTCTCACCTCTACCCTGTGGTAAAGGAGTTAGTGGTAATGGTTCTCACTTCTGCCCTGCAGTAAAGGAGCCAGTAGTAATGGTTATCATCTCTTTGCTATGTTAAAGGAGTCAGTAGTAATGGTTCTCACCTCTACCCTATGGTAAATGAACCAGTAGTAATGGTTCTCACCTCTACCCTGTGGTAAAGAAGTCAGTAGTAATGGTTCTCACCTCTACGCTGTAGTAAAGGAATCAGTAGTAATGGTTCTTACCTCTATGCTGTGGTAAAGGGGTCAGTAGTAATGATTCTCACCTCTGTGTTGTGGTAAAGGAGTCAGTAGTAATGGTTCTCACCTCTACCCTACGGTAAAGGAATCAGTAGTAATGGTTCTCACCTCTACACTGTGGTAAAGGAGTCAGTAGTAATGATTCTCACCTGTATCCTGTGGTAAAGGAGTCAGTAGTAATGGTTCTCAAGTCTACCCTGTGGTAAAGGAAGCAGTAGTAGTGGTCCTCACCTCGATGCTGTGGTTAAGGCTTCAATAGTAATGGTTCTCACCTCTACACTGTGGTAAAGGAGTCAGTAGTAATGGTTCTCACCTCTATGCTCTTGTAAAGGAGTCAGTAGTAATGGTTTTCACCTCTATGTTGTGGTAAAGGAGTGAGTAGTAATGGTTCTCACCTCTTGGGGGTTTGTGAATGATATAAAAATGGCATATTGATGCAAACTTTCCAATGTCCATGTTGATGTTGGGCATCAGTATAAACATCTTTCCACTTAAATGACTTTTTGTGGGTCTTGAGAGCTGTATTTAACCATTGGATGCTTGACTTTGTCTGATAGTTAAGTTATTCATCTATTACATAATTTATAATTGTTTATAACTCATTGTCGTGTTTTGTATCAGGTGTTGCTCATTGAGATGACTGCTCAGAATGTTGAACATATCCACTGCCAACAAGTTTAATGAAAATATCAGAATTTTGACTCATGTCAATAACTTGTTGTCTGAGATCCTAGTACAGTGAAGAGTGGGTTTTAGCCTTTTTCCCACTGTAGTGCAATATCAGAGGTGGTATATAAAAATAATAGGGGATATGGGAGGACTTGCACCCCACTACATAAACACTGGTGATATGTTTTTGGGGATTTTCTTTTGTGTGTGTTTCAGCCTTTTGGGGTGGATCTTTTGGTTGAGTGATAATTTGTTTTATTGATGCAATGCTAGGAATCTTTTGTATTTTGATCAAGCTTTTCTAGCCTTTTTACAGCCACTGACTGATTTCCATAATGCTCTGCATATAGCCTTTTTCAGTATCAGATTATCCCCAGGATTCATGAAGCTTGCGCCAGGTGCAGGCGTAGCGTTGGCATTCTAATATCAAAGATGGCCACCGAGTGATTCGGGTATGAGCTGTTTCCACATGCAGTACCTGCGTACGCTATGCCTGCACAACTACTGAGCCTTGTATGCTAATTACCCCATGTGTAGCAGTGTAGCATGCAAATGAAGGTATGTAGTGATTCAGGAAGTGGTGCAGGTATAGTGTAAGCATGCAGAAATGTAAACTGTAGAAAACGGTTTACATTTTTGCAAACATAAAATCGGAGCCATGACAGCTGATCAAACACATGTATTATATTGTTAGTATATGCCAATGGCTAAATACATAGCCATTGGCATAAAAAACATGTACAAAATATAAAATTAACATTTAATATATATAGTTGCACTATCGCGATGTGGAAGCGCAGGGCAGCGATGCGCAAAGGGGATTGCAAGGAATATATAAAAATATAGAATAAAACCGCAATGAAGCACATATCATGATTTCCCCATAATAGTCAATGGCAGGCATGCTACACCATACTTATGGCGCAAGGGTTGCTAAGGGGCAGTGACAGTGTTATGCGCAGTAGCTAGGAATTAGTAGGCAATGCCATGCAAATGAGAGGAGTAATAGTGAGTCACAGATTCCCCGCTCGTGTAAGGATGCAGTTCACAGCGTAGCATTAAAACACCGGGGTGTGCCTTTGAGATAAAGATGACATCAAGAGAGGGGTGTGTTGCCATTGCTGTACGCACATTGGAGCATTGCTCAACCAGACTGCCCCTAGCTAACCAAAGCTGAAGGATAGGGGTGTGTCAAATTGGCCACAGCTATGCTTAGCTGAGAGTACACAAGATAACTGAGTATGCATGTGAACGGAGATGAAAATGCACGTAAACCCAGTAAATGGGTATGAGCGGCGCGCACTGCTGCTGAAACAGGAAGGATATAGGAAAGAAATAAGGAAATGCTGCAGCAGTGAAACTGGAGTACAAATGACTAATTAACACTTAGGAGCCTACAGTGGACCATTGACAACAGCTAACAAGGCTGCAATCAGCTACCTGCAGAACATGGAAGGGGAGGGGCTGTACTGCAAAGAAAACAGTAAAGTGTCAAAGCAGAACAAAGCTGATATGCAGTATATCAGCTACAAGGCACATTTTGCCATGACTGGGTAGGGAAAGTACAAAACAAGAAAGATGGCAGGTATATGCATGCCTGATAATGGGAGGGGATCCAGGTCTAAAGGTGAATTAAAGGGCAACAGATTAATCAAGGCAGGCAAGTAGTTCTCCACAGTAAAGGCCCCACACTTGCAATATTCATTGCAAAACCCATAATGAAGACATGCTGCAGCTAGAATAGCTCATACACACCCACTTACATCAACAGCATCCATAGCACAATACTATAAAGTGTGAAAGCACCTCACACACATTTGTGTATTCCCATACACTCTGCACCAGTGGTGTATACAGATGGGGAACTTTTATTATGTACATGTTAGGGGTTGCCATAGCTTTGATCCATGAGCATGTGTTGGAGACTGAAGGTGGTGTGCAGGATGATGCACACAACCACCTAAGGCACCAGAGGAGGAGGAGAGTGTTCAGACCCAGGGTAACCTACCAGGGGCTACATGATCTGGATATAGTAGAGTGTTACAGGGTGGACAGGGACATCCTACAGCAACTTGTGGAGCTGTGCCGGCCACGCCTCAGAGCCAGAACAAACAGATGGGAACCCATCCCAGTGGATGCGAAGGTATGTGTAAGCCTGAGAATACTAGCTACTGGAACCTTTCAAAGGCCAACTGGGGATATCATGGGGATCTCACAGGCATCAGCATCCAGGGTACTACACCAGTTCCTGGATGTCATGTTACCACATGCCAATGAGCACATATACTTCCCCTGACTGCAAGAGGAGTTGGCCAGCAATATGCATATCTTCCACCATGTGGTAGAATACCCGGAGGTACTGGGTGCAATAGACTGCACACACATACACATCAAGTCACCACCTGGTGAGCAGGGTAGGCGGTACATAAACTGCAAGGGATACCCCTCCATCGACTGCCAGGTCATGTGCAATGCCCAGGGCACTATCATGGATGTGTGTGCTGGCAGCCCTGGAAGCTAGCATGACTCCCACATCTGGCATGCCTTACAGCTGTATCAGTTATTTGTCAGGGGGGACATCCCAAATGGCCACCTGGTGAGGGATGCTGGCTATGCACTGGAACCATGGATGATTACTCCCATCAGAAATGCATACACACACATTTAGGAATGCCATAATGAGGCACACGCACAAACCAGAATCATCATAGAGCGTGTGTTTGGGATGCTGAAATCACTGTTCTGTTGCTTGGACATATCTGGTGGAGCCTTGCAGTACTCTCCAGGCTCATGTGCCCACATCTTCATAGTGTGTGCCATGCTACACAATATGATCCTGCCAAAACAGCTGCAGCAGGGACAGAATGGTGAAGGCCCTCACAGCCCACTACAATTGCCAAGGGCCCTATAGGCACAGAAGTACTCAGACCATGAACACCCTGAGCCAGCCCCAGTAGGCAGACGGAGGTGTGCCCAGTATGCCCATGCCTTGGCAAAGAGGGAACGTATAGCACACACACTGACAGTGTAGGCACCTAGGGACTGATACCTTTCCCCACCTGAACACACAGTAAAAATGGATGGCACACATACAAGACTACCTGTAAATTGTCATGTATAGGCAGTTTACTATGTGCATCCAACATAGGCAGCCCTCAATTATTGCACACACAACTGCCATTGGCACAAGGTAAGTCAACACCTGAACAGTAAAGTAAGCTACCAGCATATGCAGATACTATATGTATAGATCCATAGGTAGGTACCTGGCCAACTGCCAGAGGCCATTCATAAGCCCAGCCAAAATGTCTCAGCTTTTGCCACCCTATTGATTCATTAACTGACCCTCTGTGGAGCAGAGCCAATGGCAGGATCCCAGGGGTGCATCTACTGTTCCCCATCCACTCTTCAAGGTTTCCCTTGCAGAGTGTTAGTGAGGGGCTCTGTATAATGTAGTTAGGGATGTTGTTCCAAAGTATGGGGAGTGCCTGTGACAGGAAGCTGTCCCTCCAGCATCTTCCAGTTATTGTTGTGGCAAGGTTCAGCTCACTACAGTGTGTGGCTCACTGTGACATGGATTCCCATAGGTGAAGCATATCCATCAAGCCTGAGTTTGGCATGGCTGTGTTGGCCAGCGGAGATCATCTCTGGGTAAACAAGATGCCACTGAGTAAAGCAGGAGTTTATTCAGTCTGGCTGCATAGGCCATATGTTGGAGGCCAGTATTCCTCTTGGCGAGGTACATTCATGGAGCGGCCAGCTGTTGGAACTGTCTTCTGAGGTACATCCCACATGGGTTATTATACACTATGATGGGACTGATGAGTAAAGGGGCACTGTAACCCCAGTATGTCTAGATGGGAATCCTTTAGTGATCAGATGGCCTACATAGAAGGATGTCCTAACTACTGTGGAGATATGATTGTCAAAGGGGAGATCACTATCTGCTTTAGTCCCCAGATACCCCATTACCTCATCTGTATTAGAGTAGCTGCCACTTATGTGTTAATATGTAGGTGCCATTTCCACAATGGTATGACCATGTAGTTAGTGGCACATGGCTGGAGGCTGTGTCATTGGCACCCTGTGATGTTCTCGGTGAGGCTCATTGAGGGATGTCTGTGTCAGCTGGACTATCAATCATGACCCCCAATTCACAGTCATTGCCAAACATGGTCTGCCGTAGTCCACCTGTGTTTGCCTGTACCTCTAAGATGTATGTGCCAAACAATAGCGTTCCCAGTACTGAGTCCTGTGGGACACCAGTCATGACTGGTCAAGAGTTGGACCTGGAGACTGCTAGTCATACAATGTGGGTTCTGTGTGTAAGCCCATTGGCAACCCAACCTGTGATGTATGGTTGTATGTACAGGCTGGTGTGTTTATCAATAAAACCTGAGTGGGGCATGGTGTCAAAAACCTTGGTGAGGTCCAGGTAGTATGTGTGAACCACCGCACCCCACCATCTAATGTCTTGGTGACTGTATGTAAGATGTCAAACAGGTTCAGTAGGCATGAACTGCACTCAACCAAGCTGACCTGGGTGGGGTCACATGTTTGGAGGTTACCAATGTCTTTGTTAATGAGTGCCATGAGGATGCGAACCATAGCATTGCAGTCCAGGCTAGTCAGGCTTATGGGGGTGGTAGTTACCATGGTCAGTTGTGATTCCACCTTGATGGAGTGGAATAACCATTGCCATGTGCCATTGTATGGGCATGTAGCCTGTGGAGAGGCCGAGGTAGGAAAGGTTAATTAGGTGGGGGGTAGGTTGTCTTGTACAGTTTGCAAGATGCAGTCTAGGACAACATCTGCCTCCATTGACACTGTGTTCTTCTGTTAGAGAGGGCCATTTTCACCTTTGTGTCTTTGATGTGTGGGATACTGTACCTTTCGGGTAGTGTTGTGGGCTCTTTAGGGGGAGAAGTATGCACTGAATGTATCTGCAAGGCTGTTGGTGATATCAGTAGGGTCAGCATATGTTGTGCTATATTTCACTGGCACAGTGCAAATTTGTATGTCACTACGTAGATCCTTGACATAGCCAAAGAAGGTTTTGTGGTTAGCTTTTGAATCCTTGCGTATTCTCCTGCTGATGTTAGCCTTGGATGATGTTATGAGGGACCTACGTATCATACTAATAGTGGTCACAGATGTCTGCCCTTTGTGGGATTTGCTGTGTGTCTGGAATACTGTCCTACTTCTGTAGTATAGCCTGTTTATGGCAGAGGTCCACCAGACCAGTGTCCTTGCCTAGGAGGAGTGAGTCTTGGTTTACCAGTGAAGGCACGATCCATACATCAGTGTAGGTGCTTATAGACTGCATTTGTAAATCTGTCTGTATCTTGAGCAGTGTTTCCTCTTAGCATGGGGGCTGTGAAACCCCCCACCTCTGTCTCTAGTAGTGTATATTTAGCTGTATGAATGGCATACACTGTGGTATCTGTGGGTGGGGGGGATGCTTGGGTGTGGAAACAATGAATAGTTCATGGTCAGATCTAACCAGTGACCGGTTAACCTCTGCTGTGGTGCACCTGTTGCCCATGTTGGTGATAACCACTTCTAGTAGTTTCCACCCCACATTAGGGAGGTTACCACCTGATACAGGGCATATGAGGTGATAAGTTCCAGGAAGCTCTGGGCCTGGAAGTGAGTACCGGAGTAAGTTTCCCAGTTAATGGTATGGTAGTTAACATCAATCAATGCCAAGGTGTTCGTTAGGACTGTCATGTTCTCCACTGTCTCCAGGTAGGTGCAGTGGAGGTCCTGGGTCATGGAGGGTGATCCGTAGCAGGCCACAGTTTACATTGCAGTTGTGGCTGATGTTAGCTGCATATGGATGATCTCAGAGGTATCATCCTGCCCTACAAACCTGGAGGTGTAGGTATCCTGATGAATATGGATGCAGCCCCTCCATGTCTGTCAGTCCATATTCTGTGGCTGAAATGTGTGGTATGGGTTGTAGTCTGGTAGTGCTGGTATGCTCTCAGGCGCCTTAAGACAGATTTAAGTTACTGCACAGAGGTTGATGTTGTCCATCCTGAGGAGTGATGTGAGTGCATGCATGTTGTGATCACAACCCCTGGTGTTGAGTAGCATAACCCTCATTGAATCTGCTATTGTGCTCTTTACAGAGCTGGTATTCACCTTCGAGACTCTCCTAAATAAGGTACCATGGGGGTGCCAATAGCCTTGGCCAGTATTCCAAAGCCTAAGACTGACACATAGGCCGGTATGGTATCATTGCATGCATGTTCCCCATCTGTGCTTGTTTTTCATCTCCCTTGTAGGTAACTTACTGGTAAGCAATAGAAAGCCTTAAACTTACACATGTCTTCTAGCATCCAAGATAGGCTTTTGGAGTGACTAAGTATCAGTGTTCTGTATTTTCTTGCTGTACTTAACTGTTTCCTGACTACATGGTGATTTCTCACTGTATATTGTGATCTAAAGGTCTGTTTATTCACATATTATGGCTGTGATGGCCTACACATTAAAGGTTCACAGATAGCCTACTACCTATCTGTCCAAGGGCAATTAGGAGCATAGCTACAGTGTGTTGGCTTTCCCCGCACCATTGATGAAGTAACTGAGCTTCTGTCAAGCATAGCCAATGAAGCAATTCCAGGCTGAGTTGCTGGAAGCAGCTGAAGGCTGAGGTTGTGGAGGGTGATAGGGACACTTAGTGATCTAAAGAGGGCATGTTAATGTAACAATTCAACACCATTCAATTCCCCAAACAGGTCTCACAGCTATCAAACTGGACAGGCTCCCCCACCCCCTGGCTGTACGGTTCTAGGACACATGATCCCGGGGTGTATAGTCTGCTACCCATTCACAAAACAAGTGTGAAGTGTGTCAGTGAGGGGCTATTCCTAATGTAGTTAGGAATGTAATGTATTGTCTCACAGTACATTTGTTATATGTTGTTATTTCAAGAGTACATGAAGCTCTGTGCGTTTGGGGGTCTCTGCCCTTTGCTTAGCCTAGCTTACACATAGAAATCATCTAAATAAGAAATAGATGGCAGCAATGTTAATGTCAACAGTGTAATGGTTACAGCATCTGCATTGTATCTGTGCATTCGAGGTTACAATCCCGATAAAGGCAGGGATGTTTATCATGTGCAAAAGTATACCTTAACCACAGCTTGCATTTATAGGTAGTAATCATCTGTGTAATAAACATCTGAAACACCCATATAAACCCATGTGTACTGGAGAGTACAGTCAACAGAGAATGTAATGTTATATCAGCACATAGTGAGATGTTACCTCACTGACATGTATATATCCTGAGTAGTTAGCGAATGTGGCCATGTTTGCACGCACAGGCTATACATTACAAAGTTTGTTTAACTGTGTTTAACTGCTGCTATAATGTCACACAAACACTTTTAAACATGGTTCCAACTGCTTAAATGAGCCTTATTCTGCAGTAAAAAAACATTTGTAAAGCATTGCAGGTGTCGAACCCTGGACCATGCACACTATAGTCATGGGACTTAACACTAAGCCATCCGAGGTGTATACATGGTTCATGGTCTTGAGAATACACCTTATACCATATGTATTTCACTGTAATGATCAAAAATGGGACAGTCACTTTGTGTACATATGTACAGTACATTTTAATGTACTGTAGTTGTGTACCAACACATTCCAGTCTACATATGTATTACTGTTACAAACTAATACGAAATATATATATATATATATATATATATATATATATATATATATATATATATATATATACATATGCATGTCAGTGATGTCTGCAAATATATATATATGTATATATATATATATATATATATATATATATATATATATTTTATACAGTTACATCAATAGCCATATATATGAACAGCTATGAACATACTTCGTGACACAGAAGCACTCCAAAGGAATTGAAGTATACACAAAACACATGCAGCGCTGGTATTATAACAATTAATATTAACTTAATTCACCATAGAAGGGGTGGTTGTTGTGTATGTGAAGATTGGGGTGAGGGAGGAATGATGGGTAATGCAATCATGCATCAAGGAGGGCCTGGGTCGGATAACCAATAAGTGAACTGGAGGGGTATACATGGAGTATGGGGACAATATAAAAAGGACACAAAGCAAGAACCTTTCTCATTCATAATACACCCTGTCATGTCACATTGCAACACCTAATTTCACAATCATATGAACATTAACATGTATCAGACACCGACTGACTGTCACATTTGTTTTCTGTAGTGAGGATTGTCTGTAGTACAATGTATATTCTAAACACCATAACATATGTACATATCTCAGATGCCTTAGTGGTAAAGTCAGTGACTGTGGTGTTCATGGTCCCGGGTTCAAGGGCTGTTAGGTTATTTTGAGGACCAGAATAAGGGCTGTTGGATGCAGGTGATTAAAGCACTTTTAAACAGTTGTAAGCGGGTTTCCACGGGTTTGCGCGACAGTAAGCGGCACTGAAACAAGGTAAACGGAGAAGGGCTTTACAGGTTTAACCTTTGTTTAACGTCACACTGACCATGGGCAAACCTGCTTACAACCACGTAAATGTGTGTTATTCACACTTTCCCTATCAGTGCTTACTCTGAGAGGTAAAATAATAACACCTTCTAGGAGTAGAACCCGCAACCACGTACTCCATCCTCAGAGTAACCTAACACTAAGCTAGCTGGAATGTACCTATCCCAGTTGTGTATGCAGACAGGTTAAAACACAAAAGGGAGGAATGTGTTGAAATAGGACAACCCACCATGTACCCAATTAAATGTGTATGCTTATATACATATAGATATAGATATATATATATATATATATATATATATATATATATATATACATATACATATATATATATATATATATATATATATATATAGAGAGAGAGAGAGAGAGAGAGATACATAGAGACATGCCAATATATACAGGTCTATATATATAAATATATATATATATATATATATATATATATGTATATATATATATATATATATATATATATATATATATATATATATATATATTTATAGATAGGTTAAACACATCTACACATCTATAGAGGTACAGATAAACATATAAAATAATATATCTATATACATATACACACACACATTTATATATATATATATATATATATATATATATATATATATATATATGCATACACACACACACACACACACACATATATATATATATATATATATATATATATATAAAACACATATACATACATGTCTGTAGACAGCATCAGAAGTGGTCATATCTGAGTATAACATGGACCATAGCAATCACACATTCCGCCCCCCCCCCCAAAAATATGAACATAACATATGAAGAGTATATGCCAATACACTATTACAAATATGTTCTATGGACACAGTCACCAACACAACTGCAATGACTGCAAATATCCATGACAGAAATACACAGACAGCTTTCATTTTGCAAAACTTTATTACAGTCCGATGTATTGCGAAAAGGATTCAGGGACTAACAGTACCTGCATGCTATACAGGATGCATTTAATAGTGCTTTAATGAATCAGCCTGCAATTAGCATAGCATTAGTCCACTAAGGGGTAGGTGTTCACATAGGGAAAGAACACCCACACACATATAGACATTGTATAAAAGGGGTTCCTACACACCTGCAATGTGCTATGTACACCCACCAACATCTACCCCACATCCAAAATAAATACATCAATACATACTGTCATACCATAACCAATTATTCAACTACTGTACATCTGCTGAAACCTTAACATACCTGGACACAGACACACTAACATTGCCCTACGTGAAATAGTTGCCATTATACAATTGAACAGCTGCTGATGTAACAGGGTTTGTATGAACTAATCCTGTTTCAGAGGGTTGAAAGGTTAGTACACCAGGAAGTGTTACCGAGTACTGATTATCAGCACAGTATGATACACAGTAACACCAAACTAAATATGTGTGGTAAGCACAATGTAAACCCCCTAACGTTATATGCATAGTTATGCTGCCTTGAGCTGGTCAAACAACCTGGCCAGACTGAAACATATGCATAAGTATTAGGTACAGACAAACCCTGCACAAGTAGCAATGTTCAGAAATATAACAGCAGTACTCACATGTAGACCAAATCTTCTAGGCATTACACACAATATATTACAGTTTGTCTCCATACAACTGTTGCAATAGATTCCAAAGAATACTTTCACGCTGTCTTCCTCACAAATAAGACAAAGGGACAACACCCAAGTGGAGTACTCAATTATACTCCACTGCAGCCATGGTATTGGCTAAGGCAGTAGCAGTGCAGCTGATGTGCATGTAATTGGCTACTTAGGAACACCAATTGGATATCGGGATAGCACATTACTGATCTGTAACTATAAAAGGTTGCCTTGTCACACATTTAAACCATCTGTATCTACCTGTAGGACAGTAGAAAACACTGAAAGACAAACTGAAAACGAGTATTATACTAGTCAATAACACCTCCAATTACTAAGAAGGTATGTATAACATGTAGTATGTCTGTGTATGTAGTACCTGTACTGTAAGAATTACAGTGTAATAAATGCATATAGTGGAAATAGCTATCTTGTAGTGCTGTATTGTTGAGCAGTAGTAATGCTTGTAGTATTCTATGTGTGTACTGCTGTTGGTCACACGACAAACTCCACATACACCACAAGGGATGCTATAGGCTTGGAGCCCACAAATTCGCTTCCAGCCACTGTCTGTGTCAGGATTGGTCCAACAAGTATGTGCTATAACAGGGGATAGTATATGTCTATATATTGTAACAGTCGACATATGTATGGGTGTATAAGTAAGATGAACATGTTAAAGGTGGGCTTACCATGCAAATATGGTGTGCATTGTGGGATATTGTGTCAATAACTGTGTAATGTACAGTATTCTAGGCAGATTTGTATTCTATTCTGCATAGCAGTTCTGTTATGTTATACAAACTGTAGTTATGTCTAATGGCAATTACAATACTCAATGACAGGATAAATACCATTTGTATTCATCTGACAGTTTAGCAGCATGATAGCAAAGATAATTGGAGGAGACAGGTAACTATCCATGCACATAACACATGTAATATCCACCTCTCTAGTATCGTTTGCAAGCAATAACAGCTGTGCCTGTGTACATGTTATGCAAATGTGTAGTGATCCTTGTTACAGGGATGGACCTCTCTAGTATCATTTGCAAGCAATAACAGCTGTGCATGTGTACATGTTATGCAAATGTGTAGTGACCCTTGTTACAGGGCTGGGCCAAATGGCTATGTGCACACCTACATAGAGTGGATATTGAAAGTACAGACACACTGGTTGAACTACCAGGTTTGTGTAGCCCAACATCTCATTGCCAACCTAACAGCAGCTTGCACATACTGTATGTTAGGTAGTGCACAGCACTGGCAATGAAACAGGTTGCATATCAGATGCCCATTGTGTAATAGCCACTTCATAGGTGATGGCTCAAACTATCTGATTATATCCTGATCATGCTGATAGTGGTGGCAGAGTCTATTGATACATGACTCTGTTTGGAGAGTGGGTGTCTGTGCCCAATAGAGCTCATGGTCCTGGTGGATATGTAAGTATATACCCAGAGAAGGAAACAGACCTGTAGACACTTGCGTCATTTGTAATCAACTAACAGGATGTGATGTGCTCCTCAGAGGAGCATTGCTGCTAAAGGTAGCTACAATGTTTCTGTAATAGCCAGGTTTTTTTTTTGGTCACCAAAAAACCCATAAAAAAAAACAAAAA
>NC_056731.1:1159184388-1159356888 GCF_019279795.1 Protopterus annectens
ACCAATGCAAATGTCTTGTAGGTGTCAGGGTGTTACTTCTGGGTGTAGGACATTTGCCTTGGAATGTGGCTATATGGGTAAATGTGACCTAGGTATTATCCACACACACGTGAAACATGGATGCATGTGCTCTGTGTTGAAGGCTCATCATTCGGTCATGATAGCCCGGAATGACATACACTGGACAACCTCATAATAACAGCAGGACATTGGCTCATTGTTTAAGTCTAGCAGTTGCAACTCATACCATGACATCACTGTGAGTGGCATTAATGTGCTTAGTAGCAAATGCCTCCTGTAAGGTGATTGACAGCAGCAGAACTTGTGTGTATGACCAATGTGACATATACTTAGCGTAGCAGTCCTGTTAATAATGACAACTACTAACACAGCTGGGAGAGGTCATCTCGACACCTGCACCTCAGTACCATTACACAAGGTGACTCACACATTATGCTTGCACATGCCACTGTTCACGTATAATGCCACTGTCCACAACCTGCTATCAGTGTATGCCTTTCAGGGCAGCAAGGTGTGTGACACATGCTGTAGGTAGCATACACCAGTGCAACCCAGGTAACCTATTGTTTGTCATGTCCACACATGCATGAATGTATATACTTAACATATATATGTCGGTACTTCATGTACATGTATGAATGTGTATCACACAGCACAGACACAGATATATCATTTACGGGCCGCATATAGGTATCAGGTAGTATACCAGTATGATGTGCATATATACTGACAGGTAAGATGTACCTAGCTGTAAACCTGTGTGTTTACAATAGGAGTCCATTACAACGTGTTCTGTACATGTAAATGTATGAGCATGCACACTGTGTCCTTCAGTGGTTAGAATCAGAGTGCATCCCAAACAGCCCTGTGCTACCATGTGTATGAGCCTATCCACTGCCACCTTGTGTAAATTGAGTCAGTGCATCCAACAAGCCCTTTGTTACTAAGTGTATGAGCATGCCCAGTATAACCTTGTGGAGTTGTAGTCATAGTGCATCCCAAATGGCCCTGTGCTACTAAGTGCATGAGCATGCCCACTGTAACCCTGTATAGTGATAGTAGTTGTCTATTCCACAGATGGCCATACTCCAGTTCAGGTTCCTGTTGTGCTACAACTATACCTCTCAGGCCTACCTGCAGATGACGTGTCTTGTTTGTGCATACAGGTTGTAATGGACACCTACTTTAAACACACAGGTTTACAACTATGTACTTCATGACTTTCAGTCTCTCTGTTGTTGTCCTCAATCTCAGATGGACAGTCTGACTGCCTTGGAATGTGTAATCTCTGTGGGGCATCTCGTAACTGCATAGTACTGTAATAGTGATCTGTAGATAGGCAGGAGTTCTGATCTCACCACTGGCTACTGTGTGTGTGTGTGTGTGTGTGTGTGTGTGTGTGTGTGTGTGTGTGTGTGTGTGTGTGTGTGTGTGTGTGTGTGTGTGTGTGTGTCAGCAAATGGCTGAGTGTGTTTGTGTGTGTCAACAAATGCCTGAGTGTGTGTCAGCAAATGGCTGAGTGTGGTTGTGTGTGTATTTGTGTCTGCATCCTGCCATGACAGCGGGTTTTTCTGCATTCCAAAGCGATTCCTCCTTTTGTACTGGCCTTTATCCTTGTCAACTGCTAAACCTCTCTCTTCCCCCCTCCCCACTGCAAGTAATCAGTCCTGTGATGTCACCCAGCTCTGAAGTGGAATCAAAGTAAGTGTAATCGTATGTGTTCTGTGGCACATACCTCAACTGCATACCAATGTACTAGTTACCTTTACATAGGCAAGACATGTATTCACAATACTGGCAAGTGTGTGTGTGTTTATGTGTGTGACTACCCTGTAGCCAGGCATACACATGTGTAATGTCTTTTAGCACACCATGGTAGCCATCTGTGGTGACCGGTGTCTACAACGTATTACATAGTTAGGAATGGTAAATACACATTCAAGCATGACTACAGTTGGGTATGTTATTTTGCTGTGCCACTGTCAAGCAGTGACACAGAAGTGGTCACTGGGGTGTAAGTCCATATCCATCATTCTCCCACCCTAACTCCACAATCCCTGGTGTAGATTACATTAGCCATCATTCCCCACCCCAAACTTCACATACACAACAACCATCCTTTCTCTGGTGAACTGCTTAAGATTTAAATGTTATAACACAAGAGATGCCTCTGTTTTGTGTACATGTCAGTTCCTTTGGAACCCTTCTGTGTCACAGAGGGCATTCAGACATGTATATATATATATATATATATATATATATATATATATATATATATATATAGATATATATAGATATATATATATAGATATAGATATGTATATATATATATATATATATATATATATATATATATATATATATATATATATATATATATATATATGTGTGTAGTTATGACAGTTGTACAGATGTAGACTTGTCTTTGTTTTTTCACAGGGTACAGTACATTCAAGGGTACTGTTCATATGTACACAAAGTGACTGTCCCATTTGTTTTCAGTACTGTGGAATACCTGTAGTAAGATGTGCATTATAGACTCCATGTAACATGTATACAACCCATATGGCTTACTGGTACGTCCAATGACATCAGTGTGCATGGTCCAGGGTTCAAGCCTTGTTGATACTGTCAATTAGGACTGTATAAAGCAGGTGTAAATATGTTTTTGTGACAGTAAGAAGCGGGTACATGCAGGTAACAGACGTACAACTCGCAGTACACTTGACATGCCCTTCTTTGTCAATCCTGCTGATGTCACCCATCTACGAATACACCTCTGGGACTGCTGTAACTCAATAATCTCCATGGCGCATGCTGTAACTGCGTAATGCTGTAGTGTGTTAAACAAGTTTGGCAGGTGTTCTATTCCCAGAGAGGCCAAGTGTGTGTTTCTGTCTGCCTGAGAAAGGAACAATGCGTTTTAGAGTATGCACAGTCTTTACAATTCACATACCCACCTTTGGCAATCGTGCTGTTGTCATCCACCTAGTAATGCACCTCTGGGAGAGCAGTAACCCAGTAATCTTTGTAGCGTGTGCTGTAATTGTGTAATGCTGTAGTGTGATACACTAGTAAGGTAGGGGTTCTATTCCAAGACATGGCAGGTGTGTTTGTTTGACAGTCAGAGCCTGTGTGGAGGTGGCTGTGAGTGTCGAACCACTGGACATGTTGGGGAGCAGATTTTGTAGTTTTTCTATATGGTGTCCATATTATGTGTTACGATGTCCACCTCACGAGGAGTACAGATGTCAGTCAGCCAAGGGACTGTGTTGTCAAGGCATACCCCTACATCTGGCAAAAGGCCTAGTGAACAGAGTATGCAACCCCACTATTACCCAGAATACGTTCTGAACCCATGTGTCATACACAAACACACTTGCCTAGAATATCCCACTATGTTACTAGTACCCTGCACCTTGATGACAGATAGTAGGCATGGTGTGATTGCAGTAGGCTGCAGAGGGCATAGCGCCCTGTACAGCAGTACAATAGGCATAGAATTGGGGATAATGTGCCATCACTATGTTCCCCACTGGATGCCTGCAACACATGTGGTGCCATGAAATGTGAACCACAGAGGCCATACAATGCCTTACACATGTGCCCTGTAAGGACCAATGCCACTGACACCAGGGAATACCTGTATCATGCTATCAATGCAGGTGCAGGGTCAACCTGCTGTCAATAAGCAGGTCCTGCCACTCCAGGCCAGTATTGGCATATCTGAGGATAACAGTCTGTGTACACAACATGTGCCAGCCAAACCAGGTACACTTCTACATGTCACTGTACATTATTATAGGACGTGCACATCTCAAGCAATGTCCATGTCAAGGACTATCAAACACAGACATGGCATGCACTGCAAAGCTATGGCCATGCACAATGGTAACCAGGATGTCAGGACAGTTCCTACAATACCCATTTGTGTGGGACATTCCAGACACTACACCCTGTACCACACTGCACACCAATGTCAGGTGGCATGATGCGAAGGATTACCCCTCACCAGGCCTTGTACAGCCATCTTGCACAGCCAGCCACTACACACCCATGAAGCAATGCACACATGCATATCAGTACTGGCACCTGGTGTCTGCATGTGGGGTATGATTCTCCCAACCACAGTCACTCCCAGTATAACTCCCATTGGCATACCGACAGATGTCAAACATGTTCACATGCCCTAGCCCATAGAACCTCTGGATATCCCCTGTGGTCAATGTAGTACCTGTCCATTACTGCAGTGTGGAAAACTAAGTAGTTAGGAAGTGTATTTGTGGGCCTGGCAAAGTGTGTCAATGTGAGTCCATTAGAGAGTGTGGTTGTGTTGACAATGACATCCGTTCATAGGTTCATAGGTTCATACTAGGCTATCTGCCCTGGGGCAATTATAAGCCTAGCACAATTCTGTATGGCTTACGCCACCCCTTGATTTGAGTATACTGTGCCCTTTTTAAGGTTTAGTTTACTGTGCCTCTGTCTAATAGTGACACGGGAGTAATCCCTGGGACAAACCTACGATCCCCCATCCACTTATCGAGATTCCTCTTGAAGAGATTCAGTGAGGTGCTCTGCCTCACATGAACTGGAATTCTATTCCAGAGCGAAGGGAGCCTCTGTGTTATGAACCTGTCCCTCCAGCAAGTTCTATTTATTTCTGTGCTGAGGTTCAAGTCCCTCGAGCGTGTGGCTCTAAGGGATTTAGATTTACTGAGGTGGAGCATGTCCATTAATTCTGGATTTGACATAGCTTTGTATGTCAGGTATAGATCGCCTTGAAGTAGGCGGTATGCAACTGAGTAGAGCTGGAGTTTTTTTAACCGAGCAGCATATGGCATCTGTTTGAGACCCTTGATCCTCTTGGTGAGATACTTTTGGGGTCTTTCTAATTGCTGCAGGTGTCGGGTAAGGTACATCCCAAAAGGGCATTGTATTCTATGATGGGCCTGATGAGGGATGAATAAAGCACGATTACCTCTCTTGATCTAGATGTGAAACCCTTCGTGATGAGGTGGGCTATGTAGAAGGTCTTTCTAACCACTTTGGCAATGTGGTTTTCAAAGGAGAGATTGCTATCAACTTGGGTTCCCAGGTCCCTAATAACTTTCTCTGTACTTAATGGGTTTCCGCCTATGTGGTAATTTGTGGGCACATTGTTTTTGCCAAAGGGTATGACTATACATTTTTTGGCATTTAGCTTTAAACCATGGTGCTGGCACCAGTTATCTGTCTCTGTGAGACCTTTTTGAAGGATGTTTGTGTCAGCTGGAGAGTTGATTATGGTGCCCGGTTTGCAGTCGTCTGTGAACTTGGTGAGCCATAGTCCTCCCACGTTTGCCTGTACCCCGGAAAAGTATATACCGAACAAGAGTGGTCCCAGGACAGAACCCTGTGGGATGCCACTTGTGACCGGTTTCGAGTCTGACATGGCTCCAGCAACTCTCACTCTGTGGGTTCTGTCTTTGAGCCAGTTTGTGACCCATCTTGTGACATAGGGGTTTATATTTAAGCTGGATAGCTTATCTATGATGCCCGAGTGGGGTATTATGTCAAATGCCTTTGCAAGGTCCAGATAGGCTGTGTGGACTACCTTCCCTTCATCTATGGCTTTGGTGATTGTTTCAAAGAAGTCAACCAGGTTCAAAGGCAGGATCTGCCCTTGACAAAGCCGAACTGGGTAGGATCTAGTGTCTGTAGGTCCCCAATGTCTTTGTTTATGAGCTCCATGATGATCCTCTCCATAGCCTTGCAGACTAAGCTGGTCAGGCTTATGGGGCGATAGTTTCCAGGGTCCGTAGAGGCTCCACCTTTGTGGAGTGGGACCACTGTTGCTGTACGCCATTCTGTGGGCACATATCCTGTAGTGAGGCTGAGATTGTATAGCTGTTTTATTTGAGGGATTAGTTCCTCTTGGAGTTCATGTAGGACGCAACCTGGGACGCCATCTGGTCCCATGGAAACAGTGTTTTTTGCTTTGGAGAGGGCAGCCTTCACCTGAGCATGTGAGATGTTTGGGAGACAGCCCTCTGCCGGGATAGATACTTGCTCTTTTGGGGGGGGGGGTGGAGAAGTTTGCACTGAACCTGTCTGCCAGGATATTGGCGATGTCTGTGGGTTCAGTGTATTTTTTGTCATTTAGAATCAACTCAGAACAAGTCTGGGAGTTGCATCCCAGGTTTCTAACATAACTGAAAAAGCCTTATGATTGTCTTTGGTGTCCTGTGCAATTTTTCTCGAAGCTGGCCTTGGAGGATTTTATGAGGATCGTAATTTTTGCTAGTACTGATCAGAGATGCCTTCCCTATTAGGGATTTTGCTCTATCATGTAGTAGCTTCCTCCTTCTGTTGTACAGTTTATTTATGGCAGGGGTCCACCAGACCGGACGCCTGCCTTTGGATGATTGGGTCTTGGTTTTGTTTGGGATAGCATGATCCATGCATTCCTGGAGATGTCCGTAGAATGCATTTATATAGGATTCTGCAGTTTGGGCCGTAGTTTCCACTGGCCCTGGGGCCTTGAAGGATTCCACTTCGGTTTTGAGAAGTGAGAAGTTCGCTTTTGAGAAGTTTTTTACTGTGGTTTTCTGGGCTGGGGGTGGGGTCAGGATGTGGACATCCAATGAAATTAATTTATGGTATGATCTTACCAATGAGGGATATACTTCTGGTGTGGAGCATAGAGTCCCCATGTTGGTAATGATCAGGTCTAGTATGTTGTCCCCTCTTGTGGGAGTGGTGACTAGTTGTTCCATAGCATTTGAGTTTATAATTTCCAGGAATCTTTGGGCTAAGGTGCTGGGGCTTGAGTAGTGCTCCCAGTCAATGTTTGGGTAGTTGAAGTCACCCAATATAATGGTGTTCGGAGAGATCTTCATGTTCTCCAATGTTTTCAGGAAAGCCGAGTGGGATTCCTGACTTTGAGAGGCTGGTCTGTAGGATGCTATAAACTGAAAAGCAGTCTTGCCCACTGTTAGTTGCACATGGATGGTCTCCGATACTTTGTGCAATGCCACTAACCTGGAGGTGTGGGTATCCTTGATAAATATGGAAACTCCCCCTCCTTTTGTGGTTCGGTCCGGGTTTTGGGGCCGAAAAGCATGATATGAGGTATGGCCTGGTAGTGCTGGGGTGCTCTCTGGAGCCTTGAACCAGGTTTCTGTCACTGCACAGATATCGATGTTCTCCATACTGAGGAGAGCTTCGAGTGTGTGCATCTTGAGGTTAAGACTTCTGGCGTTTAGCAGCATTACCCTTAGTTTCTTGTTCCTTGTGCTGTCTATGGAGGTGGGTTTGACTTTTGAGCCTTGCCTAAAAAAGGCACTATGGGGGTGGCAAGAGCCTTTTCCAATATCCGAAAGCCCAGTGGTGGCAGGTGCAAGCCGTCCCTAGTGAAGCAACGTGGCTTGTCTAGCATGTCATCCCAGGCTGACAGACACTGGATCCCCTTTGAATGACACCAACATTTTAGCCAATTGTTAAAATCGATCATTTTGTCTTTGTACTGTGGCATCATTCCAGGTTAGGGTAAGATGCTGCTCAAGGTCTGGGTCATACCAGCCTGGGCTACATGATCAGAGAGCTCCTCTATGTCTCTTTTCATGTAGTCCAGGGAGGTACATCTCAGGTCATTCACACCAGCATGTACAATGACTGAGTCATATTTGTATTTGCTTTGGAGTGACCTGAGTGCTTGCATTATGTGGCGGATCCTAGCACCCGACAGGCAGCTCACCGTGACCTTCTCTTTATTCAGCCTGGTGAGAGGGACGTCAGTATGTCTGACAATAGAGTCACCTATAACAAGAGTATCAGGTGTGTTATTCAGCCTTAAGGGCTGTGGCTGCTTGGCACACTGACTTTGTGGGTTATGTGTTGTGTGTGTTTTGTTTTGAGGTAGCGTTTGCTTGGATGTCTGCTTTGGAGGTCTCTGTTGCTTAGGTAGATTTTTATTTAGAGCCTCTGAGTATGTTTTTGTGTATTTATGTGTCTGGTTTGCTGATGTGGTGGGACTATGTGATACTGAAATTGTGTTGTGTGAGGTTACCTTCTCCTCCTGACTGGTTACACCAGTTTTGAGATGAGAGAGCTCAGCCTCCAGTTTGGCTAAATAGTTGCATCTCTCACATATATTTGAACCTGTTTGGAGGAGGAGAGGGTTGTCCGTGTACATGAGACAGTTGTAATATTGCCTCAAAATTCCCAGATTCACCAGCTGGACTGGAGAGGAAACCATTGACTGACTTTTGGACATGTTAGAGTAATAGGGAAACTGAATTTAAGACAGACCAATAGAGGACAGGGTAATCGTAGAGAGTGTAAGAGTAAGTAGTGCTTCTGGTCTAATAGTGCTAACTTGTAGGATTACTTAATTGGACCAGTGAAGGGCCTTAGAATGAGAATATGGTGTTTAAATTGAGAGATAGAGCAGTTCTAAGGGAAAAAGTGAAGAGCAGACTTTGTGGAGCCAGGAATAGTTTAAACCCAATTAGGCGGCGCTGCCCGCTGTTGCGCTATGCACAAAAATGCGCAAAACCGCGCAAAAGAGGGTTTTGAAGGAGTTTTGGAATTGACCCAAAATGACTAATAAAACTACAGTTTCAAGTCAGTAACCACTCCCACAGGGGCAGGCAGGCTGCTCAATGTTTTTCACTGCCACTGATCAACAGAGAGACTTTCCTTTAGCCCAAGCAAAAAATGGCCTCACAGAAACTTACAAACAGTTCAAGAACAGCAAGCCTGTAACTGAACTTTTTTAAATCTCAGAAAAGTGGAAAAAAAGCAAGATTTTTTTTGTTTTTGTTTTTCAGAGATAGCAGAGGTTCACAAGTATCAACAAGTTATAACAGTGCAGTAAATGACCCCACACAAGAGTGCTAGGCCAAAGACAGATAAAATGCAAGTTTTGAGAAAAAAACGATTTTAAAATAAGTGCAAACAGGAAATTCAGTAAACAGCTCTAGGTTGTGCTCTAAATACAGTTACTAATGCAGAAATCAAATTTAACAAGCCAGAAAATGCTCAAAATAGGCAGCTATGCAGAAAAACTTAGCAAATAAACAGAGGAAAAATACTTAAAATCTCAAAAGTGGCTCCTTTCTTCTCTCAGCGTTTTCTCCTCTTGGTGGGTGCTTCACCAACAGCCAACAAGCCTGAAAAGACGCCAAAACCACGAGGCAACCAGGTTTTAAGAGAGGAAGATGAAGGAGTTTTGGAATTGACCCAAAATGGCCAATAAAACTACAGTTTCAAGTCAGTAACCACTCCCACAGGGGCAGGCAAGCTGCTCAATGTTTTTCACTGCCACTGATCAACAGAGAGACTTTCCTTTAGCCCAAGCAAAAAATGGCCTCACAGAAACTTACAAACAGTTCAAGAACAGCAAGCCTGTAACTGAACTTTTTTAAATCTCAGAAATGTGGGAAAAAAGCAATGTGTGCTACACCTAATTTATGTCTACTATATCACTGTTGCAGATGTCGCTCACTAGCACACATATATGTTCTTACAGCACACCAACAGGTCAGCTTTGTGGCACATGGAGTAACTGCATGCACTTGTAATAGTAATGACTAGTCAATCAGGGGTTTGAACCCCTGTACTGGTAGGTGTGTGACAGACAATGCTTAGGTTTTAGTCTACAAGCCCTTCTCTGATGTACTTTGCCTCTGTCTGTCCCTCCAACGTACTCTCTGGTGGATGTGGAGTTGTACACCTGCTCAGCAGCAGCTTATGTTTTGTAAGTGATGGCCATGATCAGGTGATGACCTCTGCACCTTTTGCAGTCCTCCTTTAGCTGATTGCATGTGGAACAGCTGTGATGATGTTCCCATAGCCAATCGCATGGAAACACAGTACAATATCTAGGAACAGCATGTTGTTTGCCCATGACAGTCGCTGTGAGTGGTACCTGGATCTCGTGTTTGGTAAACAACATCACAGATGATATCTGGATGTTCCTCAAACAACATACACAGTGGGAAATAGCCTAAAGACAGGAGGGTGATGTGCCAGATATCACTACAGCATGTAAGTGTAGCTATGTTTCATTGAGACTACTGCAAGTTTAACAAGTTGTGTGTAGTAATGGTTATTCTGCATGTTTTAAAACTTACAAGACAGTGCTCTGCTTGTGAGGGACCCCCATCTGTAGGGCCATCTGTGGACTGCTCAGTGTGTTTGTTTCCTGTGTTACTCACTAAACACACATCTGTAAACTGCAGGAGCATAGTGTGAGGATTGCAGCCAGTACATGATGATAGTGATGAGTTACTGCCATTGTATCCCTGATTGGACATATGTCACATGAAACAGTGGTATGACAGACACTGTCTGGGGTTCTCAGTGACATGCCAATAATGGGCCACTGTTCATAGCTGCAGACACAAGTCTTCAACATTTTGTACAGATGTCATGCAGTATATATGCATGGGTTGTGCTCCCTCTGCAAATGTATACCATCTGTTGTGTTGGGTTGATGGTCATATCTATGCATGCTGTTATAAGTACTCCTGAATGCTGTTGACTATTACTAAGCCATATCTATGTTTAAACTGCAAAACCATAGGCTGTATGGGTTTGGAGGTCCCGGCAGAACATCCTGTCCCACTTCTGCTGGCCATGGCACCAGGCACAAGCACATCTGAAGCCCAGCCTTGGACCTCCACCTCTGTTGGCTCTGCACCACCTTCTGGTAGAACCACCACTGAGGATGGGGCTTGTCCCCCCTGGGAGAAGGTCCAGACAGGAACATGTCCACTGTTGTACAGTCCCTGACATGGTGCGTAGGGGGCTCAATAAGGGGTTTCAAGGTCAGATATGCCAACTCGAGGGCAGAGTGTCACATTTAGAGGGTGAGCCTCCCCTCCTAGACAACCCACAGCACTGCCACCTTTGCGGCTGTTTTGGTGCAGTAGTGGCTGCCCATGACTGGGGACCTCCATTCCACTGTTTACATCTGGGGGCTCATAGGCTTGTGACTGCCAAACACCCCTCCCCACCTGAAGTGTATCCCCCCCACATGTGTCATATACTGATCCTGTATGCTGTCTTGTTTGTCATTCTACCCAACCTATCCTCCATGAGCATACATACTCTCCTTCCCCCACATCCTACTCACACCCTATGGAAACGAAAGGCCAATCAGTTCCTAAAACAACATTTGCCCCATACATAGCTGTCCATTTCACACTCATGTCCACTGGACACATGTAACCCTTTTAATATGCATCACAACATACTCCAGTTGTCCTCACCCCTGTCTCTCAGGCTCACAATTTTGGTATGCACATGACTCTGAAAGGTTCCAGGTACACGTGATGCAGATGACCACATTGTATACACAACACTACCGGTCCCTCTATGGTTACCCCATTTGCCTTTATCATGATGATGATGATGTCACACACAGCACCATGCAAGAGTACTGTTCTCACATAATGATTGGACAGGAACTGTTGTGTTAATGTAAATAAAATGCACAGAGTGATGTATTTGGCCAATGTTCAAATGTTTGTGTGTATTAATGGCACATGTCTGTCTGAGGGAGTCTTGATATTACATAGGACAACACCACTACATAATACAGGCATTGCTGGTGTTTCCCTTTTCATTCCTTTGTAATGCTTTGTTGTCACATGGGATGTTCTTGATATATCTGTATATATGTATGTATCTATATCTGGACATAAACACTCACACACACATCTACATGATGGAATACTTTTTCTATACTGTTGAATGACTGCGTTGGATGATATGTTTGTGATAAGATCTGATGTCTGTATATCTGCCATGGATTAGTGGTAAATCACAATAGCTGTGTGTGCAGGGTCCTGGTTTCGAGCCTTGCAGAGGCTGTTTATTTTGTTGCTGGCCAGAACAAGGCCATTGGATACGGAGTGATTAAGGCACATTAAAGCAGCTGTGAGTGGGTGTGCGTGGGTTTGTGTGAAGCTATGCAATGCTAACCTCCGGTTACAGTTTCTTACACTCAGTTAGCCTATACATTGCTTTACCAGTGTAATACTTGCATACTGGTGGCCAAACAGGCTTACACCCACTTGCTCCCACACTTGCAAATGCACAGCATTTGGTGTTTGCATCTGACACTCACACCCCTGGGTGGGAGTGAGGACTATGTTATTACCTTGTGATGCCTATTACATCGGATTACATGCCTACAGTATCAGAGCCCAGCCACTGGGGATGCACAAGCCAGTGCATTTCTTTGTGCCCGTCCCAAGCCCAGTTAAATGGGGAGGGTTGCGTCAGGAAGGGCATCCAACGTAAAATTTTGCCAAATCATACATGCAGACAACAGTACAGAAATACATACTGGATCGGTTGAGGCCAGGGTTAACAGCGACTGCCACCAGTACTGTTGGCCAACAGGGTGCTGGCGGAAATTGGGCTACTGTTGGCCGAAGGAGGAGAAGAGGGGGAATGCATGCCCAAAGGCAGATAAAGGCTAGGACTGTGATAGTGAAGGTCAGAACTTTGAATGTTGGCAGTATGACTGGTATAAGGAGAGAGCTAGTTGATATGATGGACAGAAGGAAGGTTGGTATATTGTGTGTGCAAAAGACCAGATGGAAGAGGAGCAAGGCTAGGTGTATCGGAGGCGGTTTCAAATTGTTTTATCATGGTGTGGATGGGAGGAGAAATGGCGTAGGCATTATCCTGAAGGAACAGTATGCTAAGAGTGTTTTGGAGGTGAAAAGAGTGTCGGATAGAGTGATGTTTATGAAGCTGGAAATTGATGGTGTAATGATGAATGTTGTTAGTGCATATGCCCCACAAGTTGGGTGTGCGATGGATGAGAAAGAAACATTTTGGAGTGAGTTGGATGAAGTGGTGATGACTGTACCCAAGGGTGAGAGACTGGTGATTGGAGCAGATTTCAATGGGCATTTTGGTGAAGGGAACAGAGTTGGTGAGGAAGTGATGGGTAGGTATGGTGTTAAGCAAAGGAATGCAGAAGGTCAGATGGTAGTGGCTTTTGCGAAAAGGATGGACATGGCTGTGATGAATACGTATTTTAACAAGAGGGAGGAGCATAGGGTGACATACAAGAGTGGAGGAAGATGCACACAGGTGGATTATATCTTATGTAGAAGGATCAGTCTGAAGGAGATTAGAGACTGTAAAGTGATGGCAGGGGAAAGTGTAGTTAGGCAGCATACAATGGTGGTTTGTAGGATGACATTGGTGATCAAGAAGAGGAGGATGAGTCTGAGGGCAGCACCAAAGATCAAATGGTGGAAACTGAAAAATGGTAATTGTGAGGTGATGTTCATGGAAGAGTTAAGACAGGCACTGGGTGGCAGTGAAGAGTTACCAAACAGCTGGGTAACTACAGCAGAGCTAGCAAGAGAGATGGCTAGAAAGGTGCTTGGTGTGATGTCTGGAAAGAGGAAGGAGGTCAAGGAGACCTCGTGGTGGAATGAAGAAGTACAGGGGAGTATACAGAAAAAGAGGTTGGCGAAGAAGAAGTGGGATTGTCAAAGAGTATAAGGAGATGAGGTGCATGGCAAAGCGAGAGGTGGCGAAGGCAAAGGATAAGGCGTATGAAGAGTTGTATAAAAGGTTGGAAACTAAGGAGGGAGAAAAGGACCTGTACCAATTGGCTAGACAGTGGGACCGAGCTAGTAAAGATTTGCAGTAGGTAAGGGTGATAAAGGATAATGAGGGAAATGTACTCACAAGCTAGGAGAGTGTGTTGAGCAGATGGAAAGAGTACTTTGAGGGGTTGATGAATGAAGAGAATGAGAGGGAGAAAAGGTTGGATGATGTGCAGATAGTGAATCATGAAGTGCAGTGGATTAGCAAGGAGGAAGTAAGGATAGTTATGAAGAGGATGAAGAACAAAAAAGCTGTTGGTTCAGATGACATACCTGTGGAAGCATGGAGGTATTTAGGTGAAATGGCAGTGGAGTTTTTAACTAGATTGTTTAATGAAATCTTAGAAAGTGAGAGGATGCCTGAAGAATGGAAAAAAAGTGTTTTGGTACCGATTTTTAATAATAAGAGTGATGTGCAGAGCTGTAGTAACTTCAGAGAGATTAAACTGAACAGTCACACCATGAAGTTATGGGAGAGAGTAGTGGAAGCTAGGTTAAGAAGGGAGGTGATGATTAGTGATCAGCAGTATGGTTTCATGCCAGGAAAGAGCACTACAGATGCATTGTTTGCTCTGAGAGTGTTGGATGGGGAAGTACAGAGAAGGTCAGAAGGAGTTGCATTGTGTCTTTGTGGATTTAGAGAAAGCATATGACAGGGTGCCTATAGAGAAGTTGTGGTATTGTATGAGGAAGTCAGGAGTGTCAGAGAAGTATGTAAGAGTGGTACAAGATATGTACGAGGGTAGTGTGACAGCGGTGAGGTCTGCGGTGGGAGTGACGGATGCGTTTAAGGTGGAGGTGGGATTACATCAAGGTTCAGCTCTGAGCCCTTTCTTATTTGTAATGGTGATGGACAGGTTGACAAACGAGATCAGACAGGAGTCCCCGTGGACTATGATGTTTGCAGATGACATTGTGATCTGTAGTGAGAGTAGGGAAAAGGTGGAGGAGACCCTGGAGAGGTGGAGATATGCTCTAGAGAGAAGAGGAATGAAGGTCAGCAGGACTAAGACAGAATATATGTGTGTGAATGAGAGGGAGGATAGAGGAATGCTGAGGATGCAGGGAGTAGAGGTGGTGAAGGTGGATGAGTTTAAATACTTGGGATCAACAGTTCAGAGTAATGGTGAGTGTGAAAGAGAGGTGAAGAAGAGAGTACAGGCAGGATGAAGTGGGTGGAGAAGAGTGCCAGGAGTGATTTGTGACAGACGAGTACCAGTAAGAGTGAAAGGGAAGGTCTACAACAGGGTAGTGAGACCAGCTATGTTATATGGGTTGGAGACAGTGGCATTGACAAAAAGGCAGGAGCCAGAGCTTGATGTGGCAGAGATGAAGATGTTAAGATTTGCACTGGGTGTGACGAGTATGGACAGGATTCAGAATAAATATATTAGAGGGTCAGCCCAGGTTGGAAGGTTTAGAGACAAAGCCAGAGAGGCAAGATTATGTTGGTTTGGACATGTGCTGAGGAGGGATGCAGAGTATATTGGGAAAAAGATGCTAAGGATGAAACTGCCAGGTAACAGGAAAAGAGAAAGGCCTAAGATAAGGTTTATGGATGTAGTGAGAGAGGGCATGCAAGTGGTTGGTGTGACACAGCAAGATGCAGATGACAGGAAGAAATGGAAACAGTTGATTTGCTGTGGCGACCCCTAACAGGAGCAGCCAAAAGAAGAAGAAGAAGAACATGCAAACAGTATCGGGAATGGCTGCCCATTAAGCAAAAGCATGCCGTTCGACTGTACGGAATCTGCGGCCTGTCCAGAGTTTGATTCATATTATTGGTGTGTTCCTCTTATGATCTGCACCTATCTGGCTGATACATGGGAACTGACACTCTTCAATACAAACAAGTAATTGGGTTTTGGAACCCGCATCCTTCAGCCGAGTCATGCTACTGCATACCTAATATTCTATCATCTTTCTAAGATTGTCAGTATATTTCTTTCCCTATCAGACCTCTCAAACAATTGGGGAAAAATACCAACTGAATCAAGGACACGTCATAACAACATCAGGGACACATTTAAATTATTGGTGCTATTAACCTGACACATTGAGAGACTCAGAGCATATGAATTCATATACATTTTCTGAGGTAAATGAAGTTTATAACTCTTAATTGTTGTCATTATTCATTACGTGTAATTTACCACCTTTTCTCCAAAAGTGACTAGTTTTAGGAGAGATTAAGTGGGACAGAGTTAGAAATTGAGTCAAAAACAGGGACGTTCCTGGAAATCGGGGACAGTTCAGAGGTATGGTCCCTATTTGTTCCCCCAATGGTTTATGTCCTGTTCAGTGGATTTGCTCTTAGGGCTTGAGAGGTATGGGTGTCAGCTATGCCCATTTTGGAATATTACTTACATCCCCGGGATGGTCCTAATACGACTGAGCCAGCCAACACCTGCATGCCTAGGCCCATAAGTGCATACCCATAGTTCCCCCACCTGGCACTCCTTTACAGCACTCATCCTTACTGTGTGTGCAGGTGGGGTATAAACACACCACTACACACTGCCCACACTTCACATGTCGGGACACATGTCATACGTTGTGTCGACCCATGGGTTATCTGGCTTGCACAACCTACTGGTCCGTGTACATCTACAGCCTGGTTTGATGAATCATTACTGGGACTGCCACTGATGATCATTAATTTTTGGTGTCCCACAAGGGACATCGATGTCTATGTTTCAAGATTAGACCTGGTAGGTCTCTCCCACTATTAGTATTCTGCCAGTGGTCTGGGAAGCAGTGGTGTGTTTACTTATTTTCTGTGTCTGTATGTCTCACCAGCCTAGCTGGGGGAGTGGTGGGGGGGGGGGTTGATGCTACGTGTTGCACGTTTGTTTATTAGACCCCTTTACCCCCATATGCATGGCCTGTGAACATATGTAGCTCGTAACTGCTGTGTCATATCCTGGCTATATACATGTGTATATTTACAGTCACATATATATATATATATATATATATATATATATATATATATATATATATATATATATATATATATATACAGCAATATATAAATATATACATGTATGCATACATATGCATACATGTATATATTTATATATTGCTGTCTATATATATCTAACAACATATGGGTCTATGGGTGTCTGCATATGTATATATATTTATATGTGGGTATGTATCTGTATTCTGTCTCTCTATGTATACATTTGTACTACGGAGAGGGAGAGGCTTATCTCTATGTTGCTATGGGTAGATATACACAGACATACCGCTACATATATACATATACGTCTGGTTATTCTGTTCCTTGCCATATAGATTACACTTTTCTGCAGTGGGACTCGTAGTGGGTGTGGCTGCTCATTGGGCGATGCCTCTGCCCAATGAACAAATTTGCTTACATCCCTGGGGTTGTCCATATAGGCCCACATCAGGCAACACCTGCACACCTAGACCCATAAGTAGCTACAGCACCCTTTCTTACTCTGGGTCCTGGCCAGTTCTGAACACACCACTACACGCTGCCCACTCTCCACTTCATGGGACCCATGTCATACAATTGTCTTGACCCATGGGTCATCAGGCTTTTCCACCCAGCAAGAATGGTCGGTGTATCAACTTCTTTTGGTTTTGACAATTTTTGGGGTGTCCCGCAAGGGACGTACCTGTCTGTGTTCCAAGATTAAATTTCACAGGTGCACTGTGTACCCCCCTGGTTTTATCCTGCCTGTGGTCTGGGGAGCAATGGACTATTTACATTGTTTTCGGGTTTGTGTGTATGTTTCCCGTGTCCAGCTGGGGGGGGGGGGGGAGGTCATGCTATGTGTTTCATGTTTCTTGCTTGGGCCCTCACTTCCATTGGCATAGCCTGTGAACATATGTCATTCTTGTGTGCTGTTTCCTATCATAGCTGTATATTTGTGTATATCTACACGCACACACACACATATATATATATATATATATATATATATATATATATATATATATATATATATATATATGTATATATATATAAATATAAGTATATGTATATGTCTGCAACTATATATATATATATATATATATATATATATATATATATATATATACATATATGTATATTTATATAAATATATGTATGTGTGTTTGTAAAGCAATGCATACCCCACATAAATGCACTTACACATGCTTACTGGTGTTTATATATGCTTAAACCTGCTTACCAGTGCCTTATTCATTGTGACACTGACACTTCGCTCCAGGTAACTTTTAATTGTTATTTTGCAGATTATACAGCGGACAGATGTCGCAATATGTTCATATACAGATTACCGATGGTAAATGGTATGTGATGCAGTGGGATTCGGTACGGGAATGTCTGTTCATTAGACGGTTGCTCTAACAAATACACTATTGCTGTGCTGCTTCATTTGCATATATAGCCATATACCCATGGCTCCTGGTTCCCCAAAAACACACCCCAACACCTCCCTAACACTGCAGTCATCCATTCTTTAGTTGGATTCGCGGTGTATCCACACCACTACACATTGGCCAGTCCCTACTCCTATGGACCCATCCCATCGGTTGACTTACTCCACGTATCCTCAGAACTCCCAAACTTTTAGTCCACAAACATTGGTGACATGAGCGACCAAAAGAATACTATTCACAATTTTTGGGTTGTCCCACATGGGACACGCATGTGTTTATGTCAAGATTAGACTCTATACTTCATTATATCCTTACTCCCGTTAACATGACACTACAATAAATTAATAAGTATGACTATGTGATAACGTACACATTACACATGAGAGCCTAATTATGTATGTGTTCAGTGTATTTCTTTTGCAAATAGACCGGTTTAGTAACTGGCGTTGCCATAGCAGGGAGATCGCAGGAATGATTCCATGTGTGGGAAAGTCCTCACATTTGTTTTTTTTCAGCACAGCACTGACTTTGGACATTGTACACGCTTCTGCATTTTAGCAGTTTCGTCCCTTCCCTCTTATGCACAACCTATTATTCTATCTACTGTCGAGGTTTGTAAGGGCACATTCATGTTATTTATGTCTGCAAATGGAATGCATGCGTTACAGAGAATGTACTTCTACATATTGATGTCTTCATGTGCGTATGCATATATACCTATAACAAACTCGATGACCTCCATGGGACGGTCCAGTTAGAACCAGCCCATCCAACCCTGGCACGCCTGGCTCCATAATTTCATGCCCATAGCTCCTCCACCCCACCCGTGTTCAACATACAAGCATGCCATCCATTGTCCACTTGTTGTTGCAGCAATGACACACCTCCACACATTGCCCTCTCCTGAGCATTAGTGGCCCTACATGTATGTTGTCCCAACCCATGTATTCTCATGCTCTCCCACCATTTAGTCCTTGAGCATACCTGCCCTTGCTTGTGTAATGGTTGGATGGTCAAATAGCCTATCAATTTTTGGGTAGTCCCACCAGGGACTACCCTCTGTGTGTAAAGTAGACTTAGCAGATCAACAATGTTACTCCCACTGGTAATATCCTGCCTGTGGTGTGAGTAGCAGTGCTTTGCACACTCCTGCCCGGCTTCATATGACATATGCTGACAGCACTATATAATACTGGGGTTGCTGTTGATTCCCTTCTCATTGCTTTTGTATGCTTTATTGTTACGTCTTTCTTTCTTCATATATATATATATATATATATATATATATATATATATATATATATATATATATGTACATACTTATGTACATTTCCTATGCTGGGCACTGCTTAGGCCCGCACAAGAGCACTCAGACTTGCTTACTGGTACTTATATGTGTTTACTGCTGCTTATTTGTGCTTACACCTGCTTACTAGTGCCGTATTCATTATGACAGTGCCATTTTGCTTGAATGATATTTAAGTTAAATATCTCATGCGATACTCTTATGTCAGTTTTACAGCAAAACGACATTCATTCCACGTGGAAAATGATATGTGCTATTGTTGGGCTCGAACCGTGAATGCCTGTTCATTAGGCGGATGCTCTAAACATTACACTATTGACATTTACATTGATGCTGCATGTTTTTCTCTATTTGAATAAATTTGATGTGTAAGCTATGCTCAGCAGAGGGCAGCAATGCTCAAACATGCTGCACTTTGCTTACACCTTCGATATTGCAGCAATTCAAATGTATAATAAGGACACGGGGAATCTAATTGTGAGAGTTCTAGGGACAGGGCTCAACATTCCACTATGTGCTTGTGTGCTTACTACTTTGATTTTATTTCACTGTTCATGGTCACTCTTGTATGCTTAGCATACATTTCAGTATCCACGGACACTGAATTACTGACTTACTATTAGAGGCGGGCTCTACTAGTAGGCATAGTAGGTTTTGCAACTGTTGGGGCATGTTTATGCCTCCGTAGAGCACTTGTACACGTCCCCTGTACTTGCACACATTTCCTGTGCGTGTCGAGGGTGCGGCAGTGTGCCCTCATACATATTTATATGGCGCTGCTGCGCCTTCTGTAGTGTGGATGCTCTGCGCAAGGCTAAAACCATCCTTGCGCTGAGCTTCTTGAATCACAGGGATGTCTTGCCATGTTTGGATTTTCGATAGCATGTTGATCAAAATTTATTCTTTTGCACACACACATGGATCGTTTAATCACTGAAACATCTCAGGCTCATAAATAACATTTTTCACCTGAGTAGTACTTTATTCAAATCACAGGAATTAGTCAGTGGAACCAATGGTCTGTGATCAATCAGGAGATGGAAATTTTCTATCTCCAGAAGGCATCTTGAGAATTTTTTACATGACATACACACACACACACACACACACACACACACACACACACACACACACACACACACACACACACACACACACACACACACACACACACACACACACACACACACACACACACACACACACACACACACACACACACACACACACACACACACACACACACACACACACACACACACACACACACACACACACACACACACACACGCACATACACAAGTCTATGACATTTCTTTGAATCTTAAAATAGCAAACACCTCTTCAGTGAACACATTTCATCAAAGCTACCAATCGTCAAATGGAGTTTTCAGCAAACTTTTTCCCAGGGCAAGGCAATGGTTGGCCACCATCTGGAATTTGCCCTTTTCTCCACTCTAGTGCGATCTTGGAGTTGGTATATTTAGTTAGGGGGGCTGTGGGTTTGAAGCTCCCCACCTGGGTAGATGTTAAGTTTTATTATTTTCTTCTCAGTTGCCAGGGTGGCCTACTGTTGCCTTGCTTTAGGAAAACTTTCCCTGAAAAGTCCATTCGACAATCAGTAGCTTCACTATATAGGTGTTCGATGAAGAGGTGTTCACTATTTTAAGATTTGAAAAAATATAGATCTCTCTCCCCACACACACACACACACACACACACACACACACACACACACACACACACACACACACACACACACACACATACACACACACACACACACACACATGACACAAACAGACACATATGTACACAAAAACAGGCAAGACACTCTCTCTTTTTGTGACTATATCTGCCCAGCCCTAGTTAACATACTAAAGCAATAAACATGGGGTCTCCAGACTAGGCTATCCATCTGGAGTAAATCAGCACCTAGACTATAGCTACTAACATCAGCACTTACTATTGTGTTTTAACACACCTTTATTAAATTATTAATTAAGGAAATAAACTATGTGCACCACATGAACTGGTTGAGCAATGTCCATATTTATGGGGACATGATAAGTTGAGGTATTTATGTGTATGGATTAAACAAATCTGTTATAGCAGCTACGGATTTGTGGGAAGAGTCTAAACAGAAGATAATACAAAAACTGAGAAATTGGAAGCTCTCTTTTATGGATATGGATATCAAGATACAAGCAGTAAAATGTTTTTAGTTCAGTTAGTTTTATATATACAGGTCAGGTACATTTTTTATCAACTAGGGGAGAATTTGTGGACAATAATTAGTAAAAAGATGAAGGAATTTAATTGGGAAGGAAGAAGGCAAGATTTAAGTGGGATAAGATGTCCCTCCTCCCACAAGGTGGTGTAGGATTATCTGATTTGAATGGATACTTTACAGCTATGCAGTTAAGGCTCATATACATAACACAATTAGAAAATTATAAATCAAAACAGAAAGGGATGATTATGAAACTTATAAATCAAAACAGAAAGGGATGATTATGAAACAGGGAAGACGTTTGAGAAATAGGATGTGAATAAGATGTTGGAGCAAATAACTAGAGAGGGAACGGTAATAGAGTGGGATGAGGCCAAGCAAAAAAGAAAGACTTGCTCTGGTGAAGTTTTTAGTCAAGTGTAGAACAGAAGCTACTGTTAAAAATGGGATAATTACTAGGGCATATAAAGCATTGCATGATAACTGTAAGACTCTGTCTGGCACTTGCTCTTGGCTTTGTAATGCCATAGTTGGCAAGCACTAGAGCAGGCATTAGTATTTGTTAACCTTGAAGAAAGCTTAGGCTTGAACATTTCCCATGACTGGGGTACATCTTTCTTTAATAAATCTTTCAGTGGAAGTAACACAGTAAATGGATCTGATACAAGCTTGCCCAATAAATGTATCATGCTAGGGCTTGACATAGCTCAGTTACACAGGCTGAACTTTTCAGTTCTACTACGGCTTTCATCTTACTTCCTTGTTTGCGTCTGCTCTGATTTCTACTACTGTGAATGAAATACTGGATTTCAGATTTTGCAAAGTAGCATTTACCTTTATTCATTTTCAGATCTGAATCTTTAATGGTTTCGTGCATTTTGGTATTACTGAAAAATCTGACAAATTTAATATAAGCTCTTATGTTGTCCACTGGATTGTAAATTGGCTACCCAACAGATCCCAGGTTGCAAATGTTGCTGCCACCATCACTGAATGCAGAATTATAACTAGAATGGTAATGCAGAGATTAGTGCTGTGTACTCTACTCTTTGGCATTTATTTTGTAGACATCCAAACCAATATTCCGGAAGTCTAGTTGACCACGACTGCTAATGAGTTCAAGCTGGACACTATAATCACTCATCCACTCACACAAAGTAGCTCTAGCAATGGTTGAAATATGGACATAGCTGGTGTATGAAAAACATTTTCAAGCTAAATGCAAAAATGTGCAGTATAATAGTATTCAAGCAGAAGCTGCTCCCACCATGTATATTATAAATGATACTACTATTTAGAGATATACAGTCATAAGAGATCTGAGTAGTTATATGATCAACTCTATCTCTCATTTGATCATAATGTTTCTACCACAGTCAACACATTCTTCTATCTGGACTAGTTAATTTCCAAGGGAATATCTTCATAATCCAAAAAAAAGGCATCCATCCACTGTACTCTTTTCTTATGAGACCCATTGAATGCAGTGCCTCTTTTAGTATGTAACAATTCAGACATGTTGCTCTACTGAAAATGCTCTGGATTTCTAACCAAACAAATGAAACACCTTAAATTCTTCAACTGGCCCAAGATATTAGCATAGCTCTCCTTATAGTCAGAAGCCTCAGAGCTGCTCCAAGGTGACCTATAGCTTACTTTTCTAGCCATGAAAGTCTCATCCCTATTTAACATTCTTACTCTTTGCAAAATCACTGGCTCTAGAAATGCTCACACTAGAGACCTGAATCTATACCAACACATAAAACTTGCTGGAGGGATAGGTTCCTACCTCAATGTGTTCAAAATCTATGTAATGAATTACCGCTATAGGAGAAACAAAGTACTATTTTAGCTACCTTTAAGGCAAGTTTTGATGACTGGATAGATGGATACAAATTCACACCAGGGCTATCCTATATGACCAATTTGGGAGATAAGTCCTATTAAGTGCTCAAAAAGGGTGACAAGAACTTTTATATATATCAATTTAAAAGTGATTATATATAGCTAGGCATCTTAAAGTCTTCATGATTGCTTGCCTTGCCAAGTCCCTATGCTTCCAATCTCACAGGATACATTTCTTTACCTGGACAAATTACATCATCCATTACAACAATAACATGTTCATGCTCTTTCAACAGATTACTTATTTCATGTAGAGATATTTCTGGTGCTGAAGTTATACCAAATAGCATTCTTTTAAATCAGAACTTTTAATTGGAGTAATAAATGTTGTTAGCTATTGTCTCTCTCACTCTGTTGGTATCTGAAAAAGCCCACTTGTATCCAACATGGAGAACACACTGATATTAAGCAGCTTGCATGCAATATCCCCCAGAGTAGGTAGAATAAAAGTCTGTCTGATAACTGTGCCAGTTAACTTTTTCAAGTCATCACATATTGGTATACTGTTTTATGTTTTAATGACTGGAACCTTACCTTTCACCTGGGGTTCATTTATACTTTCCTTCACAGCAGAGCTTGTAAGCATTTGAGTTCCTCCTCTACTTTAGACAGTATCATACTCTTATGTGCATCATGGCACATGGTATAGCATCTGGCTTTAACTTTATTTTTACTGCTTTGTGGTTAAGTAGCCCAACTTCAACAAATGCATCTGCATTAGTTTTTTTATTATGGCAATCAGCACTAACTCACATGGCTGAGTCTTAATGAACAGATTATTCAACTATGGACCTTCCAGCACACAAATCTAGAATTCATACTTGTGCTCTGTCAAATCTGACATTGTGAGGGCTACGCTAATAAAATCTGCTGCCAGAGGCACCGGAAGCTATTGAAGACTTGGGGGGGGGGGGGTGGAGGGTGAGAGGAGCACTTAGTGATCTAAAAAGGGCAATTTTTTAAAACTATTTACTACCACAACATAGGTTCACTTGGAGGACATTTTAAGCTTAGCCAAGTTCCCTTCTGGTGCTTGAATTAACATTTCCTGATTGGTCTTACCTGTCCCATCTCTGATAATTGTATATTAGCTCTAGTGAGAATAAATGTGATCATACTATACTTAATCTGAGGGGACATATTTAGGAACTGCCTCTATCCATTAGTGGCATGAGGGGCAATTCTGGAGTACATTTTCTATTACCCATCCTTAGATCCAAGTTACATTTGAATATAGACAGGGATGAGCTTTGTTTTATTTGAATGGATAGTCTGTTCTGAAACAGTGGTAGCCTCTGTGATATATATCCATCTCTCCACAACATTCAGTTTAGATACCTGGACTGAGTATTTCTGATGCTATTTGACTTGCTGATGTTCAGTAGGTCCATCTGTATTAGGTCGGAGGATGCTTTGTATGCCAGACATGTCACCTTTAAACACTGTGTAGGATACTGAGTATAGTGATAAATCTTTGAGGTGGTCCATGCAACACCAGTTGTTTAGGACTTGCATCTTTTAGTAAGGTCTCTCTGTGGGTATTTCAATTGTTGCATGGGTCTGGACAGATACATGTCAAAGTCAGCATTATACAAAATGATTGACCTAATGAGGGCTTTGTAAAGGGGACAATAACATCTCTAGCCCCGGGATTCATAAAACTTGCGCCAGGTGCAGGCATAGCATTGGCGTTCCAACACCAAATATGGCCACCGAGCGATCCAGATACGAGCTGTTCCCATGTGCACTACCTGCATACGCTATGCCTGCACAGCTCCCAGGCCCTGTATGCTAATTGCCCCATGTGCAGCAGTGTAGCATGCAAATGAAGGCATGTAGAGATCCAGGAAGTGGTGCAGGCGTAGTGTAAGCATGCAGAAATGTGAACCATAGAAAACGGTTTACATTTTTTGCAAACATAAAATCGGAGCCATGACAGCCGACCAAACACATGTATTATATTGTTAATATATGCCAATGGCTAAATATATAGCCATTGGCATAAAAAAATGTACAAAATATAAAATTAATATTTAATATATATATATATATATATATATATATATATATATATATATATATATATATATATATATATATATATATATAGTCGCACTATCGTGATGTGGAAGCGCAGGGCAGCAGTGCGCAAAGGGGATCGCAAGGAGAATATAAAAATATAGAATAAAACTGAAATGTAACACATATCATGATTTCCCCATAATAGTCAATGACAGGCATGCTACACCATACTATGGTGCAAGGGTTGCTAAGGGGCTGTGACAGTGTTATGCGCGGCAGCTAGGAATTAATTGGCAATGCCATGCCAACGAGAGGAGTAATAGTGAATCACATATTCCCCGCTGATGTAAGGCTGCACCTCACAGTGTACCGTTATAACACCGGGGTGTGCCCTTGAGATAAAGATGACATCAAGAGAGGGGTGTGTAGACATTGCTGTAAGCACATTGGAGCATTGCTAAACCGGTTTGCCCCTAGCTAGGCAAAGGTGCAGGATAGAGGTGTATTGAACTGGCCATAGCTTTGCTTAGCTGAGAGTACATAAGGTAAGCGAGTATGCATGTGAACGGAGATGAAAACGCATGTAAACCCTTGAAATGGGTTTGCCCGGTGCGCACTGCAGCTGAAACAGGAAGGATATAGGAAAGAAATAAGGAAATGCTGCAGCAGGGAAATTGGAGTACAAATGACTAATTAACACCTAGGAGCCTACAGTGGGCCACTGACAACAGCTAACGAGGCTGCAAGCAGCTACCTGCAGAACAGGAAAGGGGGGGGCTGTACTGCAAAGAAAACAGTAAAGTGGCAAAGCAGAACAAAGCCGATTTGCAGTATATCAGCTACATAACACATTTTGCCACGACTGGGTAGGGAAAGTACAAAACAAGAAAGATGGCAGGAGGATGCATGCCTGATAATGGGAGGGGATCCATGTTTAAAAGTGAATTAAAGGGCAACAGATTAATCAAGGCAGGCAAGCATAACTCCACAGTAAAGGCTCCTCACTTGCACTACTCATTGTAAAACCCGTAATTAAGATACTCTGCAGCTGGAATAGCTCATACACACCCAATTACATCAGCAGCATCCATAGCACAATAGCATAAAGTGTGAAAGCACCACACACACATTTGTGTATTCCCATACACTCTGCAACAGTGGTGTATACAGACAGGGAACTTTTAGCATGTATATGTTAGGGGCTACCATAACTTTGATCCATCAGCATGTGTTGGAGACTGAAGGTGGTGTGGAGGATGATGCACACGACCACCTCAGGCACCAGAGGAGGAGGACAGTGCTCAGACCCAGGGTAACCTACCAGGGGCTACATGATCTGGAAATAGTAGAACATTACAGGGTGGACAGGGACATCCTACAGCAACTTGTGGAGCTGTGCCGGCCACTTCTCAGATCCAGAACAAACAGAGGGGGAACCCATCCCAGTGGATACAAAGGTATGTGTAAGCCTGAGAATACTAGCTACAGGTACCTCACAAAGACCAACTGGGGACATCATGGGGATCTCACAGGCATCAGCATCCAGGGTACTGCACCAGTTCCTGGATGCCTTGTTAACACATGCCAATGAGCACATATACTTCCCCCGAACGCAGGAAGAGTTGGCCAGCAATATACGTCTCTTCCACCATGTGGCAGGATACCTGGAGGTACTGGGTGCAATAGACTGCACGCACATACACATCAAGTCACCACCTGGTGAGCAGGGCAGGCACTACATAAACCACAAGGGATACCCCTCCATCAACAATGCCCAGGGCATTATCATGGATATGTGTGCTGGTAGCCCTGGAAGCTATCACGACTCCCACATCTGGCATGCCTCACAGCTGTATAAGGTATTTGCCAGGGGGGACATCCCAAATGGCCACCTGGTGGGGGATGCTGGCTATGCACTGGAACCGTGAATGATGACTCCCATCAGAAATGCACACACACCCATGCAGGAATGCCATAATGACTCACACGCACAAACCAGAATTATCATAGAGCATATGTTTGGGATGGTGAAATCATGGTTCCATTGCTTGGACATATCTGGTGGAGCCTTGCAGTACTCCCCAGGCATGTGTGCCCACATCTTCATAGTATGTGCCATGCTACACAATATGATCCTGTGGAAACAGCTGCAGCAGGGACAGAATGATGAAGGCCCTCACAGCCAACAACCATTGCCAAGGACCCCACAGGCACAGAGGTACTCAGACCACGGACGCCCTGACCCAGCCCCAGTAGGCAGACGGAGGCGTGCCCAGTATGCCCATGCCTTGGCAAAGAGGGAACGTATAGCACACATACTGACAGCGTAGGCACCTAGGGACTGACACCTTTCTCCACCTGCACACACAGTAAAAATGGATGGCACACACACAAGACTACTTGTAAATTGTCATGTATAGGCAGTCTACTGTGTGCATCCAACATAGGCAGCCCTCAACTATTGCACACACAACTGCCATTGGCACAAGGTAAGTCAACACCTGAACAGTAAATTAAGCTATCAGCATGTGCTGATATTGTATGTATAGGTTCATAGGTAGGTACTTGGCCAACTGCCAGAAGCCATTCATAAGCTTAGCAAAAATGTGTCAGCTTTTGCCACCCCATTGATTCATTAACTGTCCCTTTGTGGAGCAGAGCCAATGGCAGGATCCCTGGGGTGTATCTACTGTTTCCCATCCAGTCTTCAAGGTTTCTCTTGAAGAGTGTTAGTGAGGAGCTCTGTATAATGTAGTTAGGGATGTTGTTCCAAAGTATGTGGAGTATCTGTGACAGGAATCCGTCACTCCAGCATCTTCCAGTTATTGTTGTGGCAAGGTTCAGCTCACTACAGTGTGTGGCTCACTGTGACGTGGATTCCCATAGGTGGAGCATATCCATTAACCCTGAGTTCGACATAGCTGTGTTGGCCAGCAGAGATTATCTCTGGGTAAACGAGATGCCACTGAGTAAAGCAGGAGTTTATTCAGTCTGGCTGCATAGGGCATATGTTTGAGGCCAGTAATCCCCTTGGTGAGGTACATTTGTGGACCTTCCAGCTGTTGGAAGTGTCATCTGAGGTACATCCCAAATGGGTTATTATACCCTATGATGGGACTGATGAGTGATGAGTAAAGGGGCACTATAACCCCAGTATGTCTAGATGGGAACCCTTTAGTAATCAGATGGCCTACATAGAAGGATGTCCTAACTGCTTTGGAGATATGATTGTCAAAGGAGAGATCACTATCTACCTTAGTCCCCAGATACCCCATTACCTCATCTGTATTAAAGTCGCTGCCACTTATGTGTTAATATGTGGGTGCTTAATATTTCACATTGGAATGTCCATGCAGTTAGTGGCACTTAGCTGGAGGCCATGACTTTGACACCCTGTGTCAGTCTCTGTGAGACCCCTTGAGGGATGTCTGTGTCAGCTGGACTATCAATCATGGCTCCCAGTTCGCAGTCATTGCCAAACATGGTCTGCCATAGTCCACCTGTGTTTGCCTGTACCTTTGAGAAGTATATGCCAAACAGTAGGGCTCCCAGGACTGAGTCCTGTGGGACATCAGTTGTGACTGGTCAAGAGTAGGAACTAGAGACCGCTAGTCTTACCATGTGGGTTCTGTGTGTAAGCCCTTTGGACACCCAACCTGTGATGTATGGGTGTATGTACAGGCTGTTGTGTTTATCAATAATACCTGAGTGGGGCATGGTGTCAAAAGCCTTGGCGAAGTCCAGGTTGTATGTGTGAACTACCTCTCCCCTCATCTAATGTCTTGGTGACTGTATGTAAGACATCAAACAGGTTCACTAGGCATGAACTGCACTCAACCAAGCTGACCTGGGTTGGGTCACATGTTTGGATGTTACCAATGTTTTTGTTAATGAGTGCCATGAGGATGCGCTCCATACCATTGCAGACCAGGCTAGTCAGGCTTATGGGGTGGTAGTTACCATGGTCAGTTGTGATTCCTCCTTGGTGGAGTGGAATAACCATTGCCATGAGCCATTATATGGGCATGTAGCCTGTGGAGAAGTTGAGGTTGAAAAGCTTAATTAGGTGGGGCATCAGGTTATCTTGTACTGTTTGCAAGATGCAGTCTGGGACAACATCTGCCTCCATTGATGCTATGTTCTGCTGTTAGAGAGGGCCATTTCCACCTGTGTGTCTCTGATGTGTGGGATACTGTACCTTTCAGGCAGTGTTGTGGGCTCTTTATGGGGTGAAGTATGCACTGAATGTATCTGCAAAGATGTTGGCGATATCAGTAGGGTCAGCATATTTTCTGCTATATTTCACCGGCACAGTGCAAATCTGTGTGTCACCACTTAGATCCTTGACATAGCCAAAAAATGCTTTGTGGTTATCTTTCAAATCCTTGTGTATTTTCCTGTTGAGGTTAGCCTTTGATGATTTCTTGAGGGACCTACGTATCATACTAATAATGGTCACGGATGTCTGCCCTTCATGGGATTTGCTGTTTGTCTGGAACACTTTCCTACTTCTGTAGTATAGTCTGTTTATTGCAGGGGTCCACCAGACTGGTGTCCTTGTCTAGGAGGAGTGAGTCTTGGTTTACCAGTGATGGCATGATCCATACATCCGTGTAGGTGCTTATAGATTGCATTTGCAAATTTGTCTGTATCTTGAGCAGTGTTTCCCCTTAGCATGGGGGCTGTGAAACCTCCCACCCCTGTCTTTAGTAGTGTAAATTTAGCTGTAGGAAAGGTATACACTGTGGTTTCTGTGGGTGGGGGAGATGTTTAGGTGTGGAAACAGTGAATAGTTCATGGTCAGATCTAACCAGTGACCAGTTAACCTCTGCTGTGGTGCACTTGTTGCCCATGTTGGTGATGACCAATTCTAGTATGTTTTCACCCCTCGTTAGGGAGGTTACCACTTGATACAGGGCATATGAGGTGATATATTCCAGGAAGCACTGGGCCTGGAAGTGAGTACTTGAGTAAGTTTCCCAGTTAATGGTAAGGTAGTTGACATCAACCAATGCCAGGATATGTGTTAGGACTGTCATGTACTCCACTGTCTCCAGGTAGGTGGAGTGGTGGTCCTGGGTCATGGAGGGTGATCTGTAGCAGGTCACAGTTTACATTGCAGTTGTGGCTGATGTTAGCTGCACATGGATGATCTCAGAGGTATCATGCTGCCCTACTAACCTGGAAGTGTAGGTATCCCTGATGACTATGGATACACACCCTCCATGTCTGTGTCAGTCCATGTTGTGTGGCTAAAATGTGTGGTATGGATTGTAGTCTGGTAGTGCTGGTGTGCTCTCAGGAGCCTTAAGACAGGTCTCAGTTACTGCACAGATGTTGACATTGTCCATCCTGAGGAGTGCTGTGAGTGCATGCATGTTGAGTAACATAACCCTCATTGATTCTGTTATTGTGCTATTGTGCTGTTTACGGATCTGGTATTCACCTTTGAGACTCTCCTAAAAAAGGCACCATGGGGGCACCAATAGCCTTGGCCAGTATGCAAAAGCCTAACGCTGACACATAAGCCGGTATGGTATTGTTGCATGCATGTTTCCCATCTGTACTTGTTTCTCATCTCTCCTGTAGGTAACCTACTGGTATGCAATAGAAAGCCTTAAACTTATACAAGCCTTCTAGCTTCCAAGATAGGCTTTTGGAGTGATTAAGTATCAGTGTTCTGTATGTTCTTGCTGTACTTAACTGTTTCCTGACTACATGGTGATTTCTCACTGTATATTGTGATCTGAAAGTCTGTTTATTCACATATTATGGCTGTGATGGCCTGCACTTTAGAGATTCACAGATAGCCTACTACCTATCTGCCCAAGGGCAATTAAAAGCATAGCTACAGTGTGTTGGCTTTCTCCACATCATTGATGAAGTAACTGAGTCTCTGTCAAGCATAGCCAATGAAGCATTTCCAGGCAGAGTTGCCTGAAGCTGTTGAAGACTGAGGTGGTGGAGGGTGATAGGGCACTTAGTGATCTAAAGAGGGCATGTTAATGTGACAATTCAACACCATTCAATTTCCCCAACAGGTCTTGCAGCTATTAAACTGGACAGGCTCCCCCACCCCCTGGCTGTATGGTTCTGGGACACATGATCCCAGGGGTGTATATCCTGTTACCCATTCACACAACAAGGTTTCCCTTGAAGTGTGTCAGTGAGGGGCTATGCCTAATGTAGTTAGGAATGTAATTTATTGTCTCACATTACATTTGTTATATGTTGTTATTTCAAGAGTAAGTGAAGCTCAGTGGGTTTGGGGGCCTCCACCCTTTGCTTAGCCTAGCTTACACATAGAAATCATCTAAATAGGAAATAGGTGGAAGCAACGTTAATGTCAATAGTGTAATGGTTACAGCATCTGCATAGTATCTGTGCATTTAAGATCCTATTCCCAATAAAGTCAGGGATGTTTATCATGTTAAAAAGTATACCTTAACCACAGCTTGCATATATAGGTAGTAATCGTCTGTATAATAAACATTCGAAACACGCATATAAACCCGTGTGTGCTGGAGAGTAAAGTCAACAGAGAATGTAATGTTATGTAAGCACATAGTGAGATGTTACTTCACTGAAATGTATATATCGTGAGTAGTTAGCGGATGTGGCCGTGTTTGCGTGCACAGGTTATACGTTACAAAGTTTGTTTAACTGTGTTTATCCGCTGCTATAATGCCACACAAACACTTTTAAACATGCTTACAACCGCTTAAATGAGCTTTATTCTGGAGTAAAAAACATTTTTAAAGCATTACAAGTGTTGAACCCTTGACCATGCATACTATAGTCATGGAGGTTACCACTAAGCCATCTGAGATGTATACATGTTTCACAGTCTTTAGACTACACCTTATACCATATGCATTCCAGTGTAATGACCACAAATGGGACAGTCACTTTGTGTACATATGTACAGTACATTGTAATGTACTGTAGTTTGTGAACCAACACATATGTATTATTGAAAACAAACTACTGACAAGAGACTTCAGACGGCACTAGAAAATTTAATGTTAAGCACTTTTCGTTTGATAAATTAAACAAACTTCATCAGACATATTGAAAATCTTGTAAACAGTCACATATATAGAAACAGTTAACCATTAACCAATCATTTCATCTGGTACACATATTAAATGAGCTACTTTGAACATTTAAAAAGAACTTTTTAAAGGGATAAACACATTAACAAAAGCTCCACTCTCACTATATTAAAAATATACATGTAGAGATACCATGCACAGTATAACCAAAACTGTACTACTAATGTTATAACTACATGCAATTAATTTTATTTATAATTTATGATAAGCTTAAAATATAATCATAAAAACTTTAAAGAAATAATGAAAATATATAGTGATAAAAATATATTGAAAAATTGTATATATATATATATATATATATAAGTATATAATGAAACAGTTCAAAATGAGAAAAGCAAAAGTGAAATACCAAATACAGATCATCTTATTAAACTTTTGATTTTCAAAATGCTACTGATAGAACAACCCTCATTCAAACCAGGTGAGTTATACGCATTCAACCTAATCTGCCATATAAGCTCAAGTTCTTCTAATCTAAGTGAATCAGGACCACCTCGAGGATTGTAAGGAACTTGGTCTATCACTATGAACTTGAAACTATGATTGGGACATTGAACTATATGTTTAGCTAATGCATTTTCAAGTTTATGCTTTTTAATGGCATACATATGCTCATACATACGGTCACGAAGCCTTCTTTCTGTTTTACCAACATAGAAGGCCAAACATGACTGACATTGACCTAAATAGACTACCATTTTCGAGTTACAGTTAACTCTCTGCTTTAAATGGTATTGAAAATTATGAATACAGAATCTGTTGGATTCAGAGACGTAAGAACAGTAATTGCAGGCCTGGCATTTCTACATACCCACTGTTCTAACAGAAGTTCTTGCATGATGTTCATAATAGGCTTTGAGGTTTTTACCTCTTTTATAAGTCACCATAGGACGTTCCCCTACACTTAAGTAGACACTATTGTCATTCTTAAAAATTTCCCAATTTTTTAACAAAATCTGGAAACAGTCTCTACTATTAAGGTTATACGTTGTGACAAAAGTAGAAACTACAGTGCTTCTTTTTAAAGGGTTGACAGATAATTCAGGTGACATAAACGGGGAGGTTGCCACCCTGTTAGGAGTGTTAAATGAGTTGTTCAATATAGGTTTATAAAAATGGCTCTGACGTTTAACTGTTACTTCATCAATGATTTCGTCAACCATATAGTCAGGGTACCCACGATGTACAAACATCCCCCTAATATACAGACACTCAGTATTGAAATCATGGTCTAAAGTAGTAATACGGGCAGCCCGGACAAGTTGACCCTTAATTATAGCCCATTTTTGGTGCAGTGGATGACAACTAGAAAAATGTAACAGTGAGTTACAATATGTATTCTTTCTAAAAATAGAAGCTGTAAGTTTTTGAACAGAATAGTCTTTAGACAGAAGAACGTCAAGATAAGAAATAGAGTCTGCATTAAAAGTATGTGTGAACTTCAAAAAGTTAGTGGTGGAGTTAAAGTACTCCACGACCGACTCACTAGTAGAACTTTCGCCATCCAACAAGATAAAAATGTCATCCAAATAACGGGTATAAAATATTAACTAGTCATTGAACACACAGTTGTTAGTAATGAACAGGTGTTCCCAATGGGCCATAACCATGTTAGCAACACTTGCCCCACACAGAGAACCCATGGCAACACCAGTTTTTTGAAGGTAAAGATTTCCTTCAAAGGTGAAATAGTTGTTGTCAAGGATTATATCCAGTAATTCTTGAACTAAATTCAACTAGTTTTTGGTACAACCCTGAAGTTTTAACACTTCAGCAATCCATTCTATAGCTATGTCATGTGGAATACAAGTATAGAGGTCCTTTACATCGATAGTTAGAAAATTATATCTAGGGTTGATCTCCAGTTGGTTGACTCTGTTTAAAAACATCCATGAATCCTTACAGATTTGTTTCAAGTTAACCAAATATTTTTGTAAAATAGAGTCGACAACCTTAGCGCATGGATAAGTAGGAGATCCTCTACCATCGACTAAAGGGCGCATTGGGGGGGTTTTAAGATCTTTATGGATCTTAGGGATACCAAATAAATGAGGAAATTTAGGACAAGAAGTTGACATAAAGTTGTATATACACTGGGTTATTCTACCCTCAACAAACATGTTCTCAATAGCATTCTTAGTTGTTAAATAAGCCTTATTGATTTCTGATAATGAACTCTCAATATAGGAAGGTGAAGGCAATAGATGAATCATCCTTTTGTTGTAATCAGACTTGTCAAATACCACTACACCACCCCCTTTGTCAGGTTTACACAGCCTGATGTCATTCAGTTGTATAAAATCAAGGCATTCCCTTTCTTTAGAAGACTTGTTACCATGGAGTCCCTTAAGCTGCCTGGACCGAGCACTGTTACGAATATCAAGTTTGCAAACAAGCTCAAAGATTTGTAATAAGGGATGCAGTGGGGGGTTGTATGTGCTAGGAATCCTAAAATTATTCGTATCAGCCAAAGCCATATTCCCCATCATTAAGTTAAGATTAAGTTTTCTAGTAAATAATTTTAAATCAATAATTGTTTTAACAACATCAAATTTCAAAGGTGGTACATACGTGTTCCCCTTAGCAAGTAACTCAATCAAGTCTGGTGAAATATCAACTGAAGAAAAGTTATATACTTTAAAATCACCACTTGAATTATAAAGTATAATGGGACTATCAGGTATTGAAGCTGAAACTTCTTCACCTGACAAGAAATTGACCACAGCTTCTACAGGGTTAGTCAAAACATTAACACTGTCAGAAACTGAGGATGTATTAGGAACATGTGTAACAACTGCTAAAGGCAAAATCTCCAAGTTGTGTAAAACATTGGAACAAGAACAAACATCACAAATTAGTTGTACTTCTGCTTCTTTTTCTGGTTGAAATATCCTGTTTGTTGTTTTTGTCTTGCTCCTAAAAAATTAGGGTCATTAGATCTTTAATTATAGTGTCCAGACTTGTTACCATGTTGTGTTAAATCATTTCTACCAGGCATAGGTTGAGTAGACTCATCTAAATTAATAATGTCAGGAGATGCATTGTCTACGACATGGTAGTTCACTTTATTAGATAAAGGAATTCCTTTACTAACACCAGGGTGAACTGAACTGGTAGACCCTTGCCAAACCTGTGCTGGAGACGGTCGAGGGTATGCTGTTCCATCATTGTATGCTTTCATGTCTCTGTCAAGTTTTTTAACCTTGTTACGCTTCAGCTTATTTAAATATTGATCGATGCTAGAAAAAATCCTGTTGTATTCGTATTTATACCGAAAAAATTCGGCATCAAGTTTGATCTTTTCATCTAGTTCACACACCAATTTGGTTAGGTTGACTACCGAAAGAGAGTTTAGACATTAATTCAAGTAGTTCCAGACGTTGACGGTCGAACAAAACCAATAATTCCTTATGAAAAGGAGAGTTAGCCTCCAAACCTGTAGGAAATTGGAAATGTCTCAAGCCTTTTGGTACAATTTTATGCTTGAGGCATTCCTGGAAATAAGAAATTTCCAGTTGTGTTTTCCTTAGTTTAACCGATAATTTGTCCAATTCCTTAAGGTTAGCTGCAATACCCAGTTGCTCATTGTCATTATCTGTACTACGTTGTGGTAAATCATTTGTTATTGAACCAAAAGAAAAATTATAAGCCAACCAATTATTAATATTAAAAGAAAGACCATATTTTACCGTGTTAGATAGTACTGCTTCGGTTAACGGTAAGCCTACAGCAGGGTTGAAAAGTGGAGGTACTGCTGAATTCGAAGAAGTATTAGGGATTCCATTGTTGCCACGACAGTCCCCGCTGTTATTACAGCCAGCCAAAGCCTGTTGTTGATTACATCCACCCAATTCGCTAGCCGGAATACTCCTCTGCCCACATGGGATATTATAAAATGCAGAACCAGATGGTAATCCTTGACCGGCAACACGAACTGCTTCAACTGCAGTATTTCCACCAGGTGAACAAGGAAGCTGTGAGAGAGATGCTTTTTGCACATCATAATGATGTTCAAGGTTATCCAAACGTGCCATAAGACAGTCTAAGCGCGAAATTAGAAAATTAAAGTTCTTATCCCGGATCCGGAGCTTTCGACAATACCAAGTCACTCGACTTGTCTCCATTATTTAAAATTCCAGGAGTGTTTATAAAAAGCGTGCCACTGTCCTCCGACTCTAAACCAGACGCCATGTAAAAAACTGATAAATCCGAACAGCGAAAAGACAAACTGGAACTGAAAACAAACTACTAACAAGAGACTTCAGACGGCACTAGAAAATTTAATGTTAAGCGCTTTTCGTTTGATAAATTAAACAAACTTCATCAGACATATTGAAAATCTTGTAAACAGTCACATATATAGAAACAGTTAACCAATCATTTCATCTGGTACACATATTAAATGAGCTACTTTGAACATTTAAAAATAACTTTTTAAAGGGATAAACACATTAACAAAAGCTCCACTCTCACTATATTAAAAATATACATGTAGAGATACCACGCACAGTATAACCAAAACTGTATTACTAATGTTATAACTACATACAATTAATTTTATTTATAATTTATGATAAGCTTAAAATATAATCATAAAAACTTTAAAGAAATAATGAAAATATATAGTGATAAAAAATATATTGAAAAATTGTATATATATAAGTATATAATGAAACAGTTCAAAATGAGAAAAGCAAAAGTGAAATACCAAATACAGATCATCTTATTAAACTTTTGATTTTCAAAATATATCTCAAACCGGTATGTAGCATGAATCCGTCGTAAGATCACTTATTTGAACACTATGTTACATTATACTAGTTGCCATCCCCCTCACCAGAAGAGATCTGTGCTCAAAGGCCAACTAGCTAGGGCTGCGAGAATGACCACTGTTATGGTCAACTTTTTGGATGAATGTGACATTTTAAAAAACATGTTCAGTAGTCGTGGTTATCCTGAATATCTAGTACTTGAATTAATAGGTGAGGTAGAAACTAAAAGAAGCACAGGTTTTTATCAACCTATTCTGACTGGTGAACAGAAAGTCAACATTGTACATTCTAGCCCTGTTAATGAACCACCGACCCTTGTGAATGTAGAACCAGGTGAAGTTGAATCTTGATCAACAGCTACTAATGCATGTAAAGAGTTTAAAAGGAGTTTTATTACTGTGTATAACTTAGAAGCAAGTGATTTGAGATGGATTCTGGATAGAAATTGGAACCTTTTTATTTTGAGAAGGGGCTAGTTGAGAAGTTGGGCAATTGCCCGACTTTGATCTTCAGAAGAGGTAGAAATTTAAAGAATTTTGTGGAGACAGAAGTAAGTATCTCACACAGAACAATTGGCACTTATAAATGTGAATCATGTCACTACTGTAAATTTATTTCAACAGGATCCAGTTTCAGTGTGGGAAAGAATAAATATCAGACGAGAGGTAGGTTTAATTGTAATTCCAAAGAAGGTGTGTACCTGGCCTCCTGCCAATTATGCCCTGCTTTTTACGTAGGGAAGACTGACAGGAGGCTGAGGGGATAGGATATACGAACATGTATACAATATTTGGAAAAAAAATAATTTAAATGTGTTGGCTAGGCATTGTAATGAAAATCCTACTCATAGTTTTCTGTTTAGGGTAATAGATCGAGTTACCCCTGTTTTAAAAGGAGGTCCTTATCAACTTTTATTAGAGAAGTCCGAGTTAATATGGCAGTTAAGATTAAATACTTATACAGTCCTAGGTCTGAATGAAATTACTTCATTGTCATGTATTTTTTTTTTATATAATTCTCTTTATTGCAATTTTCAGAAAAAAACACTTACATCAGTGAACACCAAAGAAATACATAAAGCAAAACAAATTACCAAACCATTAAGCAAAATACCATACATAACAACTACATAAGAACTAAAACTATATACAAGTTCTACATTGCCCAGGAACTTGTTATATAAGTTGTTCACAGTATGGTATAAAAAGATGCTGTCCATACAAAAAGGAGCAAAAAAGGAAGAAAAAAAAAAACTCATTTAAGTATATGATCAGATAGAATGCCCCAAAATTCCTTAATAATTGACTTGTGCTTAATATTATGAAACAAGTATTTGTGAGCCTTGAGGTGTTTAATAGCTATATGTTTAAAACCCTCCCAATTTAGGGAAATGTAATATTTAATTAACATGAAGATGGGAATCAATACTTTACATTTCCTTTCAGATAAACCCAGAGGTGGGATATGCAGTATGGTAAATTCCCATGAGAGGGTGGATTTTTCGTAGCCGATTTTCTCAAGTATCATTCTCAAGGCACACCAGAGCTTATAGGAACACTTGCAACTCCAAAACAAATGAAGGATACCATCAGTTTGGTTCGAGCAATAATGGCATTTAGGGGATTGGTTAGGGTAGAGCTTACTTAATGCTTCAGGGGTAAAATACACATTGTTCAGAATCATCAGCTGAGTATATTTCAACTTATTGAAGGGAATGGTTTTAGAGCTTCGTTTTATAGCCTGTGATATTAAGCTTTGGTTTAAGGTAGGTTAACTTTTTAACCAGAATTTTGAGATAATGAACTCATTCTGATATCTGAGTGACATGATAACCTTGTATGCATTTGAGGTCATCTTTTTTTCACTGAGCAGAAGTTTCTTTAATGTTTTACAGGCTGAAATATCTTCATCTGAGACCAGGGGGTGGTCTATGTACTTTCCTATCAACTCTCTAACCTGTCGTAGAGTGATGAGGTACTTCTTGGGCAAATTAAAACTGATTCTTAGGTTAGAAATTGTTTGATGTCTGAAGGGGAAGAGATCCGAGATAGAGGTATTCTAAAGGAGGGGGTATTGCACCAAGTTTAACATGTGCCCATTCAATTTAAGGTTAGGGTTGAGATGGATTGGTTGTAATGTCATGTAGGAATGAGAAAGATTCAAGGATTTGAACAGAGCCTGAAGGGATTTTATGCTATATAATAGACCTTTTGTACGTTTCAATATGCCTATGTTTGTTTCTTCTAGAAATGGAAGTGCTGCAGGGCTAAATTTTAATGATTTAATGTAATTGTTACCCAGGATCACCCAAGGCGGGGCCCACCTATACTTGTCTTTATGGTAGGACGCAATCTTTAATACTCTACTAGCATTGATTATCTCATAGTAGGTTTTAAAGTCAGGTAGACCCAGACCTCCCTGCTCTTTAGGATAGATAAGTTTAGAGTAGCTGATCCTGACCGATTTAGGGGCCCATACGAATCTAGAGATAGAAGATATAACCTTTTTAAAAAAATTGTTATGTAAAATACTGGTGGTTGAATGAAACAGATATAACAGTCTACGAAGAATGTTCATCTTAATCACTGTGGTTCTGGCCAAGAAGGGAAGCTTAAGCCTAGACCATCTATTAATATCATTTTGAATATTAGACCAATACCTGACCACATTATCCTGAAAGTAGTTATAGTTATTTTGGGAGAATTGTATACCTAAATAATAAAGCTGTTCTTTCGATTTGATCCCTGATTCTAAAGTTATATTAGGCAATCTAGAGTGTATGTTTAGGGGGAATATTAAAGATTTTTCCCTATTAAGTTTGTAGTTCGCTAAGTTGGAAAATATATTAATTGCAGATAATATTTTATTTGAGTCAGAGCCAGGAAGAGTGAAATATATATTAAGGTCATCTGCATATGCCGAAAGGGGAATCTTTAAGTTATAAATACTAGGTGGGTGTAGGAAAGTGGCTTGTTTGAGAAGCATGAATAGAGGTTCCATATATAAGTTAAACAGGAGAGGGGAAATGGGGCAACCCTGTCTGACTCCATTCACCATGTTAATTTTGTTAGATGAGTGTTTATTGATATGTATAGTGGTGTACGCTGTGGAGTAAAGGGTTTTTATTTTGTCTATAAATGAGATTGGAATGTTAAAGAGGGGTAGAGTGGCAAATAAAAACTTCGTGCTCAAGCGGTCAAATGCCTTGGATGCATCTACCGCTAAGGCGTACATGGGGTGTTTGGCTAAATTAGAATGGTGGATCATGGCTTCCAGTAGTAAAGTCTGATCATTAGTTTGTCTACCTGGGATAAAGCCAGATTGCTCAGGAGAGATGATGTGAGAGATAACAGCTTTCAGCCTGTTAGCTAGGACCATGGCCAGAATTTTCATGTCCAAATTAATTAACGATATGGGTCTGTAATTCCCGGGGATTTTAGGGTCTGTATTATGTTTAAGAATGAAAATCGTTTTGGAGGCATTTAAATGTATATCTTTAAAGCCATTGGAGGTAATATATTTAAATAATAGGCTCAATACTTTGGAGACTTTCGTACTAAATGCTTTATAAAATTCAGCCGTAAATCCATCTGGGCCAGGAAATTTATTAGGCTTAAGCTTGTTAATAATGGAGATAATTTCTTGTGTATTTATCTCCTTTTCTAGGAGCTTATTCTGATCCTCTGTTAGTCTGGGAAAGGTAAGATTATTGAGAAAAGATTGTATTTCTGAATCGCCAACTATGTTATCTATGGGTCCATAGATTTGCTTGAAAATAATTTCAAAAATTTCAATAATCTCGTTAGGTTGCTGGAAGTCCTTCCCTTGGTAATGTATTTCAGGTATAAATGTAGAGGATTTAGTGAGGTTGATCACCCTGGCCAAAAATCTGGAGGGAGAGTGTATTACGTCTGCGTATAAGGCCAGTGATTTAATCTCATGGAAACTCAGGTTCTCCGCGTGTAGGGATATTAAGTCTTTTTGTAGCTGCATCATACGTTCCTCCAACAGGGGGGGGTGTTTAACCTGAGACTCCATTTCTACTTTATGAAGCTGAGAGGTAAGATCCCGTTCTTTTTTGTTATGGAGTTTCTTATAGTGTGCGTCTTTATTTAACAAGAAGCCCCTGATCATTGATTTAGTCGCGGCCCATTCACAGTCTAAAGGGGATTGAAAGGATTTCCTGGATTCAAGAAAGTAATCCAGGTATTCGTCAATTTGAGAGGTAATCTCCTCTTTCCCCAGGAGGTTGGGGTTCCAGCGGCCGACAGATGTCAATTCTATCTGTTGAGCCCCTATTTTGTCAGTGTATACCCATTGAAATCTTGGAATGGTCAGAGATAGATCTAGGAGATTGTTTAAAGGAGATATTCATAGTGTAAAAAGCCTTGGAAATAAGAAAAAAGTCTATTCTGGACCAGCTTTTGGCACAAGTAGAAAAAAATGTGTAGTTGCACTTTTTCTGAGCCGAATCTAGAAAAATGTTTGGGTCAAATAAATTGAACTCTTCTTTCAGTTCAGTTATGTCTTTATGTGTTGGGAGGTTAGGTCGAGCCCTGTGGTTCGACCTATCTGTTTTGGGATCCTGCACTGCATTCCAGTCTCCCCCCACAATATAATAGTGGTTAGGAAATAAAGTGAGGAAGTTATATAACTTCGTAAAGAAGCTCTGTTGAGAGGTACAAGGGGCATATATGTTCAGAAGGAGAATAGGTTTATCTAATAAGGGGTGATTTGTAATAAAGTAACACCATCTACCCTCATCATCTGACCCCTCCCTTCCAATATCTGGCCCAAAGCTTTTTTTAATGATAATGGCCACCCCAGCTCTATTCATAGTGCCTGCTGAGGTTATGATCTTTTTGATCAAAGGTCTCAATTTTTCTTGCTCCCATTGATGATTAAGCAAATGCGTTTCCTGAAGGAAAGTAATATTAGCAGAAGATTTCAATATTAGGTGCATAAGTAATTTTTTTTTTTTTTTTTAGGTGTTTGTAACCCCTTAATGTTCCAAGATTCTAAGTTCCACATTTTCTAATTAAGCTGAGTACATTTAAGAAATCGGGAATGTGATGGGGAGTATGGACAATATTGTATAGTGACGTGAGACTGTATTGTAAACCAGGGGCAGGTAGAAGACATCCTTCCCGCTTAATCCCAGTGCCTACCCACCTCCCCCTAAGCCCGGAAGGGTCTGGGAAAATGAAATAGGATGAGCTTGAAATCACCCGATAGGTGCAAGACCTTGTTCCCAGAAAGTACCACCTAACACAGCATGAACCAAAATGCATAGCTAACCCATGCAGTGCAAAATCATACTCAAAACTCCGCCAAGAAAAAAGGTAAAAACATGCAGAAATGAACAGCAAACATACTATTATTTACATCATAATACTTAGGTTATTTAGCCTTATACAAAAAGCTAAAACTTTCATCTATATTAAATGTGGATGGAAGGAATTTGTTTGAATTATAATAATTACCAATAAGGTGTTGTTAATCATCAGTAATCATATAGAATTTTCTCTTGCTTAATGAAGCATTGCAAGCAAAGTTAACAAAGCAGTCAATCGTACTTTCAAAAACCAGAAATAGGGGTCCCAACAGAGGAGAGGCACAACCCAGAGAAACACTTACATAGAATCCCCCCTGTATCTATCCCCACGCTTCCCACCTCCTCATCCACCAGAGCATTAACTGATTGCCCAACTTGAATTCTCTATCATTAATTTATTAAGTTGCGTTAGTGTCTTTAACATGTTTAGTCATTCTTGAGTATTGTTGTCAGAATCCTCCATACCCATATGAAATCAGCTTTTGTAATCATGAGCATAATATGTGTATAATGGGAGAACGTCCCATCCCAGCTCCTTATCCTCCCAAGCTGGTTTCCTCAGTTTCTATCGCACTGGAGATCCTGCAGATGGTGTGAGGCAAAGGTCACGTTCAGTGCCTTTGCTTAGTCCTGTCTTTTCACCTATTTTCCCCCTTTAATGAGCCACATACAATATAAGGTAGGCAAAGACAGTGCCACAGACACTGCTGAATAAATACAATGAAATGTATGAGGGCGTCAGCAAACTGAAATCTCATCGGATTTCACATAGACTGATCAGTGACCATCTAAAGTACAACCAGATATCAGGGTTGCATTCTATCTGAGGTAAAAGACTAATGAGTTAAAACACAGAAGCACAGGGTGTAGCTAGGCCATATCAGGAGCAACACCTTGGCATTTCCCAATTGTAATAACAGTCAAGCCTAAAACCCCAAGTGAATATTGGAGCAACTAATATAATTCTACAGTGAAGAAGGTAGCAAATATCAGTCGTATTTATGTTCAGCAAACTGCACGGCTGAGTGATGTGAAAACCTTAGTGGTATGACAGGTGGATATAAAAGGTCCCACTGCATTTCTCGAAGTATAGGGAGTTTCCTCGGAGTCTTGGCAGATTACCCTTAGTCAGTGTAAATACCACCTCTGGTCTTGCCTGAAAACAGGCAATGCCTTAAAATAACATAGTATGCAACATAATATCTAGAACACAGGTAAAAAAAAAAAAAAAACTAGAAGCAAGCACCAGTATACCTGCATAGAAACACTGACACCCACAGTGTTCAGTTTGAAGTACAAAGAATGCGCTGACCTTGAATTAACATGCTTGAATAGAGATGGAGTTGAAGTATAAAAGGAGGCAGTGAAGTTGTTGAAGATTTGTCATATTGCGGGATTAGCTAGTAGGGTTAGCCTGGGTTGTAGCAGGTAGTGGGAGAGATCAAACTGGATTGAAAAAGAGGCAGCTAGTGCAAAATGGACTGTTAAATTGTTCATTTTATAGCTTTTATACGTTTTTACCTTGTGAAGTGGTTGTGATCATGTGATATGAGTTTTGAGTCATATTGTGGAAATTGCAGTGTGCATTACCAGAACCTGAACTACTTGAAACATTTTGCTGTGTGAAGGGGAGTATATTTCTTGATATAAGGATTGTATTTGTATCTGTAGCTTCACTGTTTCGGGTTAAAGCAAAAAAAAAGTTAAATATCTACTGCAATATTGTCCTTTTGTATATGTAGACTTTCGTAGTTGCCATTGTAGAAGTTGCCAGGAGGAGGTATATATCTGGCAGGTTCCTGCTGTTTGTCGAGTGGGGGAAAAACATCTCTGGATCTCCATGAGTGTTTTGCTTCTATCGTTCGGCGACCGGAGTATGTAGCATGCAGTCTCAAGATGTGCAGCACTCTCCTGTGTGTTGTGCATGATTGAAAAGTCAACTGGAGGGAGAGTAGCGCCGGAAACCTTCGTCTTTGCTATTCCCACGCTCCCAACGCCAGTGAAAGTTATGACAGCTTGCGTGCACTAGAGATCGGCATCTCCTGTTTATTGTAGTACCTGTAAGCCATGTCAGCGTTAGTGGGCTATATGCCTTTAAGGGCGCTTTGGAAGCAGGGAACTCCTGAGGTCAAAGTGCCATAGATGGAAATATGGAATATGGCGACGGGACTGCAGAGTAGGGCCAGTCAAAGTGATGTCTCGAGGGTAATGGATCCTACGGATGCTGGGTGTTATGAGGGGACCAAGAAGATCAATATGCAATGTAAGTCTGTGATTTTAAGCACAGAATATTACAGTTGTTTACCTCTGTCTCACAGTCGCTCGCGTTTATAGGAGCAAATTTAAACCTTTTGGTCTGGTTTGTCCGGACATTCATTAAAGGTCTTTTTGAAGACCGCAGCCACTTCAACGTAACTTTGTGCTGAAAACTGGACCCCCTGGTGAGTAAAAATGAGGGTGTTGGGATACCTCATTTGAAATCTTATCTGCTTTTTGATCAAATAAGCGCAGAAAGGGGCTAGTTTTTGTCTTTCCTGTTTGATTGGAATTGGTAGATCAGGAGATAGATATATTTTGTTGTTCTTCCAATCTATGTATTTTTTTCTTTTTGCTGCACTTATTAATTTGTAAACATGTTGGTAGTTTAAGACCTTCACGTACACTGGTCTCAGATTACGCTTGTCAAGTGCTGGTCTTAAGGCTTTGTGTGCACGTTCTATGATTAATTTGTCTGTAAGAGGTTCTTTATCCAGAAATGCAGAGAAAATTTCAGAAATGCTCTCCAGTAAGTCCAGTTGTGTAACCTGTTCTGGGATGCCTCTGATGATGAGGTTTTTGCGTCTAGACCTGGCTTCGAGGTCTGTTAACTTTTGTTGTATATTCTTTATATTTGTGTCATTATTACTTTGCTCCTTTTGTAGTTGGTCAATTTTTATCTCATTTTCTAGCACCTTTGCTTCAGTTTTATCCATTCTAGTTAATATTCTGTCGATGGCGACATTAAAAGTTTTAAGTTGTTGTGAGAGGTCTTGAATTGCTGACTGAATGTGTTGCAGGGCAGTCTGTAGTTCCTCCATGTAGTTTAAGTCAGGTTTCTCTTTTGATGTTATTGGTGGTGTCTTGGGTGCCTCTTGTTGTTTAGCCGTCCTGGCCCTCTTCGTGGTAACCTCCTTTTCTGGGGAGGCTATAGTTGAAAATTTTGCTTTAGTGGTTTGAGTTTCCATGTGGTCTAGTTCTTTTGACATGGTTATGTATACTATTCAATGCCCTCTTTCTTCACAGGAGTCGTAGGCTTCCGAGGCCTAGAGCACATGCAGTCCAGACCAGCACCAGAAGAGTCAGACAAATCAGGTACAATCCTTCACATTAGAGGTTCTCTCTTCCTCAGAAAGGTTGGTAAACACCGTGGGTAAGAATTCTTGTTTATTCTGTAGTGTTATTATACCTTAAAAAGGCTTTCAGTCTTTAAAATTAGCTGTTGAATTGTAGGTGAGTGGCAGAGCTCTGTGAAAACACTGCTTACAGGATGGCAGCCATTTTGAACTCCACTCATTGTCATGTATTTTAAAATTAAAAAGTATTTTGCATTGAAAACATTTAAGCTAATATGTTGAATAATAGTTAAACATTTGTAAGTGTTATAGATGAATTTTATTATTAATTTTATACATTCCTTTACTTAATATGTAAATTTTAATGAATTGTTAGGGTATTAAGAGTGAGGAGCATCCTGAAACTACTTTAGCCAGTTAGCTTGTTTGTTTAATTAAATATATGTATCTTGATGTTGTCATAGGCTGGTTGGTATGTCAATCTGTTTTTAAAAAAAGTATTTAACACACTTGTATTGCACAGCTGACAGCTGATTTGTCTGATGAAGTCTAACCATTTGTTAAGGTCGTCGTAAAGCACTTCACATCTATTTGGAATAAATATTTGTGGTATATGTTTTCATGCATCGAAGCTGTTATTTTATTTATTCATAATACACCCTGTCATGTCACATTGCAACACAAAAAAAAAAAAAAATTTCGAAGCTTGTTTCCTGCCTTTCCTATAAGTAGTCTAATCCAGATTTGCTGTATCCAGGACTGTTTATAAGCTTCTGAGCCCCAAGCCTTTCTGTATTGGAGGGAAGCCTTCTAGCTTAATTTTGTTTCTTAGAACTAGCCAGTTTTCTAGTTTCAGCACTCAAATCTTTTTCTTTGAGCTCAGCACTTGTTCAGAACTCATTGTAAGCACTAAATAAGCTACAAATTACTACAGCACTCAACTTTCCTCACTTGTCTAGAGGAAAACAGTTTTTAGTACTTAATAAATAAGCACCTATCCAGGCATGTCTAAGGGTAAGCTCTTGGTGTTTTCTCCTGTCTACCTGATGAATCTGGGCTTCTTGGGGCAATGCAGCAATTGCCTCAAGTACACAGACAACCCTCTCATTTTACCACCCAATACTACAACCTGGGAGAGATGCACTTATATAACCAAACTAGAAACAAAGCTCTCTTCACCCAAGACTGGACTAGACAGTCAAGTGGAGAAGGTAAACACTTGCACCACACCACACTCATCACATTGTTCCTCAAAACCTGCACCACCAAAACACACACATAGAAACACAAAACACACACCTACATTCATGGAGGCTCTCAAAAAAATCTACCCAAGCAACAGAGACCTCCAAAGCAGAAACGCAAGCAACCTCCACCCCCCAACACAACCCAAATGACACATAGCCTACAGACTCAGTGTGCCACTCAACCACAGCACATAAGGCATAACAACGTACCTAACATCTATGTCATAGGTGATTCTATAGTCAGGTACACTGATGTTCCACTCACTGGGCTAAACAAGGAGAAAGTCACTGTCAGCTGCCTGTCAGGTGCCAGGATGCACCACATAACGCATGCACTCAGATCACTCCGCAGCAAGTACAAATATGACTCTGTCATTGTCCATGTTGGTGTGAATGACCTGAGACGTCCCTCCCTGGACTACATGAAAAGAGACATGGAGGAGCTTTCTGATCATGTAGCCCAGGCAGGTATGACCCTAGCCCTGAGTAGCATCCTGCCATCACCCAGAATGATACCACAGTACAAGGACAAAATGATTGACTTCAACAATTGGCTAAGCTTCTGGTGTCATTCTAAGGGGATCCAGTATCTGTCTGCCTGGGATGACATGATTGACAAACCACAATGCTTTGTCAGAGATAGCCTGCACCTGTCGCCCTTGGGGTTCCGGATAATGGCTAAGGCTCTTGCCACCCCTATAGTACCTTTTTTTAGGCAAGACTCAAATGACAAATTCACCACTGTAACAGGTACAAGCAAGCAAAATCTGAGGGTAATGCTACTCAATGCTATACGTCTAAACCTCAAAATGCACTCACTCGAGGCACTCCTTAAAATGGAGAACATCAACATCTGTGCAGTGACAGAGACCTGGTTCAAGGCTCCAGAGAGCACCCCTGCATTACCAGGCTATAATTCATACCACACCTTTCGGCCACCTAACTTGGACCGAAGCAATAAAGGTGGAGGCGTGTCCATACTCATTAAGGATACCCACACCTCCAGGATAGTTGCTCAGCATAATGCATCTGAGATTATCCAAGTGCAACCAACTCTAGGCAAGACCTCACTGCAAATTGTAGCTTGCTACAGATCCCCCACCATGCCCCAGGATTCCTACTCCTCATTTCTTGAAACACTGGAAAATATTAGGGTGCAACCTAACACCCTAATAATAGGTGATTTCAACTACCCTACCATTATCTGGGAAAACTACTCATGTACCAACTCTTGTGCTCAACGTTTTCTGGAATTCATAAATTCCAATGCCTTGGACCAACTTATCCACACCCTCACCAGGGGCAGCAATATCCTAGACCTTACTAACATGGGCAACTGGTGTTCGACACCAGAGGTCAATTCCTCGTTGGTCAGTTCAGACCACAAGCAAATCACCCTAGACATCCACATTCCAGCCCCACCCTCACCCCCCCATTAGGGAAACCACTGTAAAAATTTCTCCAAAGGCAACTTCACGCTTCTTAAGACAGAAGTGGCAAACTTCACGACACCCATGCTGACGGACAATAAAGATGCAACTGTTGAATCCTATACAATCGCACTTTATATGCACTTACACGAGTGCATGGATCATGCAATCCCTAACTGAACCAAGATGCTATCCTCCAAAAAATGGAAGCCAATCTTGTGGTCCCCTGCTATAAACAAACTCTACAACAGAAGAAAGAAACTGTTGCAAAACAGAGTAAAATCCCATGATTGGAGGAACTCTGTGGTCAGCCTCAGTAAGAAGCTGAGATCCCTCATAAAATCCTCTAAAGCTAGTTATGAAAACAAAATCACCACTGATTCTAAAGACAACCACAAAGCATTCTATAGCTATGTCAAGAATCACAATGGCAATACTCAGATCTGCTCTGAGTTACAGCACAATGACACTAAATATAAAGAACCAACTGATATTGCCAACATCCTGGCAGATAGGTTCAGTGCTAACTTTACCCCTCTCTCATCCCCTAAAGGGCCCATCTCTATACCGGAAGAATGCAAAGTACCTGTAATCACGGCTGCACAGGTAAAAAACACACTTTCCAAAGCCAAGTACACAGCATCCATGGGACCTCACAACATCCTAGGCTGCGTTCTACATTAACTACAGAACGAACTGGCACCCCACCTAAGTACCATGTTCAATCATAGTCTCACCTCAGGCTTTGTGCCCACTGAATGGAGCACAGCAACAGTTATCCCACTCCACAAAGGGGGAGCCACCATGAACCCCGGGAACTACCACCCCATTAGCCTGATGATGAGCCTGGTCTGCAAGGCTATGGAGCGTATCATCATGAAACTTATAAACAATGACATTGATAATCTCCAAACTCTGGAGCCTACCCAGTTCAGGTTTGTAAAAGGCAGATCATGTCTCCTAAACCTGATAGACTTCTTTGAAGTGGTCACCAAAGCTGTAGATGAGGGTAAGGTGGTACACACAGCCTATCCGCCAAGGCTTTCAATGCCATCCCCCACTCTGGAATTATAGACAAACTCACTACACTAGGTATAAATCCCTATGTCACAAAATGGGTTGCCAGCTGGCTCACTGACCGAACACACACTGTGAAAGTAGCAGACTTTAAATCCAACTTCAGACCAGTGACACGTGGAGTACCACAGGGTTCAGTCCTAGGTCCTCTCCTGTTTGTTATCTACTTCTCTGAAGTACAGGCTAACACAGAAGGTCTTTGGCTAACAAAGTTCGCAGATGACTGCAAACTAGGAGCCATAATCAAATCTCCTAACGATGTGGACATCCTACAAAAGGGCCTCACTGAGACAGATGTCTGGTGTCAAAGCCATGGCATCAAGCTCAATGCCAAAAAGTGCATTGTCATCCCTTTTGGTAAAAACTCTGTACCCATGAACTACCACATAGGCGGTAGTCTACTTAACACTGAAAGTGTGATAAGAGACCTTGGGACACAGGTGGACAGTAGTCTCTCCTTTGATAATCACATCTAAGTGGCACACCTCATCACAAAAGGTTTCTCATCCGGGAAAAAAGAGGTCATTGTTCCCCTCTACTCATCACTCATTAGACCCATTATAGAGTACAACGCCCCTTTTGGTATGTACCTCACAAGACAACTACAACAACTGGAAAGGCCACAGAAATACCTCACAAAGAGGATTACCAGTCTCAAACAGATGCCCTACGCAGACCGTCTCAAAAAACTCCAGCTTTACTCTGTCACATATCGCCTACTCAGATGTGATGTCTACCTAACATACAAAGCTATGTCAGACCCAGAGCTGTTGGACATGCTCCACGTAAAGAAATCCCAATCCCACCAAGCTACACATTCTTGGGACCTAAACCTTGTCACCACAATAAACAGAACATTCTGGAGGGATAGATTCCTGTCTCAGAGACTTCCCATACTCTGGAACAAACTACCTATCTATATCAAACAAAGCTCCTCATTAGCACTCTTCAAGAAAAATCTTGATGATTGGATGGGAGATAGGAAATTCACCCCGGGGATCCCTTCTGTGGCTCTGCTTGACAGGGGCACAGGAAAATAATTGTCTTGGGTGGCAAAAGCCCTGGTACTGTTTGGCTAGGCTTATATAGGCCCTAGAGCTAATGGCCTAGTACCTACCTATGAACCTATGAACACCTAATTTCACAAACATATGAACATTAACATGTATCAGACATATGTACACCAACTGATTGTCACATTTGTTTTCAGTAGTGAAGAATGCCTGTAGTAAAATGTATATTCTAAACACCATAACATTTGTACATATCTCAGATGCCTTAGTGGTAAAGTCAGTGACTGTGGTGTTCATGGTCCCGGATTCAAGGGCAGTTAATTTATTTTGAAGGCCAGAATTAGGGCTGTTGGATGCAGGTGGATTAAAGCACTTTTAAGCAGTTGTGAGTTTCCATGGGTTTGCGCAATGGTAAGTGGCGCTTAAACATGGTAAACAGAGAAGGGCTTCACAGATTTAACCTTTGCTTAATGTCATGCAGACCACAGTAAAACCTGCTTACAGCCGCTTAAATGTGCGTTATTCATACTTTCCCTACCAATGCCTACTCTGAGAGGTAAAATAATGACACCTTCCAGGATTAGAACCCACAACCATGTATGCCACCCTCAGAATAACCTACCACTAAGCTACCTGTGAAGTACCTATTGTATATGCAGACAGGTTCTAACACAAAAGGGAGGAATGTGTTGAAATAGGACAACCCACCATGTACCCAATGAAAGGTGTATGCTTATATATATATATATATATATATATATTTAGAGAGAGAGAGAGAGAGAGAGATACATACAGGCATGTCAATATATACAGATCTACATATATATGTAGATATATAGATAGGCTAAAAACATCTATACATCTATGGAAGTACAGATAAACTTATGCAATAATATATATTATATCTATATACATATAAATATATATATATATATATATATATATATATATATATATATATATATATATATATATATATATATATATATATATATATATATATATATATATAGATATATATTATATATATATATATATATATATATATATATATATATATATAGACATATACATACACACACACACACATATATATATATATATATATATATATATATATATATATATATACATACATACATACATGTGTGTATAGACAGCATCCAAAGTTTTCATATCTGAGTATAACATAGACCTTAGCAATCAGACATTCTGCCTCCCCAAACAATATGAACATAACATATGAAGAGTATATGCCAATACACTATTACAAATATGTTCTATGGACACAGTCATCAACACAACTGCAGTGACTGCAAATATCCATGACAGAAATACACAGACAGCTTAAATTTAGCAAAACTTTATTGCATTCCGATGTATTGCCAAAAGGATTCAAGGACCAACAGTACCTGCATGCTATACAGGAAGCATTTAACAGTGCCTTAATGAATCAGCCTGCAATTACCATAGTATTAGTCCACTAAGGGATAAGTGTTCACATAGGGAAAGAACACCGACACACATGTAGAAGTTATATAAAAGGGGTTCCTACACACCTGCATGTGCTATGTACACCCACCAACATCTACCCCACAACCAAAATAATTACATCAATACATACCGTCATACCATAACCAATTATTTAACTACTGTACAACATCTGCTGAAAGCTTAACATACCTGGACACAGACACACTAACATGGCCCTATGTGAAATAGTTTCTGTTATACAATTGAACAGCTGCTGATGTTACAGGGTTTGTATGAACTAATCCTGTTTCAGAGGGCTGAAAGGTTCATACACCAGGAAGTGTTACCGAGTACTGATTATCAGCACAGTATGATACACATTAACACCAAACTAAATATGCCTGGTAAGCACACTGTAAACCCCCTAACATTATATGCATAACTATGAGCTGGTCAAACATCCTGGCCAGACTGAAACATATGCAGAAATATTAGGAACAGACAACCCCTGCACAAGTAGCAATGTTCAGAAATATAACAGCAGTACTCACATTTAGACCAAATCCTCCGTCTAGGCATTACACACAATATATTACTGTTTGTCTCCATAAAGCTGTTGCAATAGAGTTCAAACAACACTTCCAGGCTGTATTCCTCACAAGTAAGGCAAAGGGACAACGCCCAAGTGGAGTACTCAATTATACTCCACTGCTGCCATGGTATGGGCTAAGGCAGTAGCAGCGCAGCTGATGTGCACTTAATTAGCTACTTAGGAACACCAATTGGGTATCGGGATAGCACATGTTACTGATCTATAACTATGAAAGGTTGCCTTGTCACACATTCAAACCATCTATATCTACCTGTAGGACATTACAAAACACTGAAATACAAACTGAAAACAAGTATTATACTAGTCAATAACACCTCCAATTACTAAGAGGGTATGAATAACATATAGTATGTCTGTGTATGTAGTACCTGTTCTGTAAGAATTACAGTGTAATCAATGCATATAGTGGAAATAGCTATCTTGTAGGGATGTATTGTTGTGCAGTAGTGATGCTTGTAGTATTCTATGTGTGTACTGCTGTAGGTCACAAGGTAAACTCCTCATACACCACAAAGGATGATATGGGCTTGGAACTCACCACTTCACTTCCAGCCACTGTCAGTGTCAGGATTGTTCCAACAAGTATGTGCTATAACATGGGATAGTATATGTCGATATATTGTAACAGCCGACATATGCATGGGTGTATAAGTAAGATGAATATATATGTCAAAGGTGGGCTTACAGTGCAAATATGGATTGCATTGTGGGATATTGTGCCAATAACTGTGTAATGCACAGTATTTTAGGCAGATCTGTATTCCATTCTGCATAGCATTTCTGTTATGTTATGCAAACAGTAGTTATGTCTATTGGCAATTACAATACTCAATAACCGGATACATATCACTTGTATTCATCTGACAGTTTAGCAGCATGATAGCAAAGATAATTGGAAGAGCTAGGTAACTATCCATGTACATAACACATGTAATATCCACCTCTATAGTATCGCTTGCAAGCAATAACAGCTGTGCATGTGTACATGTTATGCAAATGTGTAGTGACTCTTGTTACAGGGCTGGACCTCTCTAGTATCGTTTGCAAGCAATAACAGCTGTGCATGTGTACATGTTATGCAAATGTGTAGTAACCCTTGTTACAGAGCTGGGCCAAATGGCTATGTGCACACCTATATAGAGTGGATATTGAAAGTAGAGACACTGGTTGAGCTACCAGGTTTGTGTAGCCTAACCTCTCATTGCCAACCTAACAGCTGCTTGCACATACTGTATGTAAGGTAGTGCACAGTACTGGTAAGGAAACAGGTTGCATATCATCTTTAACTCCAGTGTAACATCTGCAGTAGGAGTGTAAGATGTAGGAGACTGCTGCCCATGTGTAATAGCCACTTCATAGTTGATGGCTTACACTATCTGATTATATCCTGATCATGTTGATAGTGGCATCAGAGTCTATTGATACATGACTCTGTTTGGGGGAGTGGGTGTCTGTGCCCAACAGAGCTCATGGTCCTGGTGGATGTGTGAGTATATACCCAGATAAGGAAACAGACCTGTAGACACTTGCATCATCTGTAATAAACTATCAGGATGTGATGTGCTCCTCAGAGGAGGATTGCTGCTAAAGGTAGCTACAATGTTTCCATAATAGCCAGTGTTGTCATGTCCAAAACACAAATATTTACATGTGAGCATCACTGTCTAAAACATCTTCATAAGCAATTAGTAAACTAAATACAGTACTTGGTACTTGTAGTACTGAATGCTCATACAGGCATGTTCACTAGTCAGCTACTGGTGTTTACTAATGTCAGCTTTGTGTATGTGGCCATCCTGGGGGAATGTAATCTCTATGCCATGTACATTTCCAAACCCACCTAACACCACACTCCACACATTGTCTGGGATGCAGCTACAGGGGTAAGCTGGAAGGCAGTCCAGTCTACAGCCATGACTGGACTGGACAGTCATGAGATGTAGGTTAACACATGCATCTCATCATCACAACCAACACACACCCTTACCAGAACACAGTAAGGACACCCACACACACTACCAGAAATCACATACATTCTCAAATGCTTCTAAGTATCTGGCCAAACAAGTGACCTCCCAAGCTGGAAGAGACAGACATCGAAATTCACAAACTGTATGACATAATTGTGCCACACCTCAGAACACGTGGCCAGAAACATGCCCAACAGTACTCATTTGTGAATGCAAACTCTTGCACTATGTTACACACCAACCTATACAACAGCATACATACTGTCAGCTGCCTGTCTGCCATGATTAGCCACATACCCATACACTCAGACCACCTTTTGAACTATACACATGGCTTTGGCATATTCCATGTTGTTGTGTAGGACCTATGATGCAGTAGCCTGGACTGCATGGAAACACATGTAGGAACTGTCAGGTCTTGTAGCCCATGCAGGTATGTCCCAAGGCCTGGGTAGCATTCTGTCATTGGCCAGAATGATACTGCAGTACAGGGACAAAAGGATTGTATTCCACAATTGTCTAATGTAGTGGTGCAAGTCAAAGTGTAACCAGTATCTGTCTGCCTGGGATAACATGGTTGACAGACCATGATGCTTTGCCAGACAGGGCCTGCACCTGTCACCCCTGATAATCTGGATACTGCCTAGGACTCATGCTTCCCCTATAGTGCCTTCATCATGCACAGTTCAAGTGAAGGTCCACTGCTGTTACAGGGACAGCCAAGCAATAAACTGGGGGTCTCGCTACATAATGATACATGTCAGAAATGCTATATGGACACACATATGTCAATCCCTAACATTGAGAACATATCTGTGCAGTGGCTGAGACATGTTTCAGTGCTCCGGAGAGCACACCTGCATAACCATGTTATAACACATACATCACTCCTTTCCCATTATCCTTTATTGCAGCACATGGGCCGCAGGTGTGTCCATATTCCTGATGGATATGTACACCCCTAGGCTAGTTGCACTTGCATAACTTCAGATGTATTATGCTGAGCAATTACCTTTGTGCCAAAGTGGAATTCAAATTGCACCTTGCGACAGATCACCCACCATGCCGCAGATTTCCCAACTGTCATAATGTGCTGTAATGGGGAAGATTAGGTTTGAGACAGAAAACCATAATAATGGCTACTCTTAACTATTCCATTATGAACTGGGAAGACTCCTCATGTACCAACACCTGGGCTCAATGCATGTTGGATTCCATCAACCCCAATGACTTGGATCACAGTAGTCACACAAACAGGGCTAACAGTATGCTACACATAGTCAGTCTCCAAAGCCAATGTTATGCTTCCTAAGAGCAAAGTGTTGACTGTCATGGCACCCATGCAGGTGAACAAACTAACAATGTTGAAATTAATGAGAATGACGTAATAGTTGATTATAATGACCCCTCCAAGTTCCCCCCACTGAGAAGATCAGAAAGAATAAAGAATTACCAGAACAATCACCAGCAAAATTTTCAGAGAGGGGGGAGGGGGGGGGGGAGAATGTATGGCAATTACAACAGGACTTATCAGCGTTGGTAATAGATGAACAGTTTGGTATTTCATCCTTAAATAAGGAAATAATTGTGGATGGACCCGTACATACTCTCTCAGGTTATAATATTTACAATTATAGCCACATAGATATTCAGGATATTCACTTTAAATTGTTTTCCAAAGGTTTAAAATTTGTCCCTAATAGAAAGGCAGATATTAGGAAAGTCCTAATAGATTTAAAGCTTTTCCTTAGGAAGAAAAATTTTGAAATTTTATACAATGGACAGTCACCAAATATATCAGATGGTGAAAGGTTTATGAGGCGTAGTACCTTTAACCCCCCTTTATATACACAACTAAAGAATTTTGAAACACTAATGGAAAAAAGAATTCGGAATGAATTAAGTAGCAAGTACATAGTATTTAATTTATCAAAAGAAGAGAATTTGTTGTTGAAAAATCTGAGTAGTGACAAAAACATCAGAATTTCTAAACCTGACAAAGGTGGTGGTACAGTGGTCATGGACCATTTATGGTACGAAGAAAAAATGATGCAAATACTTGAAAATGAAGAAAGATACGCTAGAGCTTCCCTTAATGAGATTAATATAGGGAATAAGAAAGTGGACATAGTACTATATGATCTATTAGTAGAGGGTTCAATTGATTATTCAACATATCTGTATATGCATGTAGAACAACCAAGAGTACCGTCGATATTTGGTGTGCCCAAGGTGCATAAAAACATTATGAGTCCACCTATGCGTCCCATAGTAGCCTCAGAAAATTCAGTCACAGCACCAATAGCTAAATGGTTGGACACAAAATTAAAACCAGTTTCCAATTTAGGCAATGGGATTGTGAAAGACTCATGGGAATTACTACAACTGCTTACAGAGGAAGTTTTTGATGAGAATATAACTTTCTATACTATTGATATTGTGGATTTATTCTCCTCTATACCCCATGATGATGGTTTGAAGCTGTTCGAAGAGGCCTTGGTGAACTATGGAAAACTTGACAACAATGATTTTCGGTTAATACTCACCTTAATGGATGTAGTACTGTCCAACAGCTTCATCCATTTTGAAGGTGAATTTTTCAAACAAATTCAGGGGGTAGCAATGGGGGCCAGGTGCGCCCCCACATATGCTAACATCATCTTATCAGCTTGGGAAAATGAATTTATTATCAACTCAAAGTTTAGTCCATGTTGGAAGTTGTACAGGCGTTTCTTGGATGATATGTGTTTCCTATGGGTCGGTACTGAGGACGAATTCCAAGCGTTCTATAAGTATATTTCTGAATCTACTGGATTCCTGAAATTCACCTTTCAAGGTGACAAAAATGAATTAAAATTTTTAGATATCAATGTTGGTAAATGTGAAAAGGGTTTTTTTTCAAAAATATACAGAAAGAAAACGTATTCCAACTCCTACTTGTCCTTTAGTAGTGCACATCCCTACCATCAGAAGAAGGGGATAGTGAAGGGACAATACGTGAGGGCAAGTAGAATGACATCAAGAGAAGTAGATTTTGCAGAAGAATGTGATACCCTTTATCAAATGTTCATTGAAAGAGGATATCCACCAACTCTTATAAGAAGTATAGAGAAGGAAGTAAGGGATGAAAGAAGGGGAAGATTTAAACCCATTTTAGGTAGCCAAAGTATGGGAGAAATACCCAAAAGGTTGATGCAGGACTCAGGAAAAACAAATAATTTTATTATGGATTATTGTGGACAGGCAGCACATATTAGAAGGATGTTTGAAGAAGAATGGCAGAAATTTGGTGAACTATCAGATCTGAGTCTTCTCTTTAATGAACCACTGAAATACACATACCGTAGAGGTAGAAATCTAAAAACTATATTAGAAGGTCAGAAAGGACAGACAAGGACTAAGAGAACGAAAGTGGGCACTTTCAAATGTGGGAGGTGCTCACAGTGTACGTATATATGTACATCTAACACCATCTACATCAAAAGTAGGGACATTCTAATAGAGAGCGAGTACTTTGCAAATTGTGACACAAATGGTATTATTTATTTAGCCTTATGTAAAATATGTGAAGCATTTTATGTTGGAAAATCCGAAAGAAAATTAAAAAGAAGGATTTACGAGCATTACTATGAAATGAGAACAAATAACTCTAAGAATGCTCTATATAGACATAAAATAGATTGTCCCCAAGCAGTTTATAATTTCTTTGTTTTAGAAGTTGTTGAAAAAGACATAAGGGGAGGACAATGGGAAACTTCAATCGAATATAAAGAGTTACTGTGGCAATTACATTTGGAAGCTAACAGACCGCCTGGTCTAAATGATGTCATCTCTATAAACCCTGTGTTAAAAATGAGGGCAGCAAAGCTGTAGATGGTGTTTAAAAGTTTTCAACACTTTATATTTCAATATTTATCTACCTCATTATACAAGTATATCCACTTACAATTATATTCATTTTTAAATATACTTATGAATTCTTAATAACATCAATTGTTTTAGATTTTTTTGTAACAAAAATATTTGTACAGTGTGCATAATATATATTTATATTTTAAATTAAATATTTGAATATTTATTGTTCTCAATTTTGCATATTTGTAAGTAGATTTTTATGATAAACTAATGAATTTATGAAGGGAGTCACTTCTAAGTATGTAAATGTAAAATGTTATATAGGTAAATCCTGCATTTTTAAATTACAGATTTTGTAGACAAAAGCCTAGGTTTTTAAATGTTAAACTTTGGCCAGTAGATGTCACTAAAGTACTATGAATTTAAACATTGATGTTCATATTGTTGAGATTTGAATTAAATTAATTATATTTTTAAATTGTAATATATAAGTTTTTTATAGAATTAGTATGTGTTAGGAGGATGTTTGTTGTCCAACTTATATTGTATTAATTATGACGTTAGTTTGTATGTAATGTCTAGTCATAAGCTTAACAAACTGTTTAGTTATCAAATATGAGTGTTGGCTTGAAGGAGTTAATTTTGTTTAATTATTTTATTGCATGATTGTTAATTAGTGAAGGCAATATTTAAGAACAAGTGCCTGAGGGCTTTTTTGTTGTCTGATGAAGTGAGGTGGAAACGAAAACGTACTGTGGAGTATCTCAAGTGTTAATGTTTTACTTGTTGCATTATTAAATATTCGAACCTTCAACTGCAGCTTTATTTCCTCATAGTGCTGTTACAGTGGTACCCATGCAGATGGACAATGCATGTGAAAATGCTGAATCCTATAAAATGAACCTTAAGCAGTCACATACATGCAGTGATTGTGCCACTGAAACAGAACCAAGATTCAACCAAACACAAACAAGAAGGCAAACTGGTGGTACCATGCTTTAAACTGTACCACAGAAGGTAGTAACTGTTGCAAGAGTGAACACACATGAGTGTAGGTGATCCTTATTCAACCTCAGTAAGATGCAGATACACCATATAAAACCACACAAAGCCACTGTGACACTAATCAGCCACATATTATGAGGCCAACCACAGAGCATTCTATAGCAGTGTCATTAATCGTAATGGCAACGACAAGACCGCCGTGGTGCACTGCACTATGGCATGGGAAGTACTGCACATACAGAAATAGCACCTGTTCATACAGATAGGGTCTAGAGAACCTAAACCCACTCCCACCCCCGCCCTCACAGGCACACATAGTTATATATCTATGTACACTACAGATCCCCTGTAATAACAACTATGCAGGTACAAGCTGCACTCTCTAAAGCCATACATACAGCTTTCATGGGACCTGTCAACATCCCAGGGTGTATCCTACACAAATGTAAGAACAATCAGCTCTCCACATACACATCATGTTCAATCATAGCTCCATGTCAGGCTGTGTATACACTGAATGGTGCACAGCAACAGTTATCACACCCCACAAAGGGGGAGACACCATTGATAATGGGAAATAGTGCACTACTACCCTGCTGAGTCTGGTCTGTAAGTCCATGAACCATGATCAATGTATTTTATGTACTCAGTACAGATGTAGATGACAGTAAGGTTGATTCACACAGCATATCATGACCTTGCCAGGTCTTAGGACACCATCACCCATACTGTGTTCCAGTTACACTCAGTAAACTAGGTGTATATTCCTCTGTCACAGGAGTTGTTGGCAACTGTACTGCTGGCAGAACTAATACTACAGAAGGTGTCTGACTAATACACGCACATCAAACCAGTGCCAGCCACAGTAATACAGGGTTCATTCCTGGTACTCCCCCTCTTTGTTATGTATACCACACAGATTAACACAGAAGGCATCTGCCTATTGATGTTTGCAAATGACTATGAACTAGGAGCAATAGTTGACTCAATGTGTGCTGTGTTCAACATATAGAAGGGCCTTTGTGTGTCAGATGTGTGGTGTATGACATACAGCCACAATCTGACAGCTAAGTATTGCATTGTCATCCCCTATGTTACAAACCCTGTACCCATGAACTACCACCTCGGCAGTGGTCAACGTAATGGCAACTGTGTGTGTATGGGATGCAGCTGGACAGTAGTCTTTCCTTTGATAGTTACTTCACCACATCAGTCAGGTAGTCATATGTGGCTCCCCTAATCATGACAGGGTGCCATCCACGAATACAGAGATAACTGTTCAGCCATACTCAACACTCATGTGACCCATAATAGATCACATATTTCCTTTAAGGGTTATTGCCCATGTGTAAATGGCCTACACTGCCCTTCACAATCCCTAGCTCCACTATGTAGCATGCAGCCTACCCTGAATAAAGCCATGTCCAACCTAGAGATGTTGGACATCCTACACTTAACACATCCTGATCCCAAATAAGCACATACTTCATGGACATCCACCTTTCTAGTACAAGGATCACAACATGCCTGACAGATCTTTGTCCCATACACTTAACATACTCTTGCCATACTATGCATCCCTGTCCAGCGAAGCTGCACATTGCCCTTCTCTGTGATGTGGTGTGATGACGGCATGCCAAATATATCAGTAAGCCTGTGGATCTGTTCTGTGGCACTGCTTGAACTGGCCACTGAAACTTACCTGTATATTGCCTACAGCTAGGTAACCTGTCTGCCTAGGCTCATAAATGGCCCAGGGGATATAGCCTACTACTTCACTATGACCATATATGCTATAGTTGATATCCAACTCTTCAAATACCATCAGGCTAGCTATTGTCCCATGTGTTTCACATGTGCAACATGGCAGGATGCTACACAGCTGTACAGTGCCATGTTGATGTATATGGCAAAACACATACATGTAAAACATTCTGTGAGCAAGTCTGCAGGGTCACAGGTCACGTCCCGAAAGCCTATGTATGACTATACATGTGACATATACACAGCATTAAGGTTGATTGCATTAATGTGAACACATCCAGGCATGTGCTGATAGGTAAAGACACCAGTACAAACAAACATACACGCCCACGTCAAGACAACATCCACATGGAGTATGAGCAATGTCATCACATGACACACACATATATGGTGATAACATCAAATCACCAGTAAGTGTCAAATGTGTGTGACTTAAACATGTCAGTGGTGTTAGTGTCATGTAGATTTGCAAAGACTTATTTTTAATCTTAATAAATGTGATACACATGAGTTACTGTAACCTGTCTCCATCATTATGTCTTCCAGGCATGCCGCATAGCAGGCTGCCAGTGCACACTCTCTTGGAGGATGAGGTCCTCATCCCATACCTCCTCGACAGCCATTCAACACTCTTCAGCCATGTGCCACAGGATGCACAGCAGCGGGATGCCCTGTGGGAAGAACTCTGCAGGAGGGTAAATGATGTTGGCGGTCAGAATCGCACCTATCAGCAAGTGCGCCAACACTGCACTGACCTCATAAGATGGGTGAAACAGCGTGCTAATGCAATTGCCAGGGAACAAGGTGCAACAGGTGGGGGGCCACTCACCCAGCCCCCACTTATATGCACTGAGGAGCTACTGGCCAACCTGGGGATACCTGCAGACCTCCATCCAAAAGCTTTAGCTGGTATTGTGGAGGTGGGTGTCTCTCAACCACTGAGCCTGGAGTTGCTCTTAAGTCAGTACTGCACATATAACATGACTATATTTCACATAATTACATGTGTTACTGTACAATATGCAATGTAACATCATATGCAAGGCATGTATGCAAACATGCCACATACTATAGTCTGCTACTCTATGTATGTAGAGATGTGCATACTCCATAGTATAGTGTATTGTACTGGCTTATATGCTAACATGGATATTGCACCCTGTAGCTATCACACAGGTGTGGATAATGATCTTACTGCTGTGACACTCCTGTTTTGGTACCACTGGCATTTTGCAGTGACAGCAGCCTTTGTCAGGTGAGATTGTTATTATTTACTAAGCTTGATAATGCACAGATCATATTAATTGCATGCTATCTACCATAACACACGTACACATAATGTATAGCAGTCCTGTTAATAGACACTGGTCAGACCTGCAATGCATCACAGTGTTTACCCATGTGAAACAATTGAAGACTATATGAAACACCTACACTAAACCTTCCAAACTGTCATTGCCAGATGTGTGGACAACTGTAAATACAATGGTGGAGGCGTTTTTCACTGTAGGGACAGGTACTACATATCAGCATTATACATGTTGGGAATACAAACAGTACTGTACAGAGAGCATATGTGTGCACACACTCTAAATGTGTTGGAGCTGGAGTATGACCGGCCCACAGGATACACCCTTGTGGATTATACCCTTGCTATGAATGTCACACAATGTCATGTGCTATCTGACATGTCCATGACATGTAGTGGGCTGACTGCAACATTGCTCAACTATCCTGCAAAACATGATGTCTCACATCCCATACATACCACCCTTTGTCTGCATAACCCCGTCCTCAGTAGAGAACATGACATCTATGGGTGTATGTCATATGGGATAACACTGACATGTGAAATAGATGGCCATCACATGTGTACACATGACCATGGGGGATGGCCAGAGACATGAAGCAACATACACAGTAGAAGTGATGTACATGTGTGTACACCCTGTTGTACATTGGCTCAACACAATACAACTATGGCCTTTGTGTAATGGTGATATTGCAGATGTGAAACACTAAACATCATACAGGCCTGTGCACAGCTTGTGTAGGCATAACATGAAACCACCACATAACATGTGTTGAACATCTTGAGTGTGTCACGACATGAAAGCATTCACCTATACAGTATACAAATGCATACATGTGTTGCACAACATACACATACAACCACATCAGGCCACAAATACAGTACTTTCACCTTGCTGGTGTCAGACATCACTGTCATGCCTGCTCCTCATGTGTGTGAGGTACACAGATGGCATGTGAGACGTAATATACTGCTATGTTAGCCATGTGTGGGCATAGTTGCCAGGCATCAGTAATATGGTTGCAGATGTGCAGGGATGTCATCCGTATACCATTTGTGACCTGTGTCACACATTCCACATTAGAGTTTAGTGAGTTTACACCTCAGTGATGTGGGTCACATTCCACATTAGTTATGTATTGTATGTGAACACAGTCATGGCTATGAACTGTGTCAGTAACTCACACTGTATAGCAATAGTGAAGCCACATGATGCCCTGCAATGGCTATGCACATCAGCTCAATGTGCAGTATGTCCCTGCATATTTGTAGGGTGAACAGACAACACTGCATCAGCTGAAGGCCCATGTTAGTATAACATGTCTTTGCATTGGGATGCCATTACAGTACTGTAGATTGGAAAGGACACCACTGTGCTACACCTGTATGCATGTCATTCAACACATCAGCAGAAGACATGTCATACTACTTGTGATTGGCAGGGTCATACACTACACATCAAGCCGGTGTACTGTAAACCTGTGCTGGTCTGTGGCACCATTGCAAAGTAGGGACAGCCATGTCAAACATGTGTGTACAGCCACATGCACAATGCCTGTAGACTCAGCTCACAGATAGGTGGAATAATGTTGAACAGACATGCACTGCTTTGGGGGAGATATGCAAGCTAGGGCTTAGGCAAATTCAAGTCGACATACCCTTCTGCTCATCCTCACATATAGGGGTAGTGGCCAACATAAAGCATCCATGGAAGATGTACAAAGGTCAGCGATGGTCTGTTAACATGTGGTGTATGTTACACACACCATGGCAGTGCAGTGCAACGGCGCATAGTGCATACATTGTGTTGCAGGTATGGGGCATAAGCTACTAACACAAATGGTGCAATACAGGTATGTATGCTAACCACCACTATAATTGTGTAAGGTGCATGCTGTCTGCTATAACACATGCATGCTGCTGTGTGCAACTCAGGGATGTATGATAACTACCACAATAATTGCCTAAGCTGAATGCCATCTGCCATATCACCTGCATGTTGCATGCCATTGGGTGCCATAGCATGTGTCTATGTGTGTCTGTGTGGTATAACTTGTAATGTACAGTTCTTGTCTTTCCCTCACAGATTTTGATGTAGGTGCGTTGCCCTCCTGAAGTCCACCTGATGTTAGTGTCCCCACAGACTCTAGCAGTGATAATGAAAGTATGATTGAGGCACAGGCAGGGTTGTCAGGGGCTGAATCTGTGCCATTGGTTGCCATTACACCTGTGTCCCCCTCATCTTCACACACAGTTCCCCTGCCTACACAAACACCATCACCGCTGACCATAGAGGAAGGACAGTTGGCGGGTGGTAGCATGGAACAAGGAAGTGTGGAGACTATGGAAGGTGTGCCTACACACCATGATCCCAGTCAACTGACTGGTGATGTCCCTCACAGGCATGTGCCCAGTGCTGCTGATAGGAGGACCACTGTCCAACATGCCCCTGCAAGACAAAGCACATCAGCTGGAGTCATCAGACACATGTTTCAGGCTGTAATGGAGGCACAGGCATGTGCTGATTGGCACAACAGAGAAGGTCTGAGGCTTCAGAGCTCTGCTGTCTGTTCATTAACTGACAACATCCAGGTAATTGCAAATGCTCATCATCATCTTGCAGATGTTTTGGATAGACGATTGGGTGACATGGTGGGAGTCCTTGACCGTGGCATGTCAATCATTAAGTGTGAAATGTCTGTGCTGGAACATCTGGTGGGAGTGAGGCGTAGGGCACTTGGATGTAGGTCAGCTACATCACCTGTTGAAGGTCTACGTGAACATGCTACTGCACATGTCCGCTCTCATAATGGCGGTAGCAGCAGCAGTGCAGCTGGTGCTGTGTAGTCCACACCAGGACACAGCAGGCAACATACACGTGGTCCTGGATGGTCCCAACAGGGACACTTTTCCAGTAGACATGTGTCATCAGACAGTACCCAATCTGGACCTCTGCCTTGTAGTGCCCGTGCAGCCTCTGGCAGGCGCAGGTCACGTGGCTGTGGCCGGACACCGTGAACTGTGAAACCTGCCTTGTACAGTCTGCAGCTGTCAATAATACCCTTGTGTAGGCCAGCCTCATGCCAGACCTGTGTGCATGCATACACACACACACACACACACACACACACACACCAGAAACAAATGTAGGGCACCTCAACACACACAAGCATAACATCCACACACACCCAATGATATCACAGGCCCTAACACAGACACATGATGTCATCCAATGGTGCAGCCTAGGCCTCTGGCAAACATTATCACCCTGTGCATATGATGCTGCCTGTGCCGCATCCCTGTCATCCACACCATCAGTGCAGGGACATGCTCATATGGTCTGATGCACAGGGTGAACATACTAGGCAGACAATTGTAGATTCATATTGTTGAGCAGTGTTGACAGGCAGCAGACATACCATGTATTACAGTTTTAGAATGCATTTTGTACATTTGACAGTATGTATCATGTGTAAATACACTAGCAGCATGTTGATCTTGATGTTCTGCCTTCTTCTTTCAGGTGTAGTTGCATGTGCCGGGGGATGTCAGTGTTTGCAATTAGTGTCCCATATGTACATGTTGACTACTCACAGGTCTGTATGACAATACCTGCATGCACTTTGTAGCTTCCACATCACAGTTATAATCTCCCATGTTTCAATTATGTTTACTGTTCTAATGATCCAAGAGCATGATAGCTGTGTAGTAAGCTACTGTTTTCAGAGCCATCATATCCATAGTCATTGACATCAGAGGCATAGTTACCTGGAGTGAGGATGAGGTAAAAGAGTGGTATAGTGGATGACAAGGGTAAAGGCCAGTGGAAATAGTGGCTTCTCACTGGGAAGCAGTAATACCTGCTGCCATGCCAGGATGCAAACACAGATACACCCACACACTCAGGGATTCACAGATATAGTAACACACACTCTGACACACACACAGTTGCCAGTGTTCGGATGAGAACCCCTGCTTATGTGCAAATCATCATTATAGTACTACGCAATTACAAGACACGCCACAGAGATTACACATGTACAGGTAGTCGGAATGGCCTAAGATTGAGGACATCGACAGGGATACTACAGTGCAGTGAGTGTATGTGGGGAGGGGGGGGTTCATCAGTAGGCTATGTAACAAGAAGTCACACCCCAGGGTGTACATGTTAACAGGCGGTTAGAATGCACGTCAAAGACTGATGATATCAACAGGGATACTAGATTGTATTGAGTGGATGGGGGGAGGGAGCATTAACATTTCACTATGGTAAAATACAGCCTCAATCCAGGGAGCAGACAGCCATACACACGGACAGCCATACACAAACACACACACACACACACACACACACACACACACACACACACACACACACACACACACACACACACTGTGGCATTCACAAAGATATACACCCATGTCACACACATACAGACACTTGACATGTGTGAGGTTTAAAAACCTACCTATGCCTTTCTTTCTACACTTCACTCTGTACTGATGTCAACAACAGTGTTCAGGAGAGTGAAAAACATGTGGAATGTTTTCCCAACCATACGTGACATATGGACACACACAAAAATCCACACGTGCCAGTACTGTGAATCAAACACCTGCCTATCACATGATAGGTATTACAGAAGTACAGAACTATCACATTCACTACAAAGCCTACTGACTCTTTCCCTTGCCAACTGTGCTGATATATGCACAATATATGCACAGGGGAGGTATTACTGTTACAGGTGTCAAGAGGTTTGCCTTCAGTGTCACCCTTACTGCATTCTACATTGTCTGTCTTCCACTTCAATTAACAAAACCAGACCTTAGCAGTTACACAGGTTATTGTAGGAATGGTTGTAACACACCAGTGAGCTGTCCTCAGTAATCATTCTTCTGCAAAGTAGCCCCACCACTTAGTAGTCATGTCCAAACATCTGTCCGTACCTCATTTACAGCTTACTGTACTTTGAGCATATCACCATATACAGTTGGCAATGTTGAGGCGGTATTGCAACAGCATGATGTACTAAGACAACAGTCACCTTCAAACATCAAACACTGCACACGCATGGAATCTAAACAAGCATGAATACATGTACACATATGCTGTCTACATCAGTAAGTGGACTAGCAGGTCAAGAGGATATATTCCACACCTTCCCCATGCCATGTGTGAAATATAGCTGAGCATTACACCATAATGGATGTTGTATTCATGTACTGGTAGGACACAACCACCTTCACCAAGTAGCCAAGTGTACATATATGACAACAGCACATATCGGCAAGACACACACAGCATTATTTCATGTCATGCTTCTACAAACTGTTACTTGACAGTGCCATGGTGAAGCCTGTAGGGCACTGTAATGGTCAACAGTGAGCACATCATATTTGCCACACATACCTCACGTTTACTGGAAGAGTGCCAGCAATGTGCTCTGTTAGAGCTAGGCAGTACACTCATTCAAGCATGTGCGAGGTCTGTGGCTTGTAAACATCTCACCCCAGCATGTACTGGCTATTGGGGTACTAAGTTTAATGTCCAGACAGCACACAGCATGCATGGCTTTCAATTGTTGACATGGGGTATATGTAGGAGCTGTGGCCACACATGGCTGTACATGTCATGAACATATCACCTGTGACTACTCAGGAACATACAGAGCAGAGCTCGATTTCCCTGAGTCTGTCAATACAGGCCTTGTGTAGTTGCTATGATCCTGCTATTTGGGTATGTTTGTAGGCATTGCATTAGGTGGATATGTCTAATGACATACATGCCACATGGGTTGTTGTATGATATGATAAGTGTCATGGGTGACCAGAAAAGAGGGAATATTACCTCTGTTAATATAGATATCACACCTTATGTACTGTTAGCATGCTATCTGCCATGTGCATGTGTGTAATGACTGTAGCCACCTGTATGTAGAAAGGATAATGAAAGCTATGGTAATGTCATTTATGTTGTATGAGTGTGGGATGTACATCTCCAGGGCAGGTACAGTTAGGTCATATCCAACCATGAGGGTGTTGTTTACTGGTGTATAGCAACAGTCAACTGTGTTAATGCTGACAACATCCGAGGGACCATGGTATGTGTACAACTGAGCTGGTTACAAACAGTGGTATTATTGCATTGCATAACACATTATGCAGTTGTGTCTGTACATGGGTACTTTGCACAGTTGATGTAGGCCTAGGTACAGTCCACCAACTGAAGGTTATCTGGTGGTCTACCATACTATGTCATAACACATATGGATGTGTGTTGGTAGTCTGGGGACAAGGTGGTGGATTTATATGAGGATACAACCTTAAATGCAGCATTTGCCACTGTCATCTGTACCTGACTCATCTGTGATGAGTTATGTTGGAGTAGTAGTCTTTACATGTGAGTAGTCTTCATGAATATGTGGACACCACCACCTGGGATGGTCCATACCAGTGTAATGGCACACATGTCTGGATCTGAGTTATATGGTGGTAATGCAATTGTGCACTACAGAGCCTTCAGCCAGCTGTTCTTCACTGCACAGATGTCAGTATTCCCCATTGTAGGTTCTACATTGAGCGAATGGATTACAAAAGCCACAAATCTAGCACTGGTTAGCATAAGCATCCAATGCAATTATCCTGTAGGTGTCAGGGTGTTACTTCTGTGTGTAGAACATTTGCCTTGGAATGCAACTATATGGGTAAATGCGACCTAGATATTATCCACACTCACTTGAAACATGGATGTATTTATTCTGTGTCGAAGGCTTGTCATTCAGTCATGACAGCTCGGAATGACAGACACTGGACAACCTCATAGTAACAGCAGAACATTGGCTCATATTTTTGGTCTAGCAGTTGCCACTTGTACGATGACATCACTGTGAATGGCAGTAATGTGCTTGGTAGTAAATGCCTCTTGTAAGGTGATGGACAGCAGCAGACATTATGTATATAACCAATGTGAGATATACTTAGTGTAGCAGTCCTGCTAATAAAGGGAACCACTAACACAGCCGGGAGAGGTCATCTTGACACCTGCACATCAGTACCATTACACAATGTGGCTCACACATTATGCTTGCACATGCCACTGTTCCAAGTATAATGCCAGTGTCCAAAACCTGCTATCAATGTATGCCTTTCAGGGCAGCAAGGTGTGTGACACATGCTGTAGGCAGCATCCACCTGTGTGTCCCAGTTAGCCTATTGTCTGTCACGTCCACACATGCATGATTGTGTATACTTAATATATATATATATATATATATATATATATATATATATATATATATATATGTCAGTACTTCATGCACATATATGCATGTTTGTCACACACACATACACAGGTATCTCATTTACAGGCCACATACAGGTATCTGGTAGTAAACCAGTATGATGTGCATATATACTGACAGGTAAGATGTACATAGCTGTAAACCTGTGTGTTTACAATAGGAGTCCATTATGTGTTCTGTACATGTAAGTGTATGAGCATGCACACTGTGGCCTTCTGTGATTAGAATCAGAGTGCATCCCAAACAGCCCTGTGCTACTAAGTGTATGAGCGTACCCACTGCCACCTTGTGTAATTTGAGTCAGTGCATCCAAACAAGCCCTTTGTTACTAAGTGTATGAGCATGCCCAGGATAACCTTGTGTAGTTGTAGTCATAGTGCATCCAAAATGGCCCTGTGCTACTAAGTGTATGAGCATGCCCACTGTCACCCTGTGTAATTGGAGTCAATGTATCCAAACAAGTTCTGTGATTCCATGTGTATGAGCATGACCACTGTAACCCTGTATAGTGATAGTAGTTGTCCATTCCACAGACGGGCATACTCCAGTTCAGGTCCTTGTTGTGTTACAACTATACCTATCAGGCCTACCTATGTACTACCTGCAGATGATGTGTCTTGCTTGTACATACAGGTTGTAATGGACACCTACTTTAAAAGCACAGGTTTACAGCTATGTACATCATGAATGTCAGTATTCCTGTTGTTGTCCTCAATCTTAGAAGAGCATTCTGACTGTCTTGGAATGTATAATCTCTGAGGCATGACTTGTAACTGCGTAGTACTGTAATAGTGATCTGTAGATAGGCAGGAGTTCTGATCCCACCACTGGTAACTCTGTGTGTGTGTGTGTGTTTGTGTGTGTGTGTGCATGTGTGCGTGTGTGTGTGTGTGTGTGTGTGTGTGTGTGTGTGTGTGTGTGTGTGTGTGTGTGTGTGTCAGGAAATGCCTGTGTGTGTCAGCAAATGCCTGAGTGGGTGTCAGCAAATGGTTGTGTATTTGTGTCTGCATCCTGTCATCAGAGCGGGTTTTGCTGCATTCCTAGGAGATACCACCTTTTGCACTTGCCTTTATCCTTGTCAACTGCTAAACCTCTCTCTTCACCCCTCCCCACTGCAAGTAATCAGTCCTATGATGTTACCCAGCTCAGAAGTGGAATCAGAGTAAGTGTAATTGTATGCGTTCTGTGGCACATACCCCAACTGCATACCACTGCACTAGTTACCTTTACATAGGCAAGATGTGTATGCACAATACTGGCAAGTGTGTGTGTGTTTGTGTGTGTGACTACCCTGTAGCCAGGCATACACATGCGTAATGTCTTTTAACATGCTGCACACCATGGTAGCCATCTGTGGTGACTGGTGTCTACAAAGTATTATATAGTTAAGAATGGTAAAGAATACACAGTCAAGAACGACTACAGTTGGGTATGTTATTTTCCTGTGCCACTGTTGAGCAGTGACACAGAAGTGGTCGCCAGGGTGTAAGTCCATACCCATAATTACCCTACCCAAACTCCACAATCCCCGGGGTAGATTACATTAGCCATCATTCTCCACCCCAAACTCCACATACAGATCAACCATCCCTTCTCTGGTGAACTGATTAAGATTTAAATGTTATAAAACAAGAGATGCCTCTGTTTTGTGTACACTTCAGTTCCTTTGGAACCCTTCTGTGTCACAAAGGGTGTTCAGACGTGTGTGTATATACATACACATATATATATATATATATATATATATATAGCTATAGCTGTGTCTGTGTATATGCATATGTGCAGCAATGAGGTTATTACTACTTCGATTGAAGGCACGGAAGCTGATGATATAAAAAAGGTGATTGATCATATGGAAATTGATTTTTTTGAAGCTTAAATGCCTCCAGTTACAGCGACAACATTTTGAGGCGTGTTTACAGAAGAAACTTGTACCAAGAGGGTTACAAGTGCTTAAGATGCCAACATACGGCACACAGTATCCAGAACTACTCGCTAAGTGGCAACAAATTAATTTAGAGGTGAGCGCAAAATATATGACTCTTTAAACCTGAAGAAGATAGCTTGAGAGAATCTATACGTTTACAACAAATTGATCTTTACACACGTTACAATAAGAGTAGCGTGGATCTTTCTATGGAGACATTAATGGATAGTATTTCTGTCTATGAAAGACGTTTACTTCTACAAAAGAAAGGTAAACTTGATAGAGACATTAGGGACTTCCAATTGGGCCATGTGTTTACTTGGCCCAAGGCTATCAGGAACATTGGACATGGTGAAAATATGAATAAGCTTAATCAACCAATGAATGAGAATGTGAGAGATGTTAACAACTCTAATGAGACCATAGAAACACGTCAGATCAATGTTGATAGGATGAACAGATTAAGGGGGGGTTGTTCCTAATTCAGCTAATGTGACTACAGAGAGTGAAAGAGTACTTATGAAACCCTCTCATGTAACCAATAACTGTTCTGTGTTGGGTAATGATGATATATTACCAGCTACACCAGTCTGCACTATGATAACAGGGTCGACAGATGTACGACCCAGAACTAACACTTACCTGGAACAGGATAAGATTGGGAAATTTCCACAATTCCCTTTACCCATATCCACATTCGAGAAGAACATGAGGAGAAGTTGTTCAACCAGCAGAGGAAGACAGAAACGGAAGCTCTCACCCGAGAGGGTGAATGGGCAGACTCTTAAGAAGATGTGGAATCATGCGAACTTAACTTGATTTGGAATATCTCAGATAAGGTGCTGAATGAACAAGAACAAGCAGTCCTTAACAAAGGACTAAGTTTTATACCAACAGTTAGAAGCCAATTGACTGATGTTATTATTGACTTGAAAACTTTTACCAGAAATGTTTTGTTGAAATTGGAGATGGGTAATAATACACTAGCCGACAGTGATTTATTTAAAAGATCTAGTACATATATGCCAAGCAATAACCCTTTAATCCTAGCTTTTGACAAAATGGTTGAGGATGATTTGCATAAGCACTATAATGATGAATTCTCTGGTAAATTTAATTACGCTAAGAATAATTTGAATCACGAAGAATGCCAAGTGTTGAACGGCTTGCAGGCTGATACTAATATAACTATACACCCAGCAGATAAGGGAGGGCACATTGTGCTTATGAATACCGTCGATTATAAATCCTCGATGTTTGAGATGCTGGGTGATAAGAGATTTTATAACACTGTGGATAAAGAGTATGTTGAGTTGAGAATTAATAATATTAAATTAATGTTGGAGAATTTGGTTAAAACAGGTGATATAACTAGGGAATTATATAAATATTTATATGTTGACAATCCGATGATACCTGTAATACATGGATTACCTAAAATCCATAAGAATGAAACTAACCCTCCCATGAGACCTATTGTCTCTGGGCGGGGATGGTGTACTGAAGCTCTGTCAGTATACATTGAGAAGCATCTGCATCCCTTGGTTAATGACAATAGTAATATTTTAAGGGACTCCCAACAGGTTTTGAAAGATCTTTATTCTTTTAGTAATACGCTATTAAAGGATCACAATGGGCTCATATTAGTCACCCTAGATATACAATCTTTGTTCACAGTCATTCCGAATTCTGCAGGAGTACAGTCTGTTAAAAGTTATTTACAGAAGCATGGCATATATAGTAATAAGATAAGGGATCTGTTAAGTTTGTTCCTGGCAACTGTTTTGGAAAATAATATATTTATGTTTGAACATACATTATTTTCTCAATGTGATGGCGTGGCTATGGGCACGCCTTGTGCCAATAGCTACGCCAACACATTTTTCGCATTATGGGAAGAGGAGGTACTATATGAAATGACACTTTTCAAGGATAATGTGTTGTTCTATAAATGTTTCGTGGATGATGTTCTCTTTCTGTGGAATGGAGAGTTAGATTTGCTCCAACGGTTTGTGGATCAGATGAATCATGCCACAAGTTACTTAAATTCAGTATGGTTGCATCTACCACGAAAATTAACTTCTTAGATATCTGTGTAGAGAGATTAAGAGATGGATCCTTTAACACCTATATTCATAGGAAAGAGTGCTATGGGAATTCCATATTGCATAGGAATAGCATGCACCCTAACCACATTTTTAATAACGCGGTGAAGGGACAAGCAATGCGTACCTCTAGGTTGAATAATACAGAGGACGGTTTTGATACTGAGTTGAATTGTTTGAAAGATAGATTTAGACATAGAGGTTATACTGCGAAGGACCTTGAAAAAGGTCTCTGTGGGATTGATACTCTCAGGTTGACCAGAGCCAAGCCTTACTTTTCTGAACAGATTGAGGAACAGCATAACACTATGAAATGTTATTCTAATGAAATTAAAGTGCCAATGTACTATACTGAAGATAGGAACAATATTTATAACATTTTTAAGAAACATTGGGGGGTTTTACTAACAGACCCTCAAATAGCAGAACTCATAGGTGATAGACCTAAATTTAGGTACAAGAATAGAATGAATATTAAAAGTATGTTGTGCCATACACAATCAGAAAGAAAGACGTTGGAAAAGATAGGTACTGTCCCATGTGGATCATGTAATTATTGCAACTTTATTAATAGTACAGGTGTTTTCATCCATCTGGATACGGGCAGAGAATATAAATTTAGATGTGTAGCTGATTGTAATTCCAAACATGTAGTCTATTTAGCCACGTGTGTGGCATGTTGCTTATTCTACGTTGGCAAAACAGATAGGCTTCTTAAGAACAGGATTAGAGAGCATTTGTATAATATTAGAACAGGCACAGATACCAATGCCCTTGCCAAACATATAATGTTGACAGGACATGAGCATATGTTTGAATTTATGGTGATTGATATCATCACCCCGAATTTCAGGGGTGGGAATGTCAATAATGTCACTGAAGAGAAAGAAATGAAATGGATTATTCGACTTCGGGCTGATGTAGGTAAGGGACTTAATGAAAGGATTACTATAAAACCATTTCTCCATAATAGGAACCTTAGGGTCAGATAGGTGACATTATGTACATTTAGCTGTTATATTCTCTTCACTTGAGATGTATTATATCTATATGTTTGTATGACCACATTTTTGTGTGGTTATGATGCATTTTTGTTTGGCACTTTGGATTCAGAGCTGAGTAATAGCACAGACACCTCTGTTAACCCTAAGGTAGTTTGGTTAGGTTGACTTAATTTCTTCAACAGAGAGTCTCTCTTGAAGTTAGGTATATTATAGATTCCTACAGCCTTTACTACTTATATTTTTATTAGCGTCATATACATACATGTTGTTAGGATCATTCTTTACTATTTTGATTATTATTTCTGTATTCGTTTATGGTCCTGATGTATCCTTATATGGATTTTATATATTTTAAGCACTGAGTTTTATACTGGCGGATCCTTGTTTGTATATCATAGGATATGAAGTTAGGTATGTTATATATTTTTTATCAGTAATGCACATACACATGCGTATGCTTTTATATTTACTTGTGGCTTTGATGCACTTTTATTAGGGTTAAGCCATACGTTATGTACTTTTAGGTAGTTAGTTCAATGTTGGCATGATTCTCTTCGCAGATTCTAGGACATGTAGTTATGTTGTTGTTTAGTTATTATATTAAGGATGGTTGTGTACATTAGGACAAGGGTTTTACTTACATCTATTCTTATACATTTTCACCTGTCTTTCCATTTTGGTATATTTCGCTGGTTCATTACTTCAAGTACATAGATTCTTACCTCACACGCACTAGTGTGAGTTCTGTGAGAGGACTATGGAGGGATGGACGAAGGTGATGTAGTGATGCCTTTATTATCTTACTGTGGTTTACTGTATGCTTTAATTGAACTAATGTTTTTATGTTGCTTGCAATCTTTGAAATTTATTTGTTTTATTATTGAGTTGATGGGTTTTAATGGTTATGAAGCAACTGCAGGAAATGATATTATGTGAAGTGATGTTGTGTGAAATGCTATGATTGGCAAATAGTGTTTTTAAATGTATTTAAATGAATGTTACACTCAGTATTTTATGGTCTGAAGAAGCAATCGTGAAAGCGCTTACCTTTTGAGTGCACATTAAACTACGTTTTATTTTTATTCAGTGGTTCAGTTTTTTAAACGTTTCGTAGTTGCTACATATATTTTTGAGCTTTATTTGGACTTGCATGGTTGTCTACGTTGAAGTTGTTTGTTTTATATATATATATATATATATATATATATATATATATATGTGTGTACACATAGGTATATATATATATATATATATATATATATATATATATATATATATATATATATGTATACTGTTATGACAGTTGTACAGATGTAGACTTGTCTTTGTTGTTTCACAGAATACAGTACATTCAAGGGTACTGTACATATGTACACAAAGTGACGGTCCCATTTGTTTTCAGAACTGTGGAATACCTGTAGTAAGATGTGCATTATAAAATCCATGAAACGTGTATGCAACCCAGATGGCTCACTGGTAAGTCCAGTGACCTCAGTGTGCATGGTCCAGGGTACAAGACCTGCAAGCCTTTTTGATACTGTCAATTAGGACTGAATTAGACACTTTTAAGTGGGTGTAAATTTTTTTTTGTGACAGTAAGCAGTGGGTACATGCAGGTAACAGGCATGTACAACTCACAATACACTTGAAATCCCCTTCTTTGGCAATCCTGCTGATGTCACCCACCTACAAATATACCTCTGGGACTATTGTAACCCAGTCATCTCTGTGGTGTGTGCTGTAACTGCGTGATGCCATAGTGTGATAAAGTATTTTGGTAGGTTTTCTAATCCCAGACAGGCCAACTGTGTGTGTCTGTCTGCCTGAGAAAAAAACGATGCTTTTTAGAGTATGCACACTCTTTACAATTCACATACTCACCTTTGGCAATCCTGCTGATGTCACTCACCTAGAAATACGCCTCTGGAAGTGCTGTAAACCGGTAATCTCCATAGCGTGTGCTGTAACTGCATAATGCTGTAGTGTAATTAACTAGGTGGGTAGGGGTTCTAGTCCAAGACAGGCTAACTGTATGTGTGTGTCTGTCTGCCTGAGAAAGAAACAATGCTTTTTAGAGTAGGCACACTCTTTACAATTCACATAGTCAACTTTGGCAATCCTGCTGATGTCACCCACCTAGAAATACACCTCGGGGACTACTGTAACCCAGTCATTTCCGTAGCGCGTGCTGAAACTGCATAATGCTGTAGTGTGATAAACTAGTTAGGGAGGGGTTCTATTCCAGGACATGGCAGGTGTGTGTTTGACAGTCAGAGCCTGTGTGGAGGTAGCTGTGAGTGTCTAATCGCTGGACATGCTGGGAAGTGTTTTTTGTAGTTTTCCTATATGGTGTCTGAATTATATGTCACAATGTCCACCTCACGAGGAGTACAGATGCCAAGGAACTGTATTGGCAAGCCATACCCCTACATCTGGCAAAAGGCCTGGTGAACAAAGTAGGCAACCTTACCATTACCCGGAATATGTTCTGAACCCATGTGTCATACACAAACACACTTGCTTAGAATATCCCTCTATGTTGCTAGTACCCTGCACATTGATGACAGATAGTAGGCATGGTGTGACTGCAGTGGGCTGCAGAAGGCATGGCACCCTGTCCAGCAGTACAATAGGCACATAATTGAGGACAATGTGCCTTCACTATTTTCCCACTGGATGCCTGCAACATATGTGGTGCCATCAAAACAATGCCTTACACACATGCCTTGTATGGACATATGCCACTGACACCAGGGAATACCTGCATCATGCTATCAATGCAGGTGCAGGGTCAACCTGCTGTCTATTAGCATGTCCTGCCACACCAGGCAAGTATTGGCATATCTGATGAAAACAGTCTGTGTACACAACATGTGCCAGCCAAACCAGGTATACTTGTACATGTCACTGTACATTATTGTGGGATGTGCACATCCCAGGCAATGTCCATGTCAAGGACTATCAAACACAGACATGGCATGCATTGCAAAGCAATGGCCATACACAAAGGTAACCAGTATGACAGGACAGTTCATACAATACCCATCTGTGTGGGACATTGCAGACACTACACCCCTGAACCACACTGCACACCACTGTCGGGTGGCATGATGCCAAGGATTACCCCTCACCCAACCTTGTACAGCCATCTTCCACAGCCATCCACTAAACACCCATGAAGCAATGCACACATGCATGTCAATACTGGCACCTTGTGTCTGTGTGTGAGGTATGATGCTCCCAACCACAGTCATACCCAATATAACTCCCATTGTCCTACCGACTGATGTCAGGCACATTCACATGCCTTAGCCCATAGAACCTCACGATATACCCTGTGGTGCATGTAGTATCTGTGCATTACTGCAGTGTGGCAAACTAAGTAGTTAGGAAGTATATTTGTGAGCCTGGCAAAGTGCAGCAATGTGTCTGAGTCCCTTAGAGAGTGTGGTTGTGTTGACAATGACATCTGTTCATGTGGACAGCCATGTGTGCTACACCTAATGTATGTCTGCTATATCTCTGTTGCATATGTCGCTCACCAGCAGACATATATATTCTTACAGCACACCAACCTGTCAGTTATGTGGCACATGGAATAACTGCATGCACCTGTAATAGTAATGGCTAGTCAGTCAGGGGTTTGAACCCCTGTGCTGGTAGGTGTGTGACAGACAATGCTTAAGTATTAGTCTCCAAGCCCTTCTCTGATGTACTTTGCCTCTGTCTGTCCTTCCCACACACTCTCTGGTGGATGTGGAGTTGTACACCTGCTCAGCAGCAGCTTGTGTTTTGTAAGTGATGGTCATGATCAGGTGATGGCCTCTGCACCTATTGCAGTTCTCCTCTAGCTGATTGCATGTGGAACAGCTGTGGTGAAATTCCCATAGCCAATCGCATGGAAACATAGTACAATATCTAGGAACATCATGTTGGTGTTTGCCCATGACAGTCGCTGTGAGTGGAACCTGGATCTGGTGTTTGGTAAACAGCATCACAGATGATATATGGATATTCCTCAAATAACATACACAGTGGAAAATAGCCTAAAGTCAGGAGGGTAATGTGCCAGACATGACTACAGCATGCAAGTGTAGCTATGCTTCATTGAGACTACTGCCAGTTTAAAAAGTTGTGTGTGGTAATCACTATTTTACATGTTTTAAAAGTGACAAGACAGTGCTCTGTTTGTGAGGGAACTCCCATCTGTAGGGCCATCTGTGGACTGGTCAGTGTGTAGAACCATTTGTTTCTTGTGTTACTCACAGAACACACATCTGTGAACTGCAGAAGCATAGTGTGAGGATTGCAGTCAGTACATGGTGATAGTGATGAGAGTTACTGCCATCGCATCCCTGATTGGACATATGTCACATGAAACAGTGGTATGACAGACACTGTCTGGGGTTCTCAGTAACATGCCAATAATGGGCCACTGTTCATAGCTGCAGTCACAATTCTTCTACACTTTGTACAGATATCATGCAGTATATATGTTTGTGTTGTGCTCCTTCTGCAAATGTATGCCATCTATTGTGTTGGGTTGATGGTCATATCTATGCATGCTGTTATAAGTAATCCTGACTGCTGTTGACTATTACTAAGCCATATATGTGTTAAAACTGCAACACCATAGGCTGTATGGGATTGGAGGACCCGGTGGAACCTCCTGTCCCACTTCAGCTGGCCATGGCACCTGGCACCAGAACATCTGGAGCCCAGCCTAGGACCTCCACCTCTGTTGGCTCTGCACCACCTTCTGGTGGCACTGCCACTGAGGATGGGGCTTGTCCCCACTGGGAGCAGGTCCAGACAGGAACTTGTCTGCTGTTGTAAAGTCCCGGACGGGGTGTATAGGGGGCTCAATAAGGGGTTTTGAGGCCAGATATGCTAGCTCGAGGGCAGTGTCACACTTAGAGGGTGATCCTTCCCCTCCTAGACAGTCCCCAGCACACCCACCTTTGCGGGTGTTTTGGTGCAGTGGTGGCTGCCCATGGGTGGGGACTTCTGTCCCACTGTTTCCATCTGGGGGATCATGGGCTTGTGACTGCCCAACACCCATCCCCATCCAAGGTGTATCCCCCCACATGTGTCATATACCAAACCTGTATGCTGTCTTGTCTGTCATCCTACTCAACCTATTCTCCACGAGCATGCCTACTCTCCTTCCCCCATATCCCTCTCTCACCTTATGGAAATAAAGGACCAATCTGTTCCTAGAACAACATTGGCCCATACATAGCTGTCCATTTCACACATGTGTCCACTGGACACATAACCTTTTTAATATGCATCACAACATACTCCAGTTGTCCTCACCTCTGTCTTTCAGTCACACGATCCTGGTATGCATATGACTCCTAAAGGTTCCAGGTACACGTGATGCAGACAACCTCATTGTACACACGCCACTACCAGTCCCTTTATGGCTATTCCGTTTACCTTTTTCATGATGATGATGTCGCACACAGCACCTTGCAAAAGCACTGTTCTCACATAATGATTGGACAGGAACTGTTGTGTTAATGTAAATAAAATGCACAGAGTGATGTATTTGGCCAATGTACAAATGTTTGCGTGTATTAATGACACATGTCTGTCTGAGGGAGTCTGTCTTGATATTACATAGGACAACACCACTACATAATACAGGCATTGCTGGTGTTTTCCTTTTCATTCCTTTGTAATGCTTTGTTGTCACATGGGATGTTCTTGATATATCTATATATAGGTATGTATCTATATCTGGACATAAACACACATATACATTTACATGATGGAATACATTTCCTATACTGTTGAATGACTGTTCTGGATGATATGTTTGTGACAACATCCAATGTCTGTATATCTTTCATGGCTTACTGGTAAATCACATTGGCTGTGGTGTGCAGGGTCTTGGTTTCGAGCCTTGAAGAGGTTGTTTATTTTGTGGCTGGGCAGAACAAGGCCATTGGATATGGAGTGATTAAGACACTTTAAAGCAGTTGTGAGTGGGTGTGCATGGATTTTCATGGAGCTACGCAATGCTAACCTCTGGTTACAGTTTCTTACACTCAGTTAGCCTCTACATTACTTTACCAGTGTGATACTCGCATACCGGTGGACAAACAGGCTTACACCCACTTGCTCCTGTATTAGCAAATGCACTACATTTGGTGTTTGCATCAGACACTCACACCCCTGGGTGGGAGTGAGGACTACGATATTACCTTGAGATGCCTAGTACATCGGATTACATGCCTACAATATCGGGAATGGCTGCCCATTAGGTGTAAGCATGCCGTTCGACTGAACGGAATCCGCGGCCTGTCCAGAGTTTGATTCATACTATTGTTGTGTTCCTCTTACAATCTGCACCTATCTGGCTAATACATGGGAATTGACACCATTCAATACAAACAAGTAATTGGGTTTTGGAACCAACATCCTTCAGCAGAGTCATGCTACTGCATACCTATTACCCTATCATCTTTCTAAGGTTGTAAATGGAATATGTACTTTCTGTCCCTATCAGACCTCTCAAATGATTGGGGACAAATATCTACTGAATCAGGGACAAGTCATGACAACATCAGGGACAATCAGGGACACATTTAAAATATTAGTGCTATTAACCTAACACATTGACAGACTCAGAGCATATGAAATAATACACATTTTCTGAGGTAAATGAAGTTTATAACACTTAATTGTTGTCATTATTCAGTACGTGTAATTCACCACCTTTCCTCCAAACGTCACTAGTTTTAGGAGGGATTAAGTGGGACAGAGTTAGAATTTGAGTCAAAATCAGGGAATGCTGAGAGATAGGGTCCCTATTTGTTCCCCCAATGGTTTATGACCTGTCCATTGGATTTGCTCTTAGGGGTTGAGAGGTATGGGCATAAGCTATGCCCACTTCAGAATATTACTTACATCCCCGGGCCGATCCTAATACGACTGCACCAGCCAACACCTGCACGCCTAGGCCCATAATTGCATACCCATAGTTCCCCCACCTGCCCATCCTCTACAGCACTCATCCTTACTGTGAATGCAGGTGGGGTATAAACACACCACTACACACTGCCCACTCTCTGCGTGTCGGGACACATGTAGTACGTTATGTTGACACATGGATTATCAGGCTTGCACAACCTACTGGTTTGTATACATCGACAGCCTGGTTTGATGAATCAGTACAGGGACTGACTCCGATGATCAGTAATTTTTGGGGTGTCCCACAAGGGATATTGATCTCTTTGTTTCAAGATTAGACCTGGCAGGTCTCTCCCACTGGTAGTATCCTGCCGGTGGTCTGGGAAGCAGCAGTGTGTTTACTTTTATTGTGCATCTGTCTGTCTCACCGGCCTAGCTGGGGGCGGGTGGTTTGATGCTACATGTTCCATGTTTGTTGATTGGACCCCTCACACCCATATGCATGGCCTGTGAACATATGTAATTCATAACTGCTGTATCATATCCTAGCTATATACATGTGCATATTTACAGTTTTATATATATATATATATATATATATATATATATATATATATATATAGATATATATATATATATATATATATATATATATAAATATAATTTATATATATATATATATATAGATATACATTACTATATATAGCTATATCTGTATATGTATGTATGCATACATGTATATATTTATATATTGCTGTCTATATATATCTAACAACATATGGGTATATGGGTGTCCGCATATGTATATATCTATATGTTGGTATGTATATGTATTCTTTCTCTGTATGTATACATTTGTACTACAGAGAGGGAGAGGTCTATCTCTATGTCGCTATGGGTAGATATACACACACATACCTCTACATATATACATCTACATCTGGTTATTCAGTTCCTTGCCATGTAGATTACACTTTGCTGCAGTGGGACTCATAGTGAGTGTGGCTGCACGTTGGGTGATGCGTCTGCCCAATGAACACTTTTGCTTACATCCCTGGGGCTGTCCATATAGGCCCACATCAGATAACACCTACACACCTAGACCCATAACTAGCTACCAATAGTTCACCCACCTGCACGTCCTCTACAGCACCCATCCTTACTCTGGGTCCTGGTCGGGTCTGAACACACCACTACATGCTGCCCACTCTCCACTTCATGGGACCCATGTCATACATTGTCTCGACCCATGGGTCATCAGGCTCTCTCACCCTTCTATTATGGGTATGTACACACCCTAGCCAGAATGTTCGGTGTATCATCTTCTTTTGGTCTTATGTCAATTTTTGGGGTGTCCTGCAAGGGACGCTCCTGTCTGTGTTCCAAGATTAGATGGGTGCACTGTGTACCCCTCCCCCTCGGTTGTATCCTGCCTGTGGTCTGGGGAGCAGTGAACTATTTACATTGTTTGCGAGTTTGTGTGTACGTTTCTTGTGCCAGCTGGGGTGGTGGTGGAAGGTCATGCTATGTGTTTCATATTTCTTGCTTGGGCCCCTCACTTCCATTGGCATAGCCTGTGAACATATGTCATTCTTGTGTGCTGTTTCCTATCATAGCTGTATATCTGTGTATATCTACGCATACACAGACACACATATATATATATATATATATATATATATATATATATATATATGTGTGTGTGTGTATATATATATAAATGTATATATATATATATATATATATATATATATATATATATATATATATGTGTGTATACAACTATATATATATATATAATATATATATATATATATATATATATATATATATATATATATATATATGTGTGTGTGTGTGTGTGTGTGTGTGTCTGTAAAGCAATGCATACCCCGCACAAATGCACTTACACACGCTTACTGATGTTTATATATGCTTAAACCTGCTTACAAGTTCCTTATTCATTATGACACTGACACTTCGCTCCAGTTCACTTTTAATTGTTATTTTGTAGGTTATACAGCAGAGAGATGTTGAAATATGTTCATGTACAGATTACTGATGGAAAATGGTATGTGCTGCAGTGGAATTTGGAACGAGAATGTCTGTTCCTTAGGCGGATGCTCTTACCAATACACTATTGCTGTGCTGCTTCATTTGCAAATATACCCATATAGCCATGACTCCTGGTTTCCCAAACACCCACCCCAACACCTCACTAACACTGCAGTCATCCATTCTCCAGTTCGATTTGCGGTATATCCACACCAATACACATTGGCCACTCCCTACTCCTGTAGACCCATCCCATCGGTTGACTCACTCCACGTATTCTCAGAAATCCCAAACTTTTAGTCCACAAACATTGGTGACATGAGCGACCAAAAGGACACTATTCACAATTTTTGGGTTGTCCCACATGGGACACACATGTCTTTATTTCAAGATTAGACTCTATGCTTCATTACATCCTTACTCCTGTTAACATGACACTACAATAAATTAGTAAGTATGACTATGTGGTAATGCACACTTCACACATGAGAGCCTAATTATGTACGAGTTCGGCGTAATTCTTTTACAAATAGACTGGTTTAGTAATTGGCGTTGCCATAGCAGGCAGATCACAGGAATGATTCCATGTGTGAGAAAGTCCTCACATTTGTTTTTTCAGCACTGCACTGACTTTGGACATTGTACACACTTCTGCGTTTTAGCAGTTTTTTCCCTTCCCTCTTATGCACAACCTATTATTCTATCTGCTGTCAAGGTTTGTAAGGGCACATTCATGTTATTTATGTCTGCAAATGGAATGAATGTGTTACAGAGAATGTACTTCTACATATAGATGTATGCATGTGTGTATGCATATATACTTATAACGAACTCGCTGACATCCACGAGGCAGTCCAATTAGAACCAGCCCATCCAACCCTGACACGCCTGGATCGATAATTTCATAACCATAGTTCCTCCACCCCACCCAAGTTCAACATACATGCATACCAACCATTGTCCAGTTGCTATCGCAGTCATGACACACCTCCACACATTGCCTTCTCCTGAGCATTAGGGGCCCTACACATATGTTGTCCCAACCCATGTATTCTCAGGCTCTCCCACCATTTATTCCTTGAACATACCTGCCCTTGCTTGTGTAATGATCAGATGGCTAAACAGCCTATCAATTTTTGGGTAGTCCCACCAGGGACTACCCTCTGATTGTAAAGTACACTTAGCAGATCAACAATGTTAATCCCACTGGTAATATCCTGCCTGTTGTGTGAGTAGCAGTGCTTTGCTCACTCCTGCCCAACTTGATATGACATACGCTGACAGCGCTATATAATACTGGAGCTGCTGTTGATTCCCTTCTCATTCTTTTTGTATGCTTTATTGTTACAACGTTCATTCTCCATAGCTATATATATATATATATATATATATATATATATATATATATATACATATATATATATATTATATTTGCACATATGTATATACATTTCCTATGCTGGGCAATGCTTACACCCAAGCACGTGTACTCAGACTTGCTTATTGGTACTTATATATGTTTACTGCTGCTTATTTGTGCTTACACCTGCTTACTAGTGCCGTATTCATTATGACAGTACCACTATGATTGAATGACGTTTAGTTAAACATCTCATGCGATACTCTTGTGTCAGTTTTACAGCAAAATGACATTCATTCCACATGGAAAATGATATGTGCTACTGCTGGACTCAAACTGTGAATGCTTGTTCATTAGGAGGATGCTCTAAACACTACACTATTGACGTTTACGCTGATTCCACATGTTTTTCTCTATTTGAATGATTTTGATGTGTAAGCTACACTTGGCAGAGGGCAGCTACGCACAAGCACGCTGCACTTTACTTACACTTTTGATATGGCAGCAATACGACTGTAAAACAGGGACACGGGGAATCTAATTGTGAAAGTTCTAGGGACTGGGCTCAACATTCTACTACGTGCTTGTGTATTTACTACTTTGATTTTATTTCACTGTTCGTGGACATGCTTGTATGCTTAGCATACATTTTGGTATCCACGGACACTGAATTACTGACTTAGTATTAGAGGCTGGCTCTAATAGTAAGCATAGTAGGTTGTGCAACTGTCGGGGCATGTTTACGCCTCCATAGAGCATTTGTACATGCCCCCTGCACTCACACACATTTCCTGTGCACATTTAGGGTGTGGCGGTGCGCCCTCATACATATTCTTATGGCATTGCTGCAGCATCTGTAATGAGGACGCTCGGCACAAGGCTAAAACTGTCCTTGCGCCCCGCTTCATGAATCCCGGGATTGGATATTCTCGGACTAAGTGATATATTTCTCAGATCCTACTACCATCTATTTACTCTTTCGTCAGCTGTTTCCTTGATTGTATATAATCTTCCACCTAAACTTCCTTGCCTTTTAAGAGGATTAAACCTCCTGTTTCTTCAGTACATACTTTATCAACTTTTAACTTTCCCATATGTACAAAATGTTTTCTTTTAATGTCCAGTTTCCAGTTATCCAGCCATTCTCCCCCAACTGAATACAGCACAACTTGACCTTCTTTTATCTATAACTGTATATTTATGGCCATTTCATTTTTTATAGATTACTATATTAACATATATCACCTTGTGCCAGCTCCATGGCATAGTGTGATGAAGCCCTGATTATGATGTGGGCAACATGAGTTATAGTGGTTTGAAAACCTGTAGAAGCTGGCAGGCTAGGATGGTAGTGAGTAGCCATTGTTTTCTGGTCCATCCTGGGAGAGAGGGAGCAGCTCGTCTCACAAGTTGGGTGACATATAGTGGGAAAACTAGATGCTGCACTAATACAAGAGCCTGAGAGCATGGGATGCCTATGTGCATGCACATAACTGACTCCCTGTGGAACTCACTGAGCTGCCATAGGGAATGGAGGATGTTCCAACAGGAGAAGTTAGGGTACCCCACCAGACTAGCAACCTGGCTTGCTTCCTACTACTTGACTACTCCATAGTGGGAAATGAATAGGCTAATAAGTCATCCCAGGCAGGAGCTAAAGGGTAGAACTCTCACTTAGCTTGGGGTTACTTAGGTCTCACTCTCCATGGAACAGATGCATCAACTTGGTGAAATTAATGATGCCATCAGGCAGGTTTGGTGAGAAGCAATAAAAAAGACATCACCTGGATGGAAATGTGAATTAGGCCCCTTCCCCTTCACTTCTTGAACTGGTTGTATGTTTTATACTGGTTTGTGTTCCTGTTTTTCAAGCACATACTCTTTAAATATTTCCTAAATTTGTATTAATCTTGGATGGTTATAGGACATAGAGATATGCCTTATCACAAGCAAAATGTGGCTCCCTTACAAAAGGGTGGCCCCTTTACAAACCCAGATAGTTGCAGACTCATTAGCGTCAACAGCCTTATATGCAAACCCATGAAACTTAACATAGCAAAACTGATATGCAGACATAGGTAATGAGTGATGTAGACCTTACTCAGTTTGGTTTTGAGAAGACAGGTCCCGAACCTTGTAAACTTTTTTGAAAAGATCATAGAGAGTATAGACAATGGCCACTAGCTACATGTGTATTATCTTGATCTGGCCAAGATTTTTGACACTATTTTGCCATGCTGGTAATACTGAAATATTTGCAGAACTTAATGTAAATCCCTTCATTGTCTGCTGGATTACAGATTAGCTACTTGACAGATCTCAAACTGTGAGAAGTGCCGATACTTTTTCTGAATGAAAAAATTTAACTCCTGGGGTATTACAGGTACCACTGCTAGGGCCATCTCCTGTCTGGCATATTTTTTAAAGACATTCAAGCCATTATCCTGAAAGTGTGATCAACTAAGCTTGCTGATGACTACAAGCTGAGTACTGTTATATGTGTACTGAAGATAGTCTCAATCTAAATGCAAAAAAAAAAAAAAAAAAAAAGCACCCACGTCATATGTAATAGGTGGTACCTTTCTTCGGAAAGAGACGTTCACAAGACACATGGGTCCCTTTCTGGCCAGCTTTCTCATTCAGTCATCATGTCTCTATCACAGCCAAGCAAATCTCTTTCTGGCGAAGAGACTATATTCAAGATACAAAAAAACCTTCATGCCACGGTGCTCTTCCATTATCAGAAATATCAAAATACAATGACTCCTTTGTAATGTTCAAAAGTCAAACATATTGCTCAACTCTATGACCACAGTTACTTTTAACAAAGACAACTAAAGGCCTTAAATCTTTCAATTACTCTGTTAGATTAGCACAGCTCCCCTGTACTCAGTAGCTTGCTAACTGCCCTAAGGTGAACTGTGTCTAAAGTTTTTGGCCATGAAAGACTACTTTTTTGCAAAACCAGTGGCTCTACTAACACCTGTACTAGAGACTTAAATCTAAACCATCAAATAAACAAGACTCACTGTAGGGGCAGGTTCCTAATACAACCTATTTCTGACTGTTGGTATAAGTTACTACTACAGGTCAAGAAAAGTAGTGATTTGTATGCCTTTAAAGCCAATCTTGACAATTTAGTGAGTAGATGCAAATTTACGTCAGGGTTATCAAGTGACAAGAACATTTAAGTGTGATAACTTAAAGGTGTAAATGGTTAGTCATCTTATGGTTCATGTGATTACTTGTCTTGTATTGTTCCTATGTTCGTATAATATTAATTGTGTTAATTATCACAATTAATGGTTTCAAACTTTAATAAATCCCCTTTTGATAATTGTGTCTATTAGAATTTAACACATCTGTGATGCAGAATGTCACATCGCCAGCAGCCTATACATATGTTTTTATTCCCAAGGCTTTTCAGAAAAAGTCAAGTACAAAAAGTATAAGACAAATGTAATTATTTTGAAAACAATAAAAATATGAAAATTATGCAAACGTCAATGTTATCAGTAAATAATCCTTTTATAATGATAATAATCATTGCATTCACTATATTTATATCAGTGTTATAAGTGTGGGTAGCTGGAGCAGAGGATTAAGGCTATGAGCCGTAAACAAATTACTTCTTTAGTACAGGATTTGATTCTCTCAGTCTTCATTTCCCTACTGTGTGACCTTGAGCAAGTCACTTAACCAGGTAGTGCTTTCAGACAATTGAGGATTCGGGATAAGTTCATTAATGGTCTCCATGACTGCATGCCTTGTAACTATCTATAAAAGCACAAGCACAGAATATTTTTCTATAAAGATTCACAGACAAACTGTTATATCATGGAAACTGTATAGCTTAGACATATAGGGCAGGATTCACGAAGCCTCCGTGTAAGAGATACAAGGCTTACACGGAGGCTGCAGTTAAACCGTGTGACGTCAGCATGTCATGCATATGCATGAGGGCATACTGAATCACACCTAAGGCTAACACGGTCCGTGGAAGACAGTAGGGGACGTGTCCGTAGGCCGAGCCCTGCAAGCGTACACGCCCCCAGAAGAGTAAAAGTGCCCAAAGTAAACACCCACGACAGATTCCATGGAAATGTGAATAAACACAACACAACACATGCCCCCACAGACTATGAACATAAAATATATAAATGAACACGTTATATATTTTTTTTAAATTGTAAGGATGTTTGCCCGTGAGTGCGCTCATTTGCGCGGGCGTGCCCATAGCTCAGCCACAGTTAGCAGTAAGTGGAAAAGCATATAAGAACTAACTATGCAAAGAAAGCCAAAAAAGCAATAGCATAGCGGTAGAGATGTCGGCTGAAGAGCAGGCAGTCATGGTTCGAGCCCCCACAACATCAATTTTTATTTTTAGTAAAATAAGCACGAAACAAGTCCCTGACATATATGTACACATATAAAATTATATTTTATGTAAAATGTAATGAAATAGGCCATTTATTCTGAAGAAATATGAGATAACAAAATAAGAAAAAATGCCAGATGTGCCTATAGCTGAGCTACAGTTTAAGAAGGTGAGTGCATCTGCCCGTAGGTGAGTAGTGGTTTAACAGGTGCAAAATGAGTGCCCATAGGTGAGCAGTGGTTTAACACGCTGAAACTGTGTGCCCCTAGCTGAGCTGAGCGTAAGTTGCGTGCTGACAGCCAAATGAAGCGTAAACCAGTGTACTCCATTTGCGCGGAGCTGCGCACCGCGCCAACAAGCTAACCAACGGGCAACATTGAGCAAGCTGCAACAAAACTGCCTTTACACAGACACACCCCCTAGCCTGTCTAGACAGTCATAAAATATAAAAATTAGTGGCCAGGTTCGAACCCAGGATACCATGCACCATAGTCAAGGTACTGAACCACTAAGCCATGACAGCTATACTTAGAAATGCAGTAATAGCAAATATTTAGGAATGAATAGAAAGTGGAGCGTGACAAAGTAGGTTTTGTGAAGTTGATACAATTCCAAAATGGCCAATCACAGATAAGTGCGGGAAAAACGGCATATATAAGCCCCATAGGTGGGAATACACAGCATAAACGATTGTAGAACTAACTTGCAGCCAAAATGTCAGGAGTAGGTGAGGGTAGTTGCTTTTGAGCACAGAGGTGGGGCATTGAGGAGTCCAGATATATGGTCTGGCTCCTAGTCCACAATCATGAGGCCCAACTCATGCAGGGCCAGGTCCTGTGGGGAGCATATAGGGCTGAGGCGTGGGACCGGTTGGCTCATGATCTCACCAGTGCCACAGGGATTCCAAGGACTGGTAAGCAGGTCCATCACCACCATGTGGACCTGAAGAGACGTAAGCAGGACCAATTGAACCTTTGGATCCAGGAGGCCCGGCAAATGCCCAACGCCCCACTACTAAGTTACATTTAATTATGTATGTAAGAAATTAAACTAGCTGATATTATGGAGATGTGTATTCCAATATTACTTCATTTATATTACAGCTGCAGGTGTCCATTCTGCGAACCGCAGAGCCTATGGTGATAGGCTGGTGCGGTTGTGCCACCAGGCAGGTCAGTAATCCTCTCCCAGTAACTGTAAAGAAATATAAAAGTATCCAAGGACAAACACCAACACAAACACAAATGAAGCGAGATGGAGGCAAAACACCAATAAGGAGAGTAGTAACAGCAATGTACAAGCGATAATACTTCATCCAATATTCAGGTACTATGAAAAATACTTTTCAAGGCACACCACCAACGTAAAAATGACTCCTTTATTTACCTAGGTTTCGTTCGCTCCAACGAACTTCATCAGAATACAAAACACAGTTTGTGAAGCTTGCTTAAATACAAAACCCTCCCTAGCTGATTACTTAATTAATTGCAATTTTCTTTTACTTAACCAGTTTAATTGATTGGCTTCGTGTTAAAAAAACACATTTAAAAAACACATTTAAAAACACACATTTTTAAAACTGCTCCAAATTGTTTTCAAAAAACTATGTAGAATGAAGGAAAAAATGACTAAGTATATATTGCAGTCTTAATCCTTAATGCCCCTGAAATTTTTAATAAAATTAATAACAATAATCATACATAACTACATTTATATAAGAAATAATAAATACTAAATACTAAATGCTGTTACTTTTTACTACCTAGATGTTCTAATATAAATACAAATACTAATATAATATAGCTATAGTGGAAAACCCGATGCTATATAAACTGTGTGTACTACCATGTACTTATATTTCTTTCTAATATATATTATAAATAATAAATAAATAATAAATAATAAATTTAATTATAAGTTTCATAAACAATTCTATCATATCTACTTAATTAATTTTATTTGATAAATAAACAACATCAACAACAACGACACTATGTATATTGCATAACCAATTCTAATTCATTAAATATGTCTGTATTATAAATTATATATGTTATACATTATATACATAGATCTTATGCATATATTTTCATGTTTCTTTTAATTTATTTATTCTTAATATAGGCATTATAGTGAGATATTCATTTAAGCCAGGTAAGTTATAAGAGTTCAGAAGTATCTGCCATTTTAATTCATTCATATCCAAATGATACTGTGTAATTTTACCCTGCTGGTCATATATTATTTGATTGATTACACAAAATTTAAATTTATGATCTACATTACTAATAATATGCCTGGCCAAGGCATTTGTTGTTTTAAGATGTTGAATATCTAATAGGTGTTCTTTAATACGATCCCTAAAATGCCTATTAGTTTTTCCTACATAAAAAGCCCTGCAATGTTGACATATAGCCAAATAAACAACATTTGATGTATAACAATTATAATGTCCATTAAAATTGATCCTACAACCATTTACAACCATTTCAGTGCCAGTACAGTGAATGTAACTACATACGGAACACTTACCACATTTGAAATTTCCTTTTATTCTAGTATTATATCTTTCCAAAATATCATTATTATTTTCAAACAAATTTTTGAATGATGGACTTTTTCTGTATACAAATTTAATTTGCCCATGAAATAGTTGTCCCCAAATTCTTTCACTAACCAGCATATTCCAATTCCTTCTTATAATTGACTCAATCATTTCAAAGGTGTCATTATAAGTTGTTATATATACAGGAATGTCAGTATGTTTAATTTCGTCCCTAGACATATTTGTAGTACATACTTGTTTTGAAAATCCAGATTTTAATATTGCTTTGTATGTACCATTTTTCCTTTTTTCCTTAACCTCATTATATATATTTTTACAAAATTGTTCTGGGTAGCCCCTATTAGTAAATAATTGTATCATATATTGTAATTCATCTAAAAAATCTTGTTCATCACTTACCATTCTGGCCGCCCTGACCATCTGCCCTTTTACAATGGCCTTTTTCTGATGGTCAGGGTGCCAACTATTAAAATGTAAGTATGAGTTTGAAAATGTTGATTTTCTATAAATCTTTGTTTTTAAACAGTTTATTTCCTTATTATATATAATATTTACATCTAAATAGGTGATGTCATTTTGACTAACCTGATAAGTAAATTTCTAAAATCTAACTGTGGTGTTAATATATTCAAGGAATGAATCTAAAACATTCTTATCATGATCCCAGATGATAAAAATATCATCCAGGTTTCTAGTATACATCTTAATATGCTGGTAGTATTCAGTTTTAAATAAATAATTATTTTCCCAGTAACTCATGATTAAGTTAGCATACATAGGGGCACAAGGTGCCCCCATTGCTACTCCATTAATTTGCTGGTAATAACTACCTTCATAGTATAAAAAATTATTATGTAATACTATTTCCATCAAATTAATGAACGTATTAATTTTTTCTTGCTCATACAAATGTGTTTCATATATTTGTTCTTCAAGCCATATGAGCCCAATATCATGAGGTATGGTTGTAAAAAGGTTGCATACATCTACTGTAACAAAATAATATTCACCTTCCATTTTGAATTCTTTTAATTTACTTAAAAAGTCCCATGAATCCTTTGTAATGTATGGAAACTTTGACATACTTTCTTTGAAATAATAATCCAAATAATGACTAATATAACATGTTTTGCTTCTTTTTCCATCTACAATGGGTCGAAACTGTAAATTATTCAACCCCTTATGTATCTTAGGTATGCCAAAGATTCCACTTATTACAGGATTATCATTATATAAATATTCATGTTCTGTTTCTGATATTTCTCCTTGATATAACATGTCATCTAATAGTAAGTCTATTTTCTTGAAAGCTATATTAATTTCATTTTTACTCACTTCCATGTATGCGTCACTTAATAACATGTTTGTCATATAAGAAATATAATCACTGTTATCAGTGATAACCATTCCATTGCCTTTATCGGGCCTCATAATTCTAATATGCATATTATTACATATTTCTTTAAGTATAGTTTGTTCCTCTTCCGTCATATTGGAATATATATTATTCTTATATGTTTTATGAAACATTCTCATATCATATTCACTTATCTTTTCAAAAGTAGCAATGTCATCATTCATGGGAGGATTAAATAAACTTGGTTTACTAAACTTTTTATGTTGCCTATTATGGCTATCCATATTATTCTGAAAAAATACTTTTAAATTTAACTTTCGCGTAAACAATTTTAAATCTAGTACAGATTCCACTAGACTACCTTTCTTACAAGGGACAAAACTAAAGCCTTTTAAAAAAAGGTTTGCTTGTTTTTCATTAATTAATAAAGTAGAATAGTTAAATACTTTAAAATCATCCTTATCGTTAGTCACTATAATAGGATTGCTTAAAATAATATGGTCAGTTATATTAAGTACATTATCCACACTGGTATTATTGTTTTCCACCATAACATGTGTTTCCAAATCCATACTTGGTTCAAAATAACATTCTGGATTACAATCAATAAAAAGTGTACTTCATTGTAATTCCCCCTATCATTTTCTATTTGTTCACCTACATGACTATCCATATGCTGTTCATTGTTTTCACTTCCTATCGGGGTAATAACATCCCCTTGACTATCGTTGATCATACTATCATATTCATATGTACTAAAATTCATAAGCATGTCATTGTTAACACTCCCAGCCGCTACCGGCTCTTGATCAAATAAATTTTGACAATTCATTCTACATGAATCAGGCTTGGTAACATAACTTATGGCTAAATCACTTAATGTTGGTAAGTCAATACTGTTAACATTGTATTCAGAATAATACATAATGCATGGTAAGCAATTCAATACATTATTAGGATATGAGTGAACATATAAGTTATTCAGGGCCAGTGTACTCACATTAGCTGCAGTATAGTCCACGTTATGTGAATCTGATGTTTTTAGAATGTCCTGATGGATAATTCCGTGACAATGTGTGTCTAACACTGGCCCCTGATAAACTTTCATTTGCGCTTCCATCCTTGCTTGTGATTTCCAAAAAAAGTCTGTTTAGGTCTTGCTCCTTTTCTGTAGTATTCCTGATTGTTAGAGTAGTCTCCCTGGTTTTTTAATCTATCGGATCGTCTCACGCCTTCTTCCGTTGAATTCTCATGCTCACTACGAACTTCCATCTCGTCATCACATTCATATGGCGGATTGACGTCATCCGAAACTTCTGTTATTGGTATTGATTTTCCGTTACCATGGTTATCTTCGCCTCGAAGTGAGGATTTTGGATACGCTTGATTCTGACCATAACTTTGAGTGTCTCGTTGAATTTTAGAGTTTTTCTTATGATAAAGGATGTCACAACTATGTGTGACATCCGCAATGATATGAGCATAGTTGTTATAGTATTGATCAAACAAAAGATCTTTGGAAATGACATTATTGAGTTCTTCTAATTGGTTAAGAAGTTCATCGATTTTCACTTTATTATATTTTACCATGATCTCCATAAGCTGAATGCCACAGTTATCAAAAAATGCATGTAGTTCATGTAACATGTTTTCTTGTTGATCGCAACCATTTGGGTATCTCCAAAGGCGTAACCCTTTGGGGACAATACCCAACTCAATGTTACAACCCAAGTAGCTGTTTTCCAATTGAGTTCTTTTGAGCTATGGCGATAGGCTGGTGCGGTTGCGCCACCAGGCAGGTCAGTAATCCTCTCCCAGTAACTGTAAAGAAATATAAAAGTATGACAGTTAGCAAAAGAGTGCAGTGTAGTCACTAAGTAATAAAATGTGCAAGTAACAGTGTAAGAGTGTTTGCAAGTATTGCTTGATTACAAAAGTGTGTTGCAATCTGTAATCCAAACAGAAAAATGAAAATGTCTGAAATAAAGTCTGAAATAAAGATTCCCCACCTGTAATATAATAGTACACAACCTGCAGCAGGCTGAAAAGTACAGCTGCAGAAGATGAGCAAATCACATGTGTGAAATGTATCCCTGTTGAAATACTGAAACATGACAGAAGTGAGACTGCTGGAAAGGATTGTAATAACTACAGGTAAAACATGTCAATAAAGCCTAGAAGTAAGTACCATCCTGAATAGTAAAATGAAAACAAGTGAGATAGTGTGAGAAAGAGTTATGAATCCACCAATAAAGTAGTAATAACCCCTGAATAAAGTATACTGCAGTCAGTACAGAATGAAATGAATGTGACAAGCAGAACCAAACAGCGAAATGTGTTCAAAGTGTTGCTGCAGCTGGAATGTGTATCCCAAAATCTGGATATGTTGCTCACAGTCTGAAATATGCAGATAGTATGATTGTCTGAAATACCAAACATCCACAGTTGTCTAAAGCTATATAAAGCAAATGTAGCAGGATGATGTAGCTGAACAAAGCCAGATATGAAAGTGTATGAATAACAATAAAATGTATATTGATGTAGCAGTAACAGTCATATCACCAAATGGAAGTAGTTATCATATAGGAAACTGTAGTTAGAACAGTAGTGTGTATATCTCTGCAGCTATTAGAAATGTACAGCATATGTATTGGTATTCAAAGGTGTTAATAATATTTTCTTCACCCCACCCTATAACCACATATAATCCATTCCACATGAAATTGGTATGTGCAATCACAATTAACACCCCTGGACATTTGTCCTGTTGGGTTATAAATATTTGCATGTACGTTGATGCATCTGCCCTGTTCATACATCCAAACCTGATGGCCTGTTGCCATCAATCAACCCTGCATGTTGTTGGACTGTGTATTGCTGTTCAAATTATGCATGTGTTATGCTCGCTGTACAATGGTGTGAATATCTGGGAGTTTGGTTAATGGGAACACTAATGCATGCTGTTACAACTAATTGCGAATGGTATTGTATGGTACTAACCCAAACTGTCATGACATAATGCAAAACATAGGACGACAGGGAAGGCGGGTTCCAGCGGACCCACCTTTCCCACCTCAGCTGGCGAGTGCACCTGGCACTAGTGCCCAGTCTGGACCCTCCTCTGGTGGCCGTGTGCCACCTGCAGGTGGAAGCGCTGCAGGGGATGGGGCCCGTCCCCCCTCTGCAAGTGTGGCCGGAGGAGAACCACCACTCACCCTCCATAGCATCCGGACTGTGGTGCGTAGGGAGATCCGGGACTCTGTTTTGGGCCTCTACACCAGCTTGAGGCACAGGTGGCACAACTTATGGGCATGCCTGTTGCCCGGCCTACACAGCCCCCAGCACAGCCCCATCCTGGGCAGTGAAGGAACAGTGGCAACTGCCCATGGGTGGAGATATCAGTTCCACTGTTGCCATCTGTGGGCTCATGGGCTCTGGATATCCAAACATCCGTCCCCGTCAATTGTGTAACCCTCCCACACGTGTCATACACCACCCCTGTATGCATCTTGTTTGTCTTGTCTGTTGACCTACCCAACCTACCTCCCCAGCTATACCGACTTCCTTTACCTGACATACCACTCTCACCTGAAAAGAAAAAAAAAAAAAAAAAAAAAAAAGGGCACTCTGTACCCACAAAAAAATTATGCCCCATATATAGCTGCCCATTCTGCACACATGTCTGCTGGACATGGAAACTATCAATTACAATTGGCTGTACAACAAGTATTATTGTTGTCCTGACACCTCTCTCAGGGGTGGAAGGTTCCATAAGTCACACCAAATTACAAACATATGCACAGCTGTTGCTGATGAAGAAATGGGCAGCTATGGGCCTTACCTACATCCCTCCTGCAAAACCCAAGCTTGTTTCCCTACTGTCTTACCCTCTTTGTGACCCCGTTTTCACCACTTTCCTGTCTCCCCATTTTCATTTCTTTCAAAGAAAATAGCGCGGGTGTGCGCCAGAGTAAGCACTGTTAAGCGGTTGTAAGTGGGTGTGTGCGGAGCTGAACGCCAGTGCGCATGGGGGAGCTCCGGGCAAACCAGCGCTAACCCGGTTACAACTGCTTAAAAGTGCCTTAGTCACTCTGATTGACAGGTCCTGTAGTCAGTTCAAAAGCAAAATAAAATTCCACTGTCAGTCCTGAACCCAGGACCTTGGAAACAGTAGTCTGCATGACCTACCACTAATCCATGACTGTTATACAAGATCACTGTGCTAAAATAAATATATCATGTAATATTAGGAATGAATGTAAAGGGAATATAGGATGTGTAGTACACAGAGCATGTCATGTATACTTACTGTCAAATCTAGTGGATTTCTATAATAGTAGTGTGTGAACAGAAACAGCCATGCTAGTTGGTAGCTAGTAGGTAATAATGTCAGTTAATGTACATATATAAATGTATGTATATTTACACACATATATATATATATATATATATATATATATATATATATATATAGTTGTAGGTGTCAGTGTGCATACACACTTAGTACAGGAAACATGAGAGAGGAATGGAGAAATGTGAATCTACAACACAGCCTGAATCATGAGAGAGATACTAACCTTTACACTCACAGAACAGTGTCCACAGCATACCAGCATGGTCCCCGCCCTTACAATCTGAAAGGGCAATGCCTATCTCACATACCCTTTTATAGCACTGTCCTGAAATCACAGTGAGAACTGCAATCAGTACACAACTGGCTGCATGCATTTAGCAAATGCTGGCTTACAATTGGTGCAGAGGCCATCACATGGACTTATGCAGATACCTACAAAAGCATCCTGTACCCACACTCCACACATGCAATACTTTCATTGCACTGTCTGGAGGCAGACAGAGAGAGAGAGAGAGAGAGAGAGAGAGAAAAAAAAAAAAGAAAAAAAAGAAAGTAAGAACACAAACAACAACACACATTACACAAACTAAGTTGAAGCTGTCAGCAGTGTCAGTACCAAGCTGGGCTAGCAGCAGCAGGAAGCTGTAGTAATGGTAATGCAACCAGCTGCAACAAACACAGGTAATGTAAAGTAACAAGTTAATAGTCTACATACTGTGAACCCTCCATATGTGTCATTGGTCTGTATCTATAGGTATGTCCATGTGATAAGTTGTGTGCATGTAGTTCCACCCAAAGGGGATGACTATACATTACATGTCATTCAGTGTTAGGCCATGATCCTGGCACCAGTTGTCCGTTTCAGTGAGGCCTGTCTGTAGGATGTGTGTGTCAGCTGGTGTAATGACTATGGCGCTTAGTTCACAGTCATCTGGGAACTTTGTCATCCACAACTGGCACATGTTTGCTTTCACATCTGAGAAGTAAATGCCAAACAAGAGGGGTCCTAGGACAGAGCCCTGTGGGATACCACATGCAACTGGCATTGAGTCTGACATGGCTCCTGCAATATCGATAGTATGGATTCTGTATGTCAACCAGTGTGCAACCCATCATGTGACATATGTAGTAACATGTAAGCTAATGAGCTTGTCTATGATGCCTGAGTGGAGTACTGTGTTGAAGGCTTTAGGCAAGTCCAGGTAGGCTGTATGGACTGCGTTGCCCTCATCAATGGCTGTAGTGACTGTTTTGAAAGGTCAACCAGATTCAAAAGGCAGGATCAGCCCATCACAAAGGCAAACTGGGTGGGATCAAGTGTCTGCAGGTACCCAATATTGCTGTATATGCGTCCCATACTGAATCATTCCATAGCTTTGCAGACCAGGCTGGTTAAGCTTATGGGGCGGTAGTTCCCAGGGTCAGTAGAGATGCCTCCTTAGTGGAGTGGGACCACTGTTGCTGTATGCCAGTGTTCAGGTACATATCCCATAGTACGACCAAGGTTAAATATCGGTCTTATATGCGGTTGTATGTCCTCTTGGAGTTCACGGAGCACACATCCAGGGATACCATCAGGTCACATTGATGCTGTGTGTTCTGCTTTGCTGAGGGCAGCCCTCACCTGGACATCTGAGATGATAGGGAGGTTACAGTCAGCTGTGATAAGTATTTCTATGTGTGGGGGAGAAGGAGGGGGGATACATGCACTGAACCTGTCTGCCAGAATGTTGCCAATATCTGTGTGTTCAGTGAATGTTAAGTAGGTGTGTAGTAACTCAGATCATATCTGAGGCGTTTGGTCCATATGTCTAACATAACTGAAGAAGGCCTTGTGGTTATCTATAGTGTTTGTGGCCATTTCCCTCCCAGAGTAGGCCGTGGATGTTGTTATGAGAGACCGTAGCTTATTACCAGTGCTGACCACAGATGCCTTCCCTTTATGTGAATCTGCTCTGTCCTGCAGTAGCCTCCTTCTATCGTTATACAATCTGCCTTTGGCTGGGGTCCACCAGACAGGATGCCTAACCTTGGTGCATAGGGTCTGGGTTAGAAATGTGTGTGCATGTTCCATGCATTCTTTGGGATGTCCATGGGAAGCATTCGCAAAGGGGTCAGCAGTGTGGGTTGTGGCTTCCACTGGCCCAGTGGGCTGCATGGATACCATGTCAGTCCTAACAAGTGAATGTCTGTCTAATCACATATATATCAAAGTAGTCTACTGTGCTGGTGGTGGTGGTGGTGGGATATGTGTATCCAAGCTGAGTAATTTGTGTCCAGATCACACTAGTGGATGGCATTCCACATACAGTACCTTGGTATGAACCCCTAGAGTGAGGTGGTGCATTGGACCTGTCTCAGTGTGCTGACCGATGGGGCATGCTACTATGTTGTATGGAATGTGGCAGGTATTGTTGCACAGGTGTTGGCTGAGCACTGATATCTGGCCATGTACTTGTGTATCCACCAAGAGACACACGTGCTACATATGGGAGTAGTAGTATATCACTACAGTTGAGTATCATGTATAGTATGTGTGCCATATATTGCTGACATAGTCTGCTGATATCCTGTTTGTGTTCTCTTCCAGGGACATGGCGCGTCAGCGAAATCCTGCCTACTCTGCTGCAGAAGATGAAGAGATACACCAGAGTCTGGTGCGGGATTATGACATACTGTTTTCCCGCACCAGCCAGAATCAGCAGGAGAGGGCTGCACTGTGGCAAGACCTTGTCCGTAGGGTAAATGACATTGGCACACATAATAGGACATATGAGCAGGTACGACATCACTGCAGTGATTTAATCAGAAATGTCCATCAGCGTGCGTCGGATATCCACAGGCAACTCTTCGCCACAGGAGGTGGGGTGGCCACACATCCCCCCTCACCAGACTGGAGGGGCTACTCCTAAGTGTTGTGGCACCAGCCCTGGAACATCAACAGCAACACATCTGCATCATGATGGAGGCTGGATCCACACAGCAACACAACATGGAGCGTGCAGGTAATATGCCATATGTACACTTATCTGTTCTGTACACTGTTAGTTTATGCATGTGTAAGGTGTGTCCGTGGTATGTAGCTGTCAACATAGTATGTAATTGTGCAGGTGTGATATTGCCAATATCAGCAGCTGACATGTGAAAGGCAACTGGTGTACTACTGCACTGTATCATACGCAGTATCAATGGCACAGTTGTGCCCACTGACATTAATCTCCTCATTTCTGCAGGTCCCTCCGGTGTTACAGCAAGGCAGCCCATCCATGCTGGTGAGTGTGTTTTAACAATACCTATAATAGTCCTGATAGTGCTAGTAATACTAGTGCAACTCAGTAGTGCTCTGTGTGTATACTGCGGGGCGTGCATGTGTGCATGTGTGCATGTGTGCCTGTATCCACGTGTGCATGTGTGCCTGTGTCCACGTGTGCATGTGTGCATGTGTGCACATGTGCCTGTGTCCACGTGTGCATGTGTGCATGTGTGCCTGTGTCCACATGTGCATGTATGCATGTGTGCATGTGTCCATGTGTACACGTGTACACGTGTGCATGTGTCCACGTGTGCATGTGTGCATGTGTGCATGTGTGCCTGTGTGCATGTGTGCATGTGTGCCTGTGTCCATGTGTGCATGTGTGCATGTGTGCCTGTTTCCACGTGTGCATGTGTGCATGTGTGCATGTGTGCCTGTGTCCACATGTGCATGTGTGCATGTGTGCATGTGTGCATGTGTGCACGTGTGCATGTGTGCATGTGTGCATTAGTGCATCACTGGTAACATTGTGTAGACATTGTAAACTGTGTTTCCTGTCTTCCTCCCACAGGTTCTGGTGCTGCTCTGGTGTCCTGCAGCAGGGAACCTGAATCTGGTGCCACAGGTACTGATAATGATGATATCTGTGTAATGGCACAGGAAGGTGTGTCAGGGTCCGTCATTGGTCAGCCAATTGACAGTACACAGCTGTAAACCCCATCATTGCGCACAGTCATCCTGCCAGTACATCCTATGTCACCATTGTCCCTAGGTGATGGACAGGATACAGTGGGCATTGACCAGGGTAATGTGGTATCTGTGGCACATGCTTCCCCACACAGCAGCCATGGGCAGGGTCCTGCGATGGTACCTCACAGACAGATGCCCATGGGTTCTCGTGGGAGCATCCATGGGCGTACTGCCTCTGGCAGACATGCCCAAAGAGGTCTGTCAACCTCAGCTATGTTTCGGGCTGTCATGCAGGCACAGTCGCGTATGGAAAGGTACACCAGACAGGGTCTGAGGGAGCTGAGAGCATGTCGCGCAGCCATTACTGACAGTATGCGTGACATCGCGGATGCTCTCCGTAATTTCACCGATGTCATAGACAGACATTGTGGGGACATATTATAGCAGTTCCACAGCCACATGTCCATGAGCCAGGGCAATGGTGGACGGTTGCGGCGTCGACGTGGCCGTATGCCAGCAACAGCAGCAGCTGGCAGTCAGCGTGGATGACAACAGGCCCAGGGACGCCCCCATATTGCCAGCAGCAGCCCCAGCAATGCTGGGTCTGTGCTGTCATTGGAACTCCCCAGGAGACCACATGCACGTGGCTCTGGACAGTCCCAAGAGGGACCTGTGTCCAGTCAACACACTCCCGCTTCTGATGAAAGTACCCAGTCTGACTTAGTACCGGATACGGTCCATAGCACCCCTGCCAGGCACAGGTACCGTGTCCGTGCCCACAGACACTGATCTGTATGACCTGCCAGGTGCAGTCTGTGGCTGTCCACAAACTCCAGTATATGGCAGCCATGAGGTGGAACTGTGTGCATCCATACACACATGCGAAATGTTAACACCTAGGGCTACCACATACATGCACACACTGCACCAACAGTGCCCCACCCTGTACTGCTGTCCCTCACCAACACACATACACACACATGTCAATTGGTGGTATCAGTGGCAGACTCAAGCATACCTAATTCACACCCTGTGCATATGATGAAACTGTGCCACCTCCTGCAATCTCCAACATCAGTGCAGGAACAGGTAAACAAGTTGCTGATGCACAGGGTGACTACATAAAAGTGTATTACTAGTATCATGTTGGTAACAGTACAGTGTGCTGATATGACTGTGTGTATATCCCAGCATGCCTGATGCAGTAACTGTATGACTGTCCTGAATTGTTATCTACACCCATAGTAAGTACCATAGTGTAACAGCTGCACATTATTGCATACCGGTGGTAAGGATGTCAACAGATAGCCACATACATAGGTAGCACAGGGGAGAAGCTAATGCAAGTAGTGATACACAATGATGGACATGTACAGTAATGGTGGCATGTTGCCCACAATGACTATGAAATGTGGATGTTTGCGCATGTTGATATGTGTGCAGTACCAATGTAATACAAATCACAATTAACTATGACATAATATCAGTTCTACCATGGACATCTGAGCTATGCATTCCTGGGTACATGTTGATAGTGCCTACATATTTGTACTGTTACCTACTGTAAGTGTTACCCCTTTTTTGTTGTACAATGAACTAATTCCAGCCCTGCTTACTGTAGCTTTGTTTGCATGCATGTTTGCTTGGGGTTCCCTGGAACATTGCTTCCACCTGCAATCCAGAGTTACAGAGCTTATGTGGACTCCTAGTGACATCTGCATAGCGTACTACACGTATGTCAATTTTCCACATGTCAGAAAGTCACTGTCTGTCCTGTTCGCATGTACGTTGCCTGTGACACATTGCACATGACTTACCTGGCATTTACCCACATGTGCAGTCATATATGCCAGTGCTATGAAATCAGTAGCAGCACACCCACACATACTCACCTTCAGTATGTTGTTCCCCACTGGCCCTATGTGTTGGTAATCACCATGGCAATCACACTACTATGGTAGCATGTGCAAAGGTAACCTGAGAATCACCTCTATGGTCCAGTAATGGTTTATGTGAGTCATGTGGCAATGTCACAGCTGCCACATGTATGCAATCAACCCTCTCCCCTGGCCAGGAACGTACAACACATGTGTGGGATGCCACCACATAGCCAATCTGGGGACTGAGCACTCTGAACCCAGTACTGCCATACCCTGTCAGGTGGCATGACATACTACAGTGACTACAATACCAGTCTGACATAGACCCACACTGACAGCAATCCAAACACACTGGGGCATACTTGGAGACTCAGAATAGCATCCTGCCTGAGCATCACACACCTCCGCAGCTGGCACACAGGCATACATTACGTCGGAACAGAGCACATGCCACACATGGCACACACATCCCATGTGCCACACACTCACAGCCTGTAGGGCTACACAACACACCTGCTACAGATGTGTCAGGTACCTCTCTTGGCCGCTGCAGTGGGGTCCCGCTCAACAGGCTGTACATGGTGAAGGTCACAGTGATATGCCTGTGGGGCACCATGGTCCACCACAAAACACATGCATACAGGTCAGTCAGAGGCATGGACACATATGACTCAGTCATTGACCATGCCACTATGGATGACCTGAGACATACCTCCCTGGACTACATAATAGGGAACATAGAAGGGATCTCTCAGCATGTGGCACAGGCCAGTATGAGCCTGATCTTGGTTGCCATCATACCCTCACCAGGTATGCTACCACAATATGTAGGAAGGGTGTTCTATGTCTACATTCTGCTCAATCTCCAATGTCATTCATAGGGTATCCAATGGCTGTCAACGTGTGCTTACATGCTAGGGAAGCCACAATGATTTGCGAGGGGCAGCTTGCACGTGACACCATGGGCCATTGTATATTGGTGAAGCCCCTTGATACACACATAGTGCCTTTTGCTGCAGGACACGGATTACATAGCCACCTCCGCAAGTATCACACAGGATAGGACACTAACAGTGATGCTACACAACACCAGCAGTGTACACCACAAGATGCATGCACTGGACACTGTCCTCAGCACGGTGAACTGCAATATCTGTGCAGTACCAGATTCCTGATTCATGGCTCACAGGTGCAACCCATCACTGCCAGGTTATACCTCATACCATGCCTGTCGTCCCCTACACATGTAACACACATGGACAGGGGGGGTGGTATCTCAAGGCACCACAGATACACACACCTCCAGGTTGTTGGCACAGCACAAAGCATCAGGGCCTATCCATGAGCAGCTAACAGTGTGTTGAACTGCCTTCTGGTTCATAGCCTGGCACACACAACCCTCCCATGCACAGGAAACCCACCTATTCTCCTTAACAACACTGGCAATATGACAGTCTCAGGAAATGTCTTTATATGGCTGGACTGCATCCAGCCAAACATTGTGCATGAGCATTACTGTAGCTACAACACACTAGCTGAAAGGTTCCCAGCATGTAGTCACTGAATTGCAGTGGAACAACATGTTACCACTCCCACAACAGGTGGAAACATGCAGCACCTGTTCATCGACTACATGTAGACTATATGGCCCAGACCAGATGTGTATCCCCTGCTGTAGATATTATACCATATACAACCCACACTGTATAGACACATACCGCGTGTGACCCCTGCACAGTAAGACACAGTCATATTGTTATGCATTGCGAATACCATTTAACCACTTGAGGCACATGTCAAACATGGTAACTACTGAAGGTCACAGGTATATATGTGTATGTGTGACACACATACATCATATGTGCATTGCCATTGCTGGTTTAGGAAATGGCATGCATTGTTATGAACAACAACCCACACATGGTCATATTGTGTGACACAACCACACGTGGCAGTTGTGGGTTTCCAAAACATACCTATCTGTGCTCTGACAGTGGTAATAGACCCAGTAGCAGAGTGCACTATTGGCACTACTGGGCAAGTAGCCCTGTTTGGCTGTACTGATAGTGTGGTGACATCCCCTGTGTTTACTGGGGGAATATGCAGCATCTGGTGTATTGTAGTATTTGCCAAAAGGATCTGTTCTCTCACACTTGCAATTACACACACCCTACTACTCCCCCACACACACGCACACACTTGCCATTTGCAGGATTCATACCCCTACCTAACTATGTCACGACACGTGAAAGAGACACATTAGCGAAGTGCATTATTCAGATTACTAGGAAGTTCCTCTTCTCCGGCTGTACTTATAGGGTGCTGACATCATCAGTGTTTAGAAAGGGTAATGTGCATCATGTAGTGCGATCTCCTGATTGCCAAAATGCACATGTCTTTCATACGGAATTGCACACACACAAACTCCCCTCATCCAAACACACACACTTGCAGGTTTCAAACCCCTACCTAATGATGTTATGACACTTAAGAGAGACGCATTAGCAGAGCGCGCTATTCGGATTACTGGGAGGTGTCCCTTCTCCAGCTGTACTTATAGGGTGCTGACATCATCAGTGTTTGGAAAGGGTAATGTGCATCATGTAGTGTGTTCTCCTGATTGCCAAAAAGCACATGTCTGTCATACAGAAATGCACACACACAAACTCCCCTCATCCAAACACACACACTTGCCATTTGCAGGTTTCAAACCCCTACCTAACTATGTTATGACACTTGAGATAGACGCATTAGCAGAGTGTGCTATTCGGGTTACTGGGAGGTGTCCCTTCTCCAGCTGTACTTATAGGGTGCTGACATCATCAGTGCTTAGATAGGGGAATGTGCATCCTGTAGAGTGTTTTCCCAGTTGCCAAAAGGAACATTTCCCTCACACAGACTTGCACACACATCAACCCCGCTCACCCACACACACACACACACACACACACACACACACACACACACACACACACACACACACACACACTGAGCATTTGCATGGTTCAAACTCCTACCTAACTATATTATGGCACTTGAGGGAGACGCATTAGCAGAGCATGCTATCCGAATTACTGGGCATCTGTTCTGCACCTGCAGTATTTATAGGGTGCTGACATCTTTATTTCTACAGAGGTATGTACATCTAGTACTACCTGTCAGGTGGGGGATAGTATATATATATGCATTTGCAGCCACCTACTTCAGGGTCAGATATGCACATCGCACTGGCAGGTTATGTTCTTTACCATGCTTTGTGACCACAGGACCTGTAACACACAACACAACCAGTCCAGAACACCACTCCCACATCCAGGACACACACTTTGCTTCCCTGGGAACAGTGCCGGGATATGCAGGTGCTCACATACACCATTCCAGTTGTTAACATCAGGTACAGGCATATTGTTTGTGGGAAGTACTCAGGCCTCTACAACTTTACCCTACAGCCACTACAATTTGTGGGTCCATGTGCTATGGCAGAACCACTCACCACAGCCACATGGGGGAATACATATTGCACCTGTCCATCTGCAACATGGGTACTCACTGTTCCACACCAGAGGTAGACCACCATTGTTGATATCTGACCACACCCACCTTTCCCTGGGCATCCATATCCCATCCCCACCCCCAGGCAAGGTTGTCACTCAAACAAACTGTATTTAGCACAAGCAGACTCTACACTTGTGAAGACTGGGGTGGACGACTTCAAAGGACCCATGCTGGGGGACTATACTGGCCACTCTGCATAATCCTTGACAATTGCATTCTATGAGCATGTGTAAGGTTTGCGTTGATCATGCTATCCCACATATACCCATGACTGCTCCACAACAGGACACCTGTCAGGTGTACACCAGCCATATATGAGCAGTCCAACAGACAGAGTGAGCTAATACATTGCAGAGCTGTAGCCCACAGAGGGAGGACATCTGTGAACAGTACCAGCACGACACTTCAATCCCACATAATCATCACAACACAGTGTTGACAGTGGAATTGTCCAGACAATGCAGATAGGGCTCCCCTCAGTCTGTTATTGATGCCCACTTACTGTTAGAGGTCCTCAGCAACCCTCTTCCAGCACACACCAACAACATGGGTGTGGCTTAGCACATTCAAACCCTGGGATCTCCACTGTGCCCCTGCTTGACAGAGGCACAGCACACTAGCCTCACACGTTGCTTTATGTGACCTACTTTACAGTGGCACAGTAGCCTACTGTACTGGGGATGCAGATGCCAAGCACACTCTGGCTAAGCTGTCATTCCCTAGGGCAAACAGCCTAGTATTGACCTCTACACCCATATGTTTAATTGTCAGATGCACAATATTTGTTGCTGTTAGACAGTTTGCAGGTCTTTATTGCCATAGCATTCCCTGTTCCTATGAACAACTTGTGTATCTGTGGAAGATGTTTGAATATGAGGGCAATCTACTATATCACTTATGTCTCTGTAGTCATTTACTGTGTGCACTGGGCAGATTGCTGTGTTGTGGTTGGTTCCTAGAATGACACGTACAAATACCAGATATGTGTGGCCAACTGCTAAACCGACATATGGCCTAAGTGTGTGAGCATGCCCAATTCAGCCTTTCCATGGCATGTTGTCTGACATATGCCTCATTTATCAAAGTGTGTGAGCATGACAAGTGTGAGCTTTCCATATGTTGAACTCTGCAGTCCACCACATATTTGGGTGAGTGTGAACTTCAACAATATCTCACGTTTATGGTTGTGTGTTGGGTGTCATGTTGTGTACTTACTGGCCAACTGCTTCGTGTCTGACCACAACAGGGATTATACTGTGCCTGCAGGGATTGCATGGGATACTTTTCATACAGTTGTCAACATCCTTTCATAATGACCTAACACTGTAGTACCGTATAGTGTACTGGTTCAGTACTTTCACTGTGGTGGACAGTATCCTGGACTTTAGTCCTATCACTGCTTGACATATTCATAGTGAGCACAACAGACTGTGTAGGGGCCTGTTGTGCACATATCACCTTGTTGCATTATGTTCAGATATGGACTACCTACACCAGGCTTGTCCAACATTGGTAGTGTATTCCAGAACATAGGTGGACATTGGCAAACACTAGCGATGTTCCCTAGGCCATTTCTGATGCAAGTCAGGGAGTGTTTGTCCTTCGACACACATTGTAAATGGAGTTTGCCATGACATATGTCATGGTTAGTATACTGTGCCTCCGTCTACCTGTGACATAACAGTGATACCCAAGGTAAACCTACCATCTCCCATCCACTCATCAGGATTCCTCTTGAGGGGTGTCGATAGGTGACTCTCTGGCTAACCTGTACTGGGAGTTTACTCAAGAGTGGGGGTGGCTTCTGTGTTATGGATCATTCAGTACAGCTTGTCCTATGTATGTCAGTGCTGGGGTTCAGGTCTCTCATGTGCATAGCTCACTGCCATTCAGATTGTACAAGGTGCAGCATGTTCATTGATTCCAGCTTGGACATGGCTTCATACATCAGGCACAGCTTGCCTCTGGGTGGGCAGTATGGCAGTGTGTGGAGCTGCAGTTTGTTTAATCAGGCAACACATGGCATCTGTTCATGCTCTTTGCTACTCCTGGTGAGGTACTGTTGTGGACTTTACAGTTGATGGAGGTGTCTGCTGAGGTACATCCCACAGGGGCTATTGTAGTCAATTGTGACACTGATGAAGGATGACTGCAAAGCCACAGTGACCTCCCATTATCTAGATCTGACAACCTTCATGATTGGGTGGGTATATGGTATGTTTCTGTGAACACTACAGCCACATGTTTGTCCAATGCAGGATATCTATCACCTTGTGTCCCCAAGTCTCTCATTACATGTTAGGTACATAATGGGTTAACACCTGTGTGGTAATTGGTGGGCACTTACTGTATATCCATGGTGGTTGTCTATACACATTTCTGCAATTAGCTTGCTGACATGGCTATGGCACCAGTTGTCTGTTTCTATGTGGCCCTTTGGTGGGTTGCTTGTGTCAGCTGGGGATCAGATATGGTGGCAGTTTGTATTCCTCTGCATACATGTTCAGTCACAGTCCTTCCATGTTGGCCTGTACCTATGGGACATATATACGGAATGGGGGAGGTCCCAGGACCAAGCCTTGTGGGATGCCACTTATATCTGGTTTGTAGTCTGACATGGATGCAGCATGTCTGACCATGTCAGTTCTGTCCTTGGTCTGGTTTGCAACCCCTCTACTGACATAGGGGTTTATATTTAAGCTGGTGAACATATCCATACTGAACACGTAGGGTATTGTCTGGAAGCATTTGCACAGTCCAGCTACGCTATGTGGACCCCATTGCCCTCATCAATGACCTTAATGACTGTTTCAAATGGGTCAAACATATTTAGGGGCAGGATCTGCACTTATGACAGCTACACTGGGTAGGGTCCGGTGTCAGTAGGTCCCCGATAGCTTTATGTCTGCGGTACATGCTGATCCTTTCCATAGCTGTGCAGACCAAGCTTGTCAGGATCCTGGGGTGGTAGTTTGCAGTATCCATTCAGGCAGTACCTTTGTTGTGAAGGACCACTGTTGTTGTACACTGCTCTTTGGGTACATATCCTGTGGTAAGGCTGACATTGAGCAGTAGTGTGATTTGGCATTCCATTCTTCTTGTAGTCCATGTTGGCCTCAGCCCAGGACACCATATCATACCTTTGCTGCTGTGTGTTTTGCTTTGTAGATGATGGCTGTTACCTCAGCATCTGCAATGTCAGGGGGCCAGCAGTCTACTGGGATAGATATTTTGCATTCGGGGGGGGGGGGGTTTGCACTGCACCTGTCAGGTTGTATGTTGGCAATATGTGTGTGTGTTTTTGGTATGTTGTTTGTAATATCTGTGTGATTCGAAGCACATCTCTGAATTCCCAACATGGTTCCTACCATCAGTTGAGTAAGCCTTGTGATTATCCCTAGTGTCCTGTACAATTTGTATCTTCATAAGTTCATAGGTTCATACTAGGCTATCCACCCTAGGGCATTAGTAAGCCTAGCCAGAGTGTGTGTGTCCTTCGCCGCCCCTTGCTATGTGAATATTATGGCCATTTATGATTTTCTTTACTGTGCCTCTGTCTGGACATGACACAGTGAAGGCCCCCAGTGTACATCTACGATCATCCATCCACTTGGCAATATTCCTGTTGAGGGGTGTCAGTGAGAGGCTCTGCCTAACATGAAGTGGGATCCTGTTCCAGGGTGTGGGGAGCCTCTGGGTTATGTATCTGTCCCTCCAGCACATCCTATTTCTTTATGTGTTGAGGTTGACATCTGTCACTCTCACAGCACCAATGGTTTTGATTTCCTGGGGTGGAGCATATCCATTACTCCTGTGTTGGACATGGCCTTGTACAACAGACATACAATGCCTCTGTGTAGGCAGTCTGTGACTGCATTCAGCTGGGGTGTCTACAGCCAGGCAGCATATGACATATATTTGACACCCTTTATCCTTTTGGTAAGGTACCTTTGAGGTCTTCCTAACCGCTGCAGGTGTCAGGTACGGTACATCCCATATGAGTCATTGTACTAGATTATGGGTCTGATAAGAGAACAGTACAGGGGCACAGCGACCTCTGTTGATGTAGATGTGAATCCTTTCATGATACGGTGTCCAATATAGACAGTCTTCCTAGCCACATTGGCATTGTGAGTGTCACATGACAGGTTACTGTCGACTTGTGTCCCTAGGTCCCTGATTACTCCTTGCATACATAATGGTTTCCCACCTATGTGGTAATTTGTGAGTACCTTGTTTGGTATTTGTTGGGACATTCATACTGTCCAGTGTCTTCAGGATGTCTGGGTGGGGTTCCTGTGTGTGAGAGTGTGGTCTGTCGCATGCTACAGACTGTACAGCAGTTTTGACTACAGTTAGGTGCACATGGGTGGTCTCCGCTGCTTCGTGCATTGTCAGTTACCTGGCCGTATGGGTGTCTGTGCTGCATATGGATACTCCCCCTCCTTTGATGTTTTGGTCCAGGTGTGGGGCCATAACGCATGATATGAGGTATAACCTGGTAGTGCTGGTGTGCTGTCAGTAGGCTTGCAGGAGGCTTCTGTCACTGCACAGACATCAATGTTCTCCATACTGGGAAGTGCCTCAGGAGCATGCATATTACAGTTTACACATCTGGCATTGGTCAGCATTACCCTTATGTTTCTTACCACTTATGTTTTCTAGGGTGGTGGGTTACTCTTTTCGGCCTTGCCTACGTACGGCTGTATGGAGGTGGCAAAGGCCTTATCCAGTATCCAGACACCCAGGGGTAACAGGTGCAAGCCATCCCTGGAACAGCAGCATGGCTTGTCATGCATGACATCTCAAGCAGACAGACATTAGATCCTCTTGGACTGACAGCTGTAATTGTGCCACCTGTTAAAGTTGATCATTCTGTGTTTGTACTGTGGCATCATTCTTGGTGAGGGTTGGATGCTGCAAACGGCCAGTGTCATACCGGCCTGGAGTACATACTCAGAGAGCTCATCCATGTCTCTTTTCATGTAGTCCAGGGAGGTACATCTCGGGTCATTCACACCAGCATGGACAATGAGTGCATCATATTTCTGCTTTCTTTGGGGTGACCTGCGTACTTGTGTTATGTGGCATATTGTGGCAGCCTACAGGCAGCTTACTGTACCCTTTCCCTTGTTCAGTCTGGTGAGTGGGACAGCAGTGTGTCTACCTATACAGACACCTATTACAACTGTATCAGGCATGTTTTTTCTCCTTCTGGCCTGTGACTGTTTGGCACACCAGCTTTGTGTACTATGTGTTGCATGTGCTATGTTTGGAGGTTGTGGTTGCTTGGGGTCTGCTTTGGAGGCCTTTGTTGGTGTGGTGTGTTTGTAATTAGGGCCTCCGGGAATGTTTTTCTGTGTTTATGTGTTTGTTTTACAGTTGTGATAGGTCTATGTGGGACTGGGTTTGTGGTTACCTTCTCCTCCTGACTAGTTTTTACAGTACTGAGTTGGGGGAGCTCAGCCTCCGGTTTGGATAATTGGTTGCATCTCTCACATATATTTGTATTTATTGGAGGGAGTTGAGAGTTGTCTGTGTACTTGGGGCAGGTGTAACATTGCCTCAGGATGCACAGATTCTACTTGTTGTGGCTGGTCTTAGTGGATTGTATGTGTGAACATATTTTATTGCCATACTACTGATCAGTGATTACTTCCCTTTTTATGTTTGCTCTATCATGTAGTAGCTTCCTCATTCTCTTGCATGGTTTGGTAATGGCTGGAGTCCAGCATGCCAGATGCCTGCGTGTATGGCATTGTGTCTTGTTGTTATTTGTGATTGCATAATTCAAGCATTCCTGGCTGTGTTCATGGAATGCCTGTATAACAGGTTCTGTGGTGTGTCCCATATTCTGCACCTGCACAGGGCCTTTAGTGGATTCCACATCAGTTTGGAGGAGTGCAACTTATGCTTTACACATGTTTTTCACTGTGGTTTTCTGGCCAGGGACTGTGGTCAGGATGTGTATATCCGGTGTGATTACTCTATGGTCTGGTCTTACCAGTGAGGGATACACTTCTCATCTTGCCATCCAGTACACATGTTGCTGATTATCACATCCAGTATGCTTACCCCTCTTGTGGGAGTGGTACGTTGTTCCTGGGCATTTTGGTTTATGGATTCTGGGAACATTTCTCCTACTGTGTTGGTGCTAGTATAATGCTCCCAGTGTATGTCTGGGTATTTTCAGTCAACCAATATAATGTGGTTTGGGGGGGCTTGATATATTCATGTATTCCAACATAGGCCAGGTGCAGTTCCTGGTGTTAGGACAGTAGTCTGCAGCAGGCTATATACTGGGAGGCGGTTTTAGCCACTGGTACTTGACCATGGCTAATCCATGCTGCTTCTTCTTGTGGTACCAACATGGGGGTGTAGTTATCCTTGACAATTATTGCTAGTCGCCCTCCTTTTGTAGCTTGTTCCATGTTTTGAGGCTGTACAGCACAGTATGAGGTGTAACCTGGTAGTGTTAGGGTCCTGATGTGAGCCTTGACCCAGTTTTCTATTACAGGACAGATATCAACATTCTCCATACTGTGTGCGTTTACACTGCACATATCTTGCTGTTTAGACTTCTGGCATTGGGTAGCATTACATCTAGGTTCCTATCCCTTGTGGTACCTATGAAGGTGGGTTTGTGTTTTGAGACTTACCTATTCAGGGCACGCTGTGGGTACTGACAGCCTTTGCCAGTATCCATGGGGCCTGGACTGATAGGTGCACGCTACCCCTAGCAGGTGGTGCATCATGTCATGCTCAGCATGTCTTCCCAGGCAGAAACACATTGGCTCCCCTTTGACTAACTGCATTACTTCAGCCAATTATTGCAATTGATCATCCCATCGTCATTTTGTGGCTTCATGCTTGGTGAGGGTGGATGTTAGCCAGGGTCCCCAAGTGTGCACATAGTACATGGTGTTACATTACTTAACACATGGCATTCATACCTCAGGTGGTGCTGCAGGGCTGCCTCTGTTGGATGCACATATTACACTCCCTGTACATGTTTGTGAGCAGGTCATGTCATTTTAGGCATCCCTGTTATTATTTGAGTGAGTCACAGAGGGGTATCATTCCCAGGGTTCCTACTGAGCCAGTGTATGTGCTATGCGTTGCCTCTTTGCCAGGGCCAGGGCATACTGGGCACGCCTCCTTCTGCCTACTGGGGCAGGCTCAGGTTGTTCCTCCTCCGAGTCACGCTCTGCCTGTGATGACCTTGGCAATGGTAGGGGGTTGTTTGGCCCAGCCCTATGCTGGTCCTGCTGCAGCTGTTTTCACAAGATCATATTATGTAGCATAGCACATACCATGACAATTTGGGTACATGTAGTTGGTGAGTACTGCAAGGCTCCACCAGATGTGTCCAGACACCGGAACCGTGACTTGAGCAGCCCAGATACATGCTCTATTACATTACGTGTTTGTGCGTGTGCCTCATTATGGCATTCCTGTTCAGGTGTGTGTGCATTTCTGATGGGTGTCATCAGCCATGGCTCCAGTGCATAACCTGTATCCCCCACTAGATGTCCGTGTGGGATGTCCCCATTGGCAAATGTCTGGTACAGCTGCGTCAAATGCCAGATCTGTGGGAATCATGGTAGCTCCCAGGGCGGCCAGCACACACATTCATTATTATGCCCTGGGCATCACACATGACCTGGCAGTTGATGGAGGGGAAGCCCTTGCAGTTAATGTAGGCCCTACCCTACTCACCAGCTGGTGCTTTGATGCGTATGTGCGTGCAGTCTATTGCACCCACTACCTCAGGGTATTCCGCTATTTTCTGGAAGAGACGCATATTGCTGGCCAATACCTCACAGGCATTGGGGAAATGTACATGATCAACGACATGTGCTGACATGGCATCCAGGAACTGGTGCAGTACCCTGGAGGCTGATGCCTGTGATATCCCCATCATATCACCAGTTGGTCTCTGGAAGGTACCTGTTGCTAGTATTCTTAGGCCAACACATATCTTGGTTTCCACTGGGATGGGTTCCCCTCTGTTGGTTCTGTGTGTGACGCATGGCCTGCACAGCTCAACTATTTGCTGCAGGAGCTCTCTGTCCACTCTATAGTGCTCTACTATCTCCAGCTCATGTAACCCATGGTAGGTGACCCTGGGCCTGTACACTCTTCTCCGTCTCCTCACTGTGGGTTGTCTGGCACCATCTGCATTGTCACCACCCTCAGCAAGTCGCCTATGTCTCATTATGACAGCTATGGCAGCCCCTAGTATTTCTGCTCTGAGTTCAGCTTTTTCAGTTTTCACTTCTAATAGCTTACTCCTGTCTTGCAGTGTCTCTTGAGAGAAACATCCTGCACTGCTGTTTGCAGAGTTTTAAGTGCTGGGCTGGGCTACTATTCTGCCTGTGTAATTGCCTGCTTCTAATTGTTTTCACCTGCTAGCTCCAGCAGCATTCCCTGCTAGCTTCCTACTAATTCTGTTGCTTCCTTTTTCCTTTCTGTTTCCGCAGGGGGGAGCAGCATGCATACCAGCAGAAACACGCTCACAGTGGCTTACATGCACGCACACATGCTTACACGATTCAGGATCTGCCTATTCAGGTTAAAACGTGCGCACACCAGTGCAAACAGTGTTACAAATCTACCAACATGCTCCCACATGCTCAGTCTGCCTTACACGCGTGCACACTGCCCTACTCGCGCTTCATTGCGCGCACACGTGCACATGCATGCCCAGCAAGAAACTTTGGTGTAAGTAACAGTGTACACCTTCCATTTCTTGACTTTCCCATGCTTATCTTGTGGCACTCCTCTTTCCATGATCTGTGTCTGTCATCTGTCATGTAACACTGACCTCCAATGAACTGCATTTCTTTCTACCATTCCCCCCTGTGATGTCACCTATCTCCTACTCTATTCATCCCCCTTATGTATCTCTTACACTACTCAGACTGTGCTCATTTGCTATGTGACTGTGGGATTCAGTATCCTAACCCTCATTTACATCAGATTGCCTACTAATGCTTAGTTACATGTCTTAGACTCAGCTTCCCCCCTTAGCAACCACTACACGGTGGCCATGTGGGTTTTGGTCTGCTGGTCCCTCCATTGTCATTCCATGTATTGCATAAAACCCACATTTGTGGGTTTATAACCTTCATTTTTATGTTTTATACAGTGCAACCCGTTTGCGCGGGGCTGCGCTGTGTTTAAACATCGGCGATCGCCAAAAAAAAAAAATTATATTTTTTTAATATTTGCATCGGGTTACCTTGCTGATGGCCACATATTTGGCCATTGGCATGCTGTCTGACACATATGCACCCTTTATTTGCAGCTGACATGGCTCCATTGTGATTTTTGCAGAAACGTACTCAGTTGTCAACTGAGTACATTTCTGCAGCTAAAACGGCTCTTACACGGGCTGCTTTCTGTTTCGTGGATTGCTACTCTACCTCATTTGCATGCCTTTCGGCTGCAAGTGAGGTATTTAGCATATCCATGCCTAGTCCATGTAAGAGACATTTTAGCTGGTCTCTTACACGGAGTTTCGGGCTGTTCCTGGATCGCGAGGCTTGCATGGAGTGTTACACGTCTCTTACACTCCGTGCAAGCCTTCGTGAATCCTGCCCATTTTGTCAGAACATTTTTGTTAGCCAGACATAAGATTTATATGACAGCTAGAAATTCCTCTCTGTATGTGTATTGAGATATTTACAGATATATGAAAATTATGTTTAATTGTATTCTGAACAATATAAATTAGATTAAATATTACTCTAGATGTGCAATTTAGAATGCAAATATCAATTATAGTTTTCTTTAACATCACCTAGGGTTTTTTCTAATGTCATACAACAGCTTATAAGCCACTTGGTTTAGGTAACATTAAGAACAAATAAAAATATTGCTTATATTTATAATTATTAGCTAACAGCTAGCAATATCTCCAGTATTGTGCAGTGCACAAATTAACATTGACAATCTATTTTTCTTTCACCCATTATGGCATTTCACACAATGTTCCTCAGTAGTATTTAGGTCTCTCAGTTAGAAAAATGTGCATAGACATATGAAAATATTACTAATAAATGACAGTGATTTATTTCTCCACTACAGGGCATTCCTGGTGTCATTTTGTAACTTACACCTTACCCTTTCTAATACTGCTTATTATTAGCTAGTAAACCACAAAGTTAAGGAAGTCAAACTCCAAGAAAAATGTCTGGACACTATAAAGAGCTATGGGTGTTAACTGGAGGCATACAGAAAAGTGCTAGATACTTGAATGAGTTAAAGCAAGTGCATTCCTTTTTTTGTGCTTTCAGTACCTTATCCCAGTTCCATTTCTAAATAACCTGGGAACTCTTGTCTCAACTACAGTCCCGATCTGGGCAGTTCCTTTTCCTTTCCTGATGTAACTAAACTTCTCTTTTGATAATTAAATGAAGTTTGGAACAGACGAAAGTTGTCATGGGACATCTTTACGGGTGAGGGTGTGTGGACATAAGAAATGGTATGGTATGGTAAGGTATGGTAAGGTATGGTAAGGGTGGTAGTGAGTTTGAAGGGGACTGGGCAAGCAAGGGTTAAACAGGGTGGATGCTGTTGGAGGAACTGAGGTAGGTTTGGGGGTCTGTCTTGTAGGCTTTTAGGGTGGGTTTTAGTTGTGGGGAGTCATATTTGGTATGATCTTGTTGTTGAAGCAGGATCATGTCCCAGACGACCCGAGAAGAGATAGGAACGCCTTGGGGGTTTACGCAGACAACAAGGTAACAGCAGTTGCTGGTTATTGCAAGGAAGGGGATGGAGGATGTAGGTATATAAGTTTTTTGTTTTTTTTTTTGCATATTTTCTGCATGGGGACACAAAATGCTTAATCTAGGGGGGGGGTCATTTATTAACTAGCTTTCATCTTTGTAAGCTAGTTGTGTAGAACTGCATGTTCAATTGTGATTCTATTGTAAGATTCAATTAATGCTCATTAGTGGCAATTCAGGTAATAATGTCTTTACATGCACATCTAAGCTCAGATTTAGTTCCAAGTAGGAGTTCAGGTACTTATTAGTGGTCTGGGGGTTGGGGGAGGCAGCACAGCTTTCAGGAGCACATAGTTGGGGTGTATTGTCCATTGGTGGTAGGCTGTGGTTGACATGTTATAAGTGTTTTCCATGTGTCAGGTTAAGTTCGGGGTCTGTGCATTGGTTGAGGGTTCTTTTCTGTGTGTAGGGTTATTTTTTCCATTTTTCATTGGTGGTTGTGGTTTTGTGGGCTTTTTGTGGGCCATTAATAGCTGTCCACACATGCACAGTGTGCCAGCAGCAGTTATATATTTTATAAAAAAAAAAAAAAAAAAAAAAAAAAAAAAAAAGAACAAAAGTAATAAATGATAAGTTTTGTTTGAATTAAGTGATTTATTGTTGTGCTTATTAGTTGGGCGGTGAGCCTTGCAGGGGCGGCTGTTGATTTGTCATGAATGGTTGGTGGTTAAGGGGATGAAGACAGGCAGTGCGGTGGTTCCTTTTGATAATTAGATTTCCGTGTGTAGGTTTCATGTTCCAATTTGTTGCTGACCTTGATTTCTTTTTTTTTTTCATGTGGAGATTTGTTCTTGGTGGGGTGGTGGCATTTTACCGGCTTTCGTCGACCGTTACCAGCCATCGTGCATGCCTAGTGTTCAGGGAGTAGTACGTTTAAAAACAAATAGCTAATAAATAAATTTAATTGTTTGCTATCATTGCTGTTATTGAGAGTAATTAAGGTAAGCGGTGGTGGTCGTTGTGGGGTTTGAAGTTGGCTTTGATCCCTGGTGATGTTTGTGGTGCGGACAGCTTTGCAGCAGTGTGGTAGGCATTCTCGTCTGAGAATGAGTGCGCGCATGCAGTGCCGGGGGGGGGGGCATATAGCTTACAGACAACCTAGGATGGCAAACTAGCTCAAGGCTGCTGTTAGTTCAGAAGGCTTGGGGGCACATTGCTGTGGTTATGGGCTAGGAGGTCCTGGGTTAAAGACCTGCAAGACCTATTTATTGCTGTACAGCACATATGGCTGGGGTGATTGCTGGGACTGGACATTAACTATCTAGCTTATAGCCATTAAATTTAGGACAGCAGTGGGTATTAATTAACTCCTTTTTTTTTTTCGCTTTGCACTTACAATTGTCTCTTTGTTTTCAGACAGCGAAGTGGAGACCTTGGCAGAGGCACATTCAATGAGGCAGAAATGGACTAGTATCATGGCACAAGAAGAGGAGTTGTTTTGGGAGATGCCAAACGAGGTGGTGACAACTTCAATGCAGGGTTCTATGATGAGGAAGAGGCGGCAGATGGCTACCAGTGCAAGATCATCTAAAGCCAAGAGATCAGGACAGGTGAGAATGGTTGAAGAAAGTGCAACAGAGGTTGTGACATCAGTGGCAACACCTTCAGCTTCCACAGGTAATGGTTTGTTAGACCCTGAGGGGGTGGAAGTTGCAGGACAAGTAGTGGGGAGTGATTGTTTGAAGTTGGATGGGGGTATGCATGGTAGACTTAATAGGGGCTCCAGGGTCTCGCAGGGTGTAGAGGTTGGCATGGCTGTTGTGTGGGTTTACAGGCATTAGCAGGTCATGATTTCAGTTTTGATAGTACCTTGTTGATGTTGGAAGAGGATAGAGACCCTGCTTTAGATGAGGTAGGGTTAGACTTTGAAACTCGGCTGGGGGACTGGTTGATGATCCAGGCGGTAGGGCAGGAGGCTGCATTAATCCTTTTAACTCGTCATATATCACTGACAGAATATTTGGAAAGCGGAGTTTGTAGATATTTTTGAGTTGATTGATGCAGATGGGGTACAGCGTTTGATGGAGGCCAAGTCGGCGAATGGGAAGAACCTTTTTTGTAGCATTGGCAGCATTAGGTCAGAGGCATGTGGGTAAGTTTTGGCAAATGACAAGGGAAAATTGGGTCTTGGGCTTTATGTTTTATATGGTTGGAGAGGGACAATTTTTTGGCCCTTCCACTCCTAGCGTATTTTCTGACTATACAGATGGCACATAGGTTATGACTGGGTAACATGCGGCTTTGGTATGATCAAAAGTTCTGAAAAAGGAAGGCAGAAGACAAATCCATGAGTTGGAAAGTTAAACATCCAGATATCTGGTTGTTGATCATGATGGACAGCTTTGGGATGGGAAATCGAGCGAGTAGGCCAGTGGAAGGGGGCTCCGGGGTTTGCTAGGCATTTAATGCAGGGGGATGTTAGTGGGCAGGTTGCAGATTCTCCCATGTTTGTTCTAAGTGCATGGGTACACATTCAGTGATGCAATGTGGTAGGGGCGAAAGTCAACTTGGGGGTCAGGCATCTTACTTTGAGGGTCTGAGAGGTTGGAGTGGATGGGGGTGCCATTGGCTAAACATAAATTGGATGGCCCAGCAAAGGTGTTATAAGGAGCACGTGGTAGGAGTAATTTTCGTGGCCAAAGGTGAGGGTCCTTTCAAGGAGCTAGGGATTGCCCAGGCAACCCATTCACCTACTAAGGTACAGGTCTTGAGGGAGTTGCTGTGGCAGTATCCACTGCCAGCAGTGGCTGGGTAGTTGTTTGAGGGTTTTTCAAGGGGTTTTTCAATTGTCTACTTTGGTAGATGATGGTAAGGTTGGAAAAAAATATGAGGTCAGTACAGGGGAGGGAGAATGTCCTGAGAGTGTTGATTGACAAGGAATGTCAGGCAGGTAGATTGTTGGGCCTATTTGATTGTCCACCATTTACCCAGTTTAAAGTGTCACCTTTGGGCATGGTGCCTAAGAAGAGGCTTGGTGAGTTTCACTTAATACATCATTTATCTTATCCTGAAGGCAATTCCATTAATGATTTCATCCTGGGGGAAGAAGTAAGAGTGGTGTATGCTTCTCTGGATGATGCGGTCCACATCATTAGGAATTTTGAGGATCCTTGGCTGGATAAGGTTAGGTTACGGTAGATATTGAGTTGGCTTTTCATTTGTTGCTGGTGCAGGAGGAGGACTGGCCTTTACTGGGCATGATAGTTGGGGATAGGTTCTATTTTGACACAGCTATGCCAATGGGATGTGCAGTGGCCTGTTTTACATTTGAAAATTTTAGCACAGTGTTACATTGGATATGGCAACAGAGGGTTGAAGGGCAGAGAGCAGTACATTATCTTGATGACTTTTTCTAGTGGGTGAGGGGCGAGAGGGTGCACAGGTGGCGATGCGGAAGTTTCTGGGGATATGTGAGGAATTGGGGGTGCCATTGGCTAAACATAAATTGGATGGCCCAGCAAAGGTGTTATATTTCTTGGGTTTGAATAAGGACACAGACAAAGGTTTATTTAATTTACCGTGGGAAAAGGTGGTGCATCTACAGGAGAAAATCACATTGGTGCAGTCCAAGAGCAAGGTTTGGGTGAGAGAGGTAATGGAGTTTTTGGGGTTGATGTATTTTGCTTGCAGGGCAGTACATCCTGAATGTACATTTTGTACGTCAGTGGAATTTCTGTTGAAAGGGAGAAAGATTAAGCACCATAGGGTAAGGGTTAGTAAATTAGCACATGAGGACTTATTGTTGTGGTCGCAATTTCTACACTAGTTTAATGGCATCACATTTTGGCAGAGAAAATTGGGTAGGTCAAGGGGATTTACAATTGTTTACAGATACAGCTGGGGGTTTGGCTATGGGAGCTTATTTTGCAGGGCAATGGTTTTCAGCCCCATGGCCTTCTTATTGTAGTGCTAAATGGAAATGGGATGTTGCTTTTCTGGAGCTTATACCTATTTGGGCTGCATCAGTGGTATGGCAGGATCGTTTGAGGGGTAGGAGGGTAGTGTTTAATTCAGACAACATTGCTGTGGTAAGAGGGTTGCAGGTTAAGATGGCCAAATTGGAGCCATTGTTGTTAGTTCTTCGTAAGTTAGTGTTGCAGAGTTTGTTGATTAACTTTTCTTTAACAGGGCTGCATGTTCTGGGGTTAAAGAATGAGTTAGCTGACAGTCTGTCTTGTTTCCAGTTTTGCAGGTTTTGGCAGTTGGCTCCGTCAGCAGCAAAGGACCCCAGGGTGGTACCAGATGAGATATGCAGGTTGGGCAGGAGTGATCAGTGGGTTGGTGCAGCAGTCATGGGCGGTATCTACAAGGAAAGCCTACGATAGGGCGTTGTTTGATTTTGACAGTTTTGTGACATAGTTATTGGAAGAAGAGTGTGTGTGGTCAGAATTTTTATTGCTGCATTACTTGGTCATGCTGAAGAAACAGGCTAAGGCAGTACAATCGGTGAAGGTGGTTTTGGCAGCTATTGGGGTTTTTCTTGGGTGGCCATATTAGAGGATTGGACTAGGTCATGGACAGTTGGACAAGTTTTGACAGGTTAAAGTAGGGGGGAAGGCCCTTATAGGGATAGGAGGTGGCTGTTGACTATAGGGATTTTAAGTATGTTGCTGAAGGGTTTAAACAGGGTGTGTGGAAGTTCAGAAGAATATGTGACGTGGGGTATGGCTAGTGTATGGCTATATTGGGGAGCTGTTTGGATGTCTGAGTTAATGGGTTCATTGGTGTGGGACGATGTACTTATATTGCTAAGGATGGTGCACATCAAGCTTAGATCATCAAAAACTGATCAAGAAGGGAAAGGTACAGCTGTAGTTTTGAGGGAATTTGGGTCAGGATGGATGTGTCCAGTGGCATGGATGAAGCAGCTGTGGGCTGCTAAAGAGGGCAGAACACAAGGATTAGTTTTTACATCAGTAGGTGGTAGAGCATTAATGGGTGAGCAATTGAATTTGATTATAAGAAGGTGTCTTTTCAATGTGGGTTTGGAAGGGGATAAGTGTTCTACTCATTCTTTTAGGATGGGTAGGGCATCTGATCTAGCAAAGGGAGGCAGTTTGATTGATGTCATTAAGAGGTTGGGGCGGTGGTTTTCTAATGCATTTTTAACTTACATCAGGTATTTGTAGTTAATTATTTTTTTTCTTCCAGGGGACAGGATTGTCATTTTAAGGCATTCATTCATTTACTGGGCAGCTAGGCGGGCTGCTGTTAGAAGCAATGGCATGATTTTGGGTTTGCAACATTTTGGATTGAAGGTTACCTGGCATGGTATTAGAGGTTTGAGGTGGAGCCGGATATTTCAGGTATTTACCATGTTGCAAAGTCACTGGGGATTGCCTTGAATTGTGGTTATCATTTAGGGGGGAATGATTTGGGTAAGATTCCGAAGAAACAGTCTATAATATTTGTGAGGATTGCTTAGCATTAAGGAAACTTTATCCTTCAGTTTGCTTGGTTTGGTCTGAGATTATTCCCAGGTTAGTTTGGAGGGAGGCAAATAATTTTTCTGCAATTGAGAGAGTTAGGAGGTATGTTAATTTTATGTTGGCAAAACAGTTGAAGGGAATGGGGGTGCATAATATCAGGCACATTGAGTATGAGGATAGGGATTCCATGTGGTATAAGACAGATGGGGTTCACCTTAGTGAATTTGGTCTGGATTTGTTTAATTTAAACTTGGGGTTATTTTTAGTGGGATTATTTAGTGGGATTATGGTGTGAGGGGGAACAGCCACATGGGGGCTGGTGAGAGGAGAAGAGGGACAGGCTTGCCCCTCTTCTGTTCCCCCTCTGGCGGATAGTTGCTAGAAGCATTTTGATGGTTTGGATTGGTGATGAAATGCTGAAGATGAGCTGGAATGCTGCCTTGTTAGTGCAATGATAAGTGAGCAAGTGGGGGACGCTGCTTATCCAATGGTGAGCGGGTACACTGCCCTTATTGGTTCTGTATCTCATGTTATTTACAACATTTCCATTTACAAGGATTTGAATTTGGTTTTGTGTCCAATAAAGTTTCATGCTTCCATTTGTTATGTTTAGAATAATGGTAATCAAAGGCCTTTGTTTGTTTGTGTATTTTATTAAAGTGGAGCATGGCAAATAGCAGACACAAAAGTGTTGTAAATCTTTTGAATATATCTGATAGTGCCAGAAGCACTTTGTTATGAATATACTTAGAGAATGAGATACAATCATCAGTATATAAGTTAAGGCTGGCCCACCCAATATCTGCCTGTTCTTCTGTCATGCCTTCACTGACATATCATATGACTAAGTCTTCCATTACTAAAAGAAACAGTCCTGGCAACAACAGGCATCTTTGTCTGATGCTTGTTTGTATCCTATCTTTACTGGATACTCTCCCAATTAAACAGAACATCAAACTGGTATTTGTTTTACAGTTTTGCTATCAAGATCATAAAAGACTCCCCTAAATTATTTGTGCTAAGAAGCTCAATCAAAAATTGCCAGTCTAGTGAATCAAAAGCTTTCTGATATCAGGTGGTATTACTTCTACCTTTTTACTATTATGTAAAAAGTTCATAAAAATCTGGCAAGTAGCCATCAGTTATTAATCACCTACCTATTCTGAATAAATCAATTTTGTCTTGGGTTAATACGCTTTGGTAACAAATTGTTTTGCCTTTTTGCTAACATTTTTGCCAGTCTGTATATCAACATTAAATAATCACACAAGTCTATAATTAGCTTGATGTTGTTACCTTCCTTGCTTTTAGGTAAAATCTCCATTCTAACATGTTCCACAGATGGGGGAAATATGCGGATTTTCCAAATCTTAACTACAGGCAGGTTGGCATTTCTGGCATGTCTTCCCCATCCCATTTATAGTGTTGTGAAGGGAATATATCAGGACAATGTTCCTTTCCATTCTTAAATGGCTGATCTGACTTCAGGACATGTGACTGGTTTGGTCAGTTGTGTCATATCAGTGAAGAGTAACATGTTTCTGTCCTTATGACAGTGAACCATTCCAATCTATTTGTTGGTACCCAACAGCCATATATGCTTGTATAGTCATTCCTAAATACTTCTTTGATTTCATTTCATGATAAGATGTGATCCTCTTACCTTCTAATATTTTGATTATTAGTTGCACATTTTTGCATTGAATGCCCATGCAGTATACTTAGCATTCATTTCCCCTTCATCTTTCCTCAGATCTAGTCAAGGTAATGCAAAAGAAAATTAATATTTTTTGTGTGTATCATTGGCCCCCTAGAGTGAGTCTTAAAATGTTGGCAAAGAGCAAGTGGGAAGGGTGGGAATAGTTCCCAGACTTTAGCACCTGTATATTAGCCTCACATCATTGTCATTATGGTGAAGTGGATAAGCATTATGTTCTGTATCCCACAGTCATACCGAATGCTTATGGCTCCTTGAGATGACTATGATGCTGCTCAGAAAAGATTTGTAGATACTTTGCTTGATTGTTCACAATCAAAAGACTCACTTCTATTGGTTACATCAGACCTGCTGATGCAGCATGAGAAAAGGTTCAGATAGGACTCTTTCAATGGAATTTTAAACCTTTTAAAAAACAGTTCTGGTGGAATGCAGGGACAGGCTTCAGCTTTGTGCTGTGAAGGAGTTAAAATACAGCAGGCAGTTAATTCAAGATGGAGATATTTTAATTTTCTATAAGACATGTTTTCAGTTTGGATGGTACTAAAAGAAAACATCTATAGTCATTTATAAACTAATTATACTGTTGTCAGGTAGAGGTGCTGAACATGTCTGGGGAAGAGGTTTGGATGGGATTAGTTTCATATGTATTAATTACATGGTCTATCCTGTGTCATTCCCTTTCTGGCATAATGTGGAAGGCATGGATCTATACTCTTTAAATGAGTTGGACAAGGATTTGATGTTGGCTGCACCTCAGCAATCAACACCTTCCCCAGTGATGTGTTTTTTAAAGGAAAAATTATCATGCTTCTGTTTTTGCATTGCAAGAGTTAGTTGGAATTTCTTTGGGCAAACCCCAATTATTTTTTATATGCAACCAGCATTATGGTGTGATTAGGTTCACATATTTGCTGAATGTTGTGTCATTGCACCATTTGGGCTTGAATTACAATGTGCCAAGCAAAGTATTTGATCAAAAGATATTTGTTTCTCAAATACCTTGAAACTTTGGGGAATATTTGTCCATGACCAAATCCTCAAATGTGGGATGATGATTCCTTGTTACATTATTTTTAGGGGCAGCATCTAATAGCCTGGGTAGGGCACTGCAAGGATTGTATTCAGTGGGAATTGTTTCAGTTAATGTTGTTCATATATGGTCTGAGTTTTTTGTTGTTCAATATGAGTGCAGTGTAACTGATTTTAATTGTATTTTTTCCTTCTGTTTAAAACTGACAGAGAGTGCGTGTGTGTGTGTGTGTGTGTGTGTGTGTGTGTGTGTGTGTGTGTGTGTGTGCATATATATATATATATATATATATATATATATATATATATATATATATATATATATATATCTATGTGTGTGTGTGTGTGTGTGTATGTGTGTGAGTGTATAGGTTCCTTTCTATATCATGAAATTTGACATTCCCAAAGATGAAATTACTGAGACCATTGTGCTGAAACATCAGAAGATTGAAAATTTGTAATACCAAATATGTCAATATAAAGAATTGGCTGTTAGTACTGCTGCTTACCTTTTAATAGGATAGTATTCCTTTAAGATGTTTTAGGTTGCACGGAATTAAGAAAAAAGATGGTTACCATTGTATGACAAGCTCCAGTTCAACTCTGAGATAAGCAAGGAAGTTTTGCTGATACTGCAATATGTATATTATTTAGAAAGGGGAATGTACTGGTGTTCTTAGTGGAAGTCACTGGGAGAGCAAAACAGTATATTTACCATAGTTGTCATTGTAGTGCAATCTCAGAGTTGATATAGTTAGTTAGCAGGGGGTGAGGGGTACTCAGTCCCCTACATGGGGGTGCAGGGGGGCTTGACCCCCTGCTTAAATGTAGAGAAGTTGAGCTTGATTTGTTTGTGGTACTTGGTTTGTGTTTTTTTGGTGGAGGAATTTTGGGAGATGGTCTTGTGGTAGTTGAGCTTTTGAGCTTTCGGGATCTTCATATTTCCATGTTTTGATCTCGGTATTTTCATCTTCAAGATTTAGTATTTTGAAAGTAGATGTGTATGTGTGTGTGTGTGTATATATATATATATATATATATATATATATATATATATATATATATATATATATATATATATATAGATATATATATATGAGCCAACTTTACTTTACCAAATTAACATATAACCAAAACTGAAAACATCGAGACAACATCATTGAACGTTCAGAATGACAGTTTACAAAATCAAAACTCATAATACCAAAAAAAAAAAATACCAGACTCCCAACACCCTATATACTCTTGTAAATACAAACAAAAGAACACGTATATTATCAAAACAACTACCAGCAGAAAAGTGCTCAATGTATGTTGCAAAATGTGCCATGAATCACAGTGTAGTTTGTAAGGGGCAGACATGTATTTCATCTGAAATTTCCATTTCACATCTTCAAAGGTAATGCAGGGAGACTGCTTATTTTTATATCTAACACAGTAATTCACTGAATGTATTTATTTCAATGTTGCAAGTTTCAGTTTTGTAAACTGTTGTTGTTCTGAATGTTCGATGATGTCTCGAGATTTTCAGTTTCGGTTAGAGGTGTGTGTATATATATATATATATATATATATATATATATATATATATATATATACTTTTTTTTTTTGAAAACGGTGTATTACTTTTGAGCAAAATGCTCAAAAGTCACTATTTGGTTAACAGAGTTAGTATATGTAATTAGCATGGGGTGTAGAGGGTACATGCACAGCAGACTGTCAATGTTTTTCATCTGTAGAATACACACATATGTATATATATATATATATATATATATATATATATATATATATATATATATATATATATATATATATATTCAAAACAGCAAAAAAAAAAAGATCAACAACACAAATGTCAACAATCAACTCTCCATGCACAAGGAAAATCCTTGCTGCATGCCAAAAAAAAAAAAAAGAAATTACATTGTTTTTCACTGGGGATAAGCCCCACTGTACCTGCCATGCCCCCTGATATTTATATATACTACCTCCTGTCTGTACCTTTAAATTAGACTGTGGAGCACAATACCCAGGGAAAGGGAATACTCCCCAACCCAGGGATAGCACACATGTCGACCGTCTGCACATATTGACCAACTGTGATCGATCAAGCAGCTGTCAGCATTTTGCTGTGTTGATCAAATTCAGGAGTCCTAGATATATATATATATATATATATATATATATATATATATATATATATATATAGTTTCATAGTTTCATAGTACAGTACTAGGCTATCTGCCCTGGGGCATTTGTAAGCCTAGCCATAGTGATGTGGCTTTTGCCACCCCATGAAATGGTACAAAAATGTGCAGAATAAATCTAGAATACTGTGCCTCTGTCTAGTAGTGACACAATGAAGGTCCCCTTATATAATAGAATTAGTTTACTGTGCCCCTGTCTAGCAGTGACACAGATGTGACCCCTGGGGTAAACTTACGATCTCCCATCCACTCATCAAGATTTCTCTTGAAGAGAGTCAGTGAGGGGCTCTGCCTAATATGAACTGGGATCCTGTTCCAAAGCATGGGAAGCCTCTGGGTTATGAATCTATCCCTCCAGCATGTCCAATTCATACTTGTGCCGAGGTTTAAGTCTTTAGCTCTCGTGGTCCTGATGGATTTGGATTTTTTGAGGTGGAGCATGTCCATCAGATCCTGATTGGACATGGCCTTGTACGTCAGGCAGAGATCACCTCTGAGCAGGCGGTATGCTGCTAAATAGAGCTGAAGTTTCTTTAGTCTGGCAGAATAAGACATATGTTGGAGACCCTTGATCCTTTTGGTGAGGTACTTTTGTGGTCTCTCCAGCTGTTGCAAATGCCGGGTGAGGTACATACCAAATGGGGCATTGTACTCAATCATGGGTCTGATGAGGGAGGAATATAGGGGTACAATGACATCCTTGGATCTGGATGTGAATCCCTTCATGATGAGGTGTGCAAGGTAGAATGTTTTTCTAACCACTTTGGCAACATGGGTGTCAAATGAGAGGTCGCTGTCTACTTGGGTCCCTAGGTCTCTGATTACTTTTTCCGTACTCAGTGGGTTGCTGTCTATGTGATAATTTGTGGGTACTTTGTTTTTTCTAAAAGGGATGACTATACATTTTTTGGCATTTAGTTTAAGGCCGTGACTACGGCACCAGTTGTCCGTTTCAGTGAGGCCTTTTTGTAGGATGTGTGTGTCTGCTGGTGTATCGACTATGGCGCCTAGTTTGCAGTCATCTGCGAACTTTGTCAGCCACAGCCCTCCCATGTTTGCTTTAACATCTGAGAAATAAATGCCGAGCAAGAGGGGTCCCAGGACAGATACCTGTGGGACATCACTTGTGACTGGCTTTGAGTCTGACATTGCTCCAGCGATTTTAACTTTATAGATTCTGTCCTTTAGCCAGTTTGCAACTCATCTAGTGACATAAGGGTTTACTTTTAAGCTGTTTAGCTTATCTATGATGCCTGAGTGGGGTATTGTGTCGAAGGCCTTAGCCAAGTCCAGGTATGCTGTATGGACTGCTTTGCCCTCATCAATGGCTCTAGTGACTGTTTCAAAAAAGTCAACCAGGTTTAAAAGGCAGGATCTCCCCTTTACAAAGCCGAACTGGGTGGGGTCAAGTGTCTGTAGGTCCCCTATGTCTCTGTTTATGAGTTCCATAATGATTCTTTCCATAGCTTTGCAGACCAGGCTAGTTAAGCTTATGGGGCGGTAGTTTCCATGGTCTGTAGAGGCACCCCCCTTGTGGAGTGGGACCACCGTTGCTGTATGCCAGTGTTCAGGTACATATCCCGAAGTAAAGCTAAGGTTAAATAGCATTTTTATGTGTGGGTTTAGCTCCTCTTGGAGTTCACGTAACACGCACCCCGGGATACCGTCAGGTCCCATTGATGCTGTGTTTTTTGCTTTGTTTAGGGCGGTTCTCACTTGGACATCTGAGATGACAGGGAGATTACATTCAGCTGGGATAAGTATGTCTTCTTTTGGGGGTGAAGGAGGGGAGAAATTTGCACTGAACCTGTCAGCCAGAATGTTGGCAATATCTGTGGGTTCAGTGTATTTTTTGTTGTTGTGAACCAACTCTGAGCATATCTGAGGGTTTCCGCCCAGGTTTCTAACATAGCTGAAGAAGGCTTTGTGGTTATCTTTAGTGTCCTTAGTGATTTTATATATATATATATATATATATATATATATATATATATATATATATATATATATATATGTATATGTATATAGATAGATATATAGGGTCTATATTAGAACACCGAACATTTGAAATGTTGAGTGTTCTAATATCAACCCATTTTCAGCGAACATTGAAAATATCGAAGTAACAGGAAACCCAATTCTTTCCTAGGGAAAGAATTCGATTGTCCGTTTCTGTTGCTTCGGTATTTTTGGCACTCTGGTGGAAAGTTATTGGTCTGGTTCAGGTAAGTGTGTGATTGTGCGGACGTGTGGGTTAGGGCGGGTTAGGTGAGTTAGGGTTAGGGTGCGGGTCAGGTAAGTGTGCGATTGTCTGGATGTGTGGGTTAGGGAGGGTTAGTTGAGTTAGGATTAGGGCACAGGTGAGGTGACTGTGCGATAGTGACGGACCTTAGGGTTAGGGTTTAGGTTAAGGTAAGCAGATAGTTAGTGGTGTTTGTATAGTTTAGTATAGGGTTAGGTGTAAGATTTTAGGTGTATGTTTGTGGATTGCTGTTTGTTTGGTGTGCTTGTGCTGTTTGTATGTGTTTTGGAACAGCAAATTTTTTCCCTAGAAAAAAATTCGCTGTTCTGAATGTTCGATGTTTTTTTTTCAATTGCTAAGGTTCGATATTAGAACAATCGACATTTTGAATGTTTGGTGTTCTAATATAGACTATATATATATATATATATATATATATATATATATATATATATATATATATATATATATAGGGTACCTATTATATAATCGAATTGGCAATCCTTCAAATGCGTCTTGATCGAACTTGAAAGCACGAAACAGCAAAATAGTGAAATGGCATATAAGCAATTTCTTTACCGGGAAGGAAATAGCTTGGCCACCTCCATTACTTTGCTGTTTTCGTCACTGTAGTACGATCTTGGAGTTGGCAGCACAGCACTCCCACATCGTTTGGTGTGGCAAGGGAAGCCCCACACTTTATGTAATGTTTTCAAGTTTTTATTTTTTTATTTTTTTTTTTTTTGTAGAACAGCGATTTTTTTTTCCACTGGGAAAAAAAATCGCTTTTCCGAGTGTTCGGGATTGTAAGCTTTCACTTACATCAGGTCGATAAATCAGCATTTGCTTTTTTAAGCATTCACTGATTTAATATAGACCCTATATATATATATATATATATATATATATATATATATATATATATATATATATATATATATATATATATATATATATATATATATATATATATATATATATATATATATATATATATATATATATTTATGGGTCCCCTTCACATGGTCCACATTTCATAAAGTCGAAGACCATATGGTCGAGACCATATGATCAACTTTTGAAATGTTGACCATGTGGAAAGGGCATCTCTGTACAGTGTGGAAGGGAAAGATTTCCATCTTCTGCATTGCAGTGCAATCTCAAAGTTGGTATATTTAAGTTCCATTTTTTTTTTACATGATCGACATTTCAAAAGTCAATCATATGGTCTCGGCCATATGGTCTTTGACTTTCTGAAATGTTGACCATGTAAAGTAGACCTATATACATACACACATATTTAAAAGTGCAAATGCTATGGTTGACAGTGTGTTTGGCCCACAGTAGTTTAGTTGTCCATTTTGGTCCACTAAACAGATGGTCATCAGGTGTACAAGATCAGACAAATTCTTAGGGCATAGGAATATTCCCTTTCCCCAATTTTGTGTGATCTTAGAGTTAGTATATATAATTAGCCAGGGCTGTGGGTGGCACAGACCTCCACAAAACATTGTTTTTTTGTTTTATGTTTTGCATGCACCAAAGTTGTTTCTCAGTAGTGGTGTGGCGACGTTCATGATTTTGACTTATTGTGGTTTCAGTTTTGCATGTCAACGAATGCAAATGTTTACATAAGCTTATATAATCATATATATGTGTGTGTGTGTGTGTGAGTGTGTGGCTCTTGGCTCTAATTCTTCCTCCATGTCCTATATTCCCTCCCTCTTTTTTGTTTCCCTTTTATGTTACTAAAATGTTTTTGAAAAATTATATTATAAAAGTAAAAAAAAAAAACTTCAGCTACCAAAACACACCTACAAAAATTTAGTGCCTGTGATTGTTTCATAAAGCTTTGCTGAAAAGTGCAACCTTACTAAGTAGCCCCCTGCAATTTCAGCTATCTATATTGATTTATGCTGTGAATGCTGCTTTATTTAACCTAGCAATGTTTTGTATCTGTTCATTAGTGCATTATAACAGTTTTTGTTACATTTTGAACTTGCAGCATGTTGACTAAACTTGATTTTGTATCGATATATGCTAGGAAAGCTTCTTTTATTAACATATCACATCTGCTTCTTAAAGCATAACCATTTTTTTTCGGTTATCTTGTGACCTTGCATCCTTAATAAAATCTGTTTTTCAATATTTTATTAGTATATCAGATATATTTTCTTCTTATTTTTGTGACCTGTTCACTGGTGGTACAGATCAATTGTAATGCTGTGTGAATTTCTTGTGTCATGATAGACTTTAAAGTTACATGATTTTTTTCTGTTGTTAAATGCTCTGTAGTGCACCTATTACCTATTCAACCTGAAACATGCTTAAGAAAGTCTTCAGATCAGGATACTAACTTGGTTGACAATGATAAAATAAATGAAAGCAGAATTTTAAGCAGCTGTATCATTCTTTACTTTTTATTACTGCATCATATGGCATGTTATAGTGATGATACTCCAGATAACCGTTTTGTAAGTGATGAAAGTTGTCATATTGACAATAGACCTGGATTATCGTGTTAGCTTTCTACAATTCTGCTTTACTACATTTCTATATAAGCATTGCAGTTATATAATGGCCCTATCTAAAAATATCTAACTTTAGTAAATAGTGCATTTACATTCTACAACTTGATTTTTCATCTCTTTTTGCTGATGCAGTTTTTCGGGATGCATTACTGATTATTATGCATGCATATAGTTATGTATATATATATGAAGGTGAAATTGTTATGCATTCTGAGGCATGAGTACCCTATTTTAAACAATATAAAACACTGCTAAGCACATTTTACCAGTATTGAGCATATTTAAATACAATTGTGCATATCTGCGCACCACGCTAACCAGCACAATGTCCTTGCACGTAGCTGTGCACCACGCTAACTAGTGCAACGTCGGCCAACGTCGGGCAATGCCGAGCAACGTTGGGCAAAGTTGGGCAAAGTCTGGCAAAGTTGATCAAAGCAAAGTTGGGTAAACACGCTCACACCTGCTTTACTGTTCCTTAACCAGTCAGGTCTGCCCAGCAGGAAAATAAAAAGCAGTGACAGGGCTCGAACTCAGGATACTGTGCAGTATAGTCACAGTACTTAACCACTAAGCCATGACAGCATTTCACAAACATGCACTTTCAACAGACACATATCTATCAAAGGAATTTTAAACATTGCCAACATCAGCTAAGCAGGCGTGCCTACAGCTGAGTTTTTCCAAAACTGGCCAATCACAAATAACTGTGGGAAGTGAGGCATATTTAAGCTCCACAGGCGGGAATACTTGCTATAACTGGTTGTAGCTTCCTTCTGCAGTCAGCATGGCTTGTGTTGGAGAAGGCACTCAATTTAGAGTGCAACACTGGGGTATCCAGCAGTCCAAAATTATGGTTTGGCTCCTCGTCCACAAACATGAGGAAAGACTCCTGCAGGGCCAGTACCAGGTTGCCCAATATAAAATGGAGGCCTGGAACAGTCTTGCCCGTGATCTCACCAGTGCCACTGGTGTTCTTTGGACTGGTGAGCAAGTCAGGCACCATTATTCTGACCTGAAGCGATGTAGGGGGGATGAACTGGACCGGTGGATACAGGAATCCTGTCCAATGCCTAATGCCCCAGTACTGAGTAAGTAGCCATTGTATTAAGTAGTTAAGAATTGCTATGCTTGTCTATACTATGGATAGGCATGTCTCAATATCATTGCATTTACTTCACAGCTGCAAATGACCGGGCTATGAACCTGCAAGCCCATGAAGATAGGCTGCAAAGGCTGCATCATGAGGCACGTTAATAATCATTCTGCATGTACTGTTATATAAAATAAATTAGAGAGCCTTCAAAAAGTCTTTTAACCCAATAAATAAAGGTGTGATAATCCTTTAATAAATGTATGATTCATGTGTCATTTTCTTTTATATGTTGTTGTACTGTTGCATTCTACAAATAGTAGTGTTGTATTAAGCAGTGTCAACCCACACTTGGGTAGGCCCATATAATGTGGATGAAGGGAGTGCCAGTAGCTTGTATGCATATGTACAGCCCTTAACTGTAGGTTCATGGCCAGCATGTACAGGTTAATCTGGCACATGAGTAGCTTGGTATTGTGTTCCCCAGAAATGTCAGTGTGCTGCCAGAAATGTAGGGAGCTGTTAACATATAACTGATACTTTCACCTGAACATATCTAGATAATTATATGAAATTAGAGCTGTCAGTGTACCATCTTAGCAGTAGTGTGTGTGAGCAACTCTCAAAATATGTTGCAGTAACATCTGCATCTTGGACAGTTTGTATGTAAGATACAGCTCATGTATATAATGATCTAGCAAAATCCAGTTGCACAATATAAGGACATTGGGTAGTGAAATACTACATGTAAGCAACATATAACTGCAGTTAATAGGAATGTAGTGAAAACAAGAAGGATATATAAGTTGTTAAGTGAGCTATCTTTTTCCACCCTACTGTATGTGCATAACAAATGCAATTCTACACCTCAGTAGGCATGTCTAATCTCAAAACATTTGTTGGGACATATGTCCTACTGGTTTATAAATATTTGCATTTATTTCTATCCATGTGCCCTGTTAAAATACCACAGTATTGGTGGCCTGTTGCCATCAATTCAACCTGCATGCTGTTGTAATGTCCACTATTGTTCTATATATGCATGTGTCATGCTTGCTTTTCAACTGTTGAAAACCTGGTGTGTTGGGTTAATGGAAATACTTCTGCATGCTGTTATAACTAAATGGCAATGCTGTTGACTGTTACTAACCCATATCTTTATTAATCTCTCCAAAACATAGTTTGTATCCAAAGGCCGGTCTCAGCGGACCCACTTGTCCCACCTCAGCTGGCCATGGCACCTGGCACCAGCAGATCCGGTGCCCAGCCTGGGACCTCCTCCTCCACTGGCCCTGTGCCACCTGTGGGTGGAAGCACTGCAGGGGATGGGGCTCGGCCCCCCTGTGCAAGCGTGGGTGGAGAGGCACTTATCACCCTTCATAGGGTCCGGGCTGTGGTGCATAGAGAGATTGAATGTTCTGTTGCAGAACCTCTATGCCAGCATGAGGCCCGGGTGGCACAACTCACGGATCAGCCTGCCCTCTCCTACACAGCCCCCAGCACAGCCACCTTCTGGGCCATGAAGGTGCAGTGGTGACTGCCCATGGGTGGAGACCTCAGTCCCATGGTTTCCATCTGGGGGCTCATGGGCTTGTGATTTCCAAACATCCCTCCCTGTCAAAGGTATTCACCCACAACATGTGTCATATACCGCCACTGTATGCATCTTGTTTGTCTTGTCTGTTTACCTCCCCAACCTACCTCCCCAAATATACCTACTTCCCCTACCCCACATTCCACTCTCACATGAAAAAAAAGGGCAATCTGCTCCCCCCCAAAAAAATACGCCCCATACATAGCTGCCCATTTTCACACATGACCCCTTGACACATGAAATGTTATTTAATTGGCATTACAACATACTCTGTTGTCCTCACCCCTCTCTCAGGGGTTGAAGGGTTCATATCTACCTCCAAATTTATTGCATATGCCAAGCTGTTGCTGTTGAAGAAATGGGCAGCTATGGACCTTCCCTACACCTGTCTTGCACATCACAAGCTATTTTCCATACTGTCTTTCCCTCTTTGTGCCCCTTTTTCACCAGTTTCCTATCTCCCCATTTTTCTTTTCTTTCAAAGAAATTAGCATGGGGGTGAGTGGGAGTAAGCACTATTAAGCAGTAGCGGGTTTGCACTTGTTTGCGCTTGGCTAAGCAATGCGCAGCATTGTGCAAACCCACGCAAACCCGCTTACAATTGCTTAAAAGTGCCTTAGTCACTCTGTATGTGAGGGCTCGGCCCCCCTGTGCAAGCGTGGGTGGAGAGGCACTTATCACCCTTCATAGGGTCTGGGCTGTGGTGCACAGAGAGATTGAACGTTCTGTTGCAGAACCTCTATGCCAGCATGAGGCCCGGGTGGCACAACTCATGGATCAGCCTGCCCCCTCCTACACAGCCCCCAGCACAGCCACCTTCTGGGCCATGAAGGTGCAGTGGTGACTGCCCATGGGTGGAGACCACAGTCCCATTGTTTCCAGCTGGGGGCTCATGGGCTTGTGATTTCCAAACATCCCTCCCTGTCAAAGGTGTTCACCCACAACATGTGTCATATACCGCCCCTGTATGCATCTTGTTTGTCTTGTCTGTTTACCTCCCCAACCTACCTCCCCAAATATACCTACTTCCCCTACCCCACATTCCACTCTCACATGAAAAAAGGGCAATCTGCTCCCAAAAAAAAATAAGCCCCATACATAGCTGCCCATTTTCACACATGACCCCTTGACACATGAAATGTTATTTAATTGGCATTACAACATACTCTGTTGTCCTCACCCCTCTCTCAGGGGTTGAAGGGTTCATATCTACCTCCAAATTTATTGCATATGCACAGCTGTTGCTGTTGAAGAAATGGGCAGCTATGGACCTTCCCTACACCTGTCTTGCACATCACAAGCTATTTTCCATACTGTCTTTCCCTCTTTGTGCCCCCTTTTCACCAGTTTCCTATCTCCCCATTTTTCTTTTCTTTCAAAGAAATTAGCATGAGGGTGAGTGGGAGTAAGCACTATTAAGCAGTAGCGGGTTTGCGCTTGTTTGCGCTTGGCTAAGCAATGCGCAGCATTGTGCAAACCCACGGAAACCCACTTACAATTGCTTAAAAGTGCCTTAGTCACTCTGTATGTGAGGGCCCTTGTTCTGCTCAGGAACAAAATAAAACACCTCTGTAAGTCTTGAACTCCGGACCTTGCACACACTACACAACATGAAGTACCACTAAGCCATGGTCGATATACATCACATTTGTGCTTAAATAATTATATCATGCATCAGAATGAGTAAAGGTAAAGGAAAATTTGGAATACCATACCACACAACTTGTTCTGTGGATGTTGACCAACAGTTGTTTTGGGATTACATTACATGACTGTGATAAGAGAAGCAGCCATTCTAGCAGGAAATAATGTTACACCATCACTTTACAACCCCACACAGTATCACAGTAGGACAAACACTGGCATATCTGTTTAGGGCAGAGGCCATGCCTCTCAACTGTCCCTAAGTTTCAGGGACATCCCTGATTTTGACCCAAATTTTAGCTCTGTCCCTCTGAATCCCTCCTAAAACTACTAACTTTGGGCAGAAAGGTGGTGAATTACACTTAATGAATGATGACAATAATTAAGAGTTAGACACTTCTTTTACTTCAGAAAAGGTGTATTAATTCATATGCTCTGATTCTCTCAATGTTTCAACTTAATGGCACTAATATTTTGAAGGTGTCCCTGATTGTCCCTGACTTTTTCTTGACGTTTCCCTGATTCTGTTCAAATATGTACCTGAATGGATGAGAGGACTGGCAGAGGCAGAAACACAGAGGCATATTAGCCTTTCTGCAGTTACACACTGTGCAAATAGCTTTGGAAGGAGTTTTGGAAGCATACCCTTATGTAGGAATACAACACTGAAATACAAATGGATGTAGCCATGTACTGGTAGCAACCAACTGTAAGAATGCCATTGCTCTATTGCTGAAAAGACCTGTGTGGTGCACAAACAAAAAATAACAGGCTATTCTCTGGCTATCATGTGGACAGGTCCACAGTTGGGAGTTACGCAGACAGACTACATGCCTTGATAAACTAACATGTACACAGCAACCCTGTAAGTCTAGCAAGATAAAATCCACACAATAATACTTACACTCTCTGCACTTCTGCAACCCTACCCAAATGTAGAATATACCTGTGTGTGCAGGGTCTACCAAGGATGTAGGTAAGCATACTCACTGTACTGAAATGTGTCCAGTTTTTCTGAGCAGCTCATGCTAATGTCAACACTAAAAAAGCACAAACTGTTTAGAACTGAGTAAATGAATAATCACAGTATAGCAGTTCACAAACAATTCTTGTGCCAAAGGAATACATCTCTATAACTAGCTTTGTATGGCAGTTAATTGTAACAGTTGAAAAGAAAGTACATCTTTCCAGATATCTTGGGGTAGCATTTTGAGGGGTGAGTACATTTCAACACTGACAAGTGGGTACTGGAAGCAGCAACATTAGGTCTGAGTTTGTTTGTTTGTGTCTTTTGGCTTTTCCCGGTTAGGGGTCGCCACAACGGAACTCCGGTCCTTTAATGATTGGCAGTAGAGTTTTACGTGCTGGCTTGCCGAGCCTAACGCACAACCTTCAACGAAGAAACACCCATTCACGCATGTCGCCACACAGAAGACGCTCTAACTGAGAATCGAACAGGTGACGTCTAACTGTGAGGCGACAATGCTACCACAGCACCACCACCGCAGTATAACATTAGGTCTGAGTACAAAATGTAAATCTCTGGCTACACTCCTGGCTTCTGATATAAGAACTATACTAACCTTCTGTCTTAAACAATGATGTCCACACCAAATAAAGATGATCTCCATCTTGGAAAGCTGAAAGGGCCACTCCTACATGAGTCAGCATTTTATAGTACTGGTTTGCTATGACAGTGATTACTGCAATTACTACACAGCAGGCTGCATGCAATTAGCAAATGGTGGGCACTAATTGGTGCAGAGGCCATCATGTGCAAATTCCTACAAAAGCAGGCTGCAATCTCTGCCAACAAACTCAATCACTCCATTGCACAGACTGACAAAGAGAGAGACAGAGAGAGAGAGAGAGAGAGAGAGAGAGAGAGAGAGAGAGAAAAGGAAAAATAAATATTACCAAATTATACAAAGGAAAGGTATGTGACACGTATGTATTTACTGGCATGTAGTAGATGTTATTGAAGAATAGTCTACATAATGTGAAACATTCATATGTGGCAGCAATACTTCTTTCTGCACAGATGTTCTGCTTAACTACTGCTATGGGCAATACTGTGTGTACCTGTAGGCAGTGGGACATACCTGTGAAATGTGTAGCTCAGCATTAAATGTCAAAGATCTGATCCATGTTATCTGTGTTCTGTACAGTAGTGTCACCAATGGCTGTTGGGGGGATTAGCGCTGACATTATATAAACATGGGTGTGACAGAACAACACATGCATGATAGTCATATTAAAGTGTAGCTTAGCACTGGCAACTGCTGTAGCAGTCTAGTATGCTTATCTAGCATATGTTGCCATATATAACCCCCTAATGTTAGTCAGTGTTATATGTGACACCTGTTTGTGTTGCAGCAAGGCCCAACAGTTCAGCTTTGAGGTCCAGGACCTTACAACAGTGTGGACAATGTGTGTGTGTATGCCACACACATACAGAGAAATATATATGTGTCATATATATTCACATTTGTATATGTGCATAGAGCAGGGGACATATTGCAACTATTTGCAAAGGGGGAGATATATATGTTGGTGAAGGTTAGTATGCGCATATTTGTATGTAGGTTTTAGTGTGTGACAAACAAGACAGCATACAGTGCTGGTATATGACATGTGGTGGTTTGTTCAATTTGCAATGTTGAAGCCAGTAAGGCCTGCTAAAGCTACCTGGGCTGTGAACACCTTCAATTAATTTATCCCAAGACTGTGTGATTTTATTACATTACTGTACACCTTACATCCTTTGTATAATTGATATTCTCACTATGAAAGGGGAAATGTATATTTGCCTATATATATATATATATATATATATATATATATATATATATATATACATATATATATTTATATATATATATATATATATGTATAGACAAATTGATGTGTATGTGTATATATATGTATATGTATACACACACACACACACACACACACACACACACACACACACACACACACATATATATATATATATATATATATATATATATATACATACACACACACACACATATATATATATATATATATATATATATATATATATATATATTTATATATACTCATATACACCTACATCTACTTGTTGCAATAGATTCTCTGTACTGTTGACTGACTGTGATGGTCAATATGTTTGTGAATATGTCAAAGATATGTATCTGTGGGATAGCTTAGTGGGAAACTGTTTATGTTATAGTATTAAGGGTCCTTGCTTTGATCCTAGCAAAAGCTGTGTATTCTTTTGCTAGGTAGAACAAGTGCTATTGCATACAGTGCGAATAAGTCCCTTGGTTTTAACTAGGGTGTGTCACTGGAGGCTAAAGCACTACATCTATGATTATTGATTGGTACCGATGTTGAATGCAAATCATGTGTGTACTGTAGTACTAATTGAAGCTCTGGTCCTGTACAGCAAAGTATGGTGTATGTCCACATTGCTTGCATCCACTGTTTTGTGTGGTCCCTGTATTCATCACAGATTACATTTCTCAAGATTAAGGTTGTGTAAGTACAAAGTACTGACACACAGTACTGTATAGTACACACTGAAAGCTTATCTGGGTTGTCATACCTTTGTGTCCTGTAATTATGTCTGATATGTGTGTGGGTATGTCTGTAACATGTCCTTTGACATATGTGTGGTAATACATATAACTGTGTATCTAGCAAAATTCATAGTGTACTACAGCAGTATGTGACCTATATTCCCAAATGTGCACATATTTTAGCCACGGGTTTGGCATTAACAAGTTGTATGGTATAATAGTAATAAATTTACTGAACCTTACACTGATTGTGATGGATGATATATTTCTTTACACATCAGCTTGATGTATATCTGCTGTGGCTAGGTGGTGCATCGTGTTGCATACAGTGTGCCAGGTAGTCTTGTATAGTCTTATATAGTGATTTTATTTTGTTGCTGTGCAGAACTTGGTTCATTAGATAGAGAGTGAGCAAGGCACTTTCAATCAGTTGTGGGGTGAGCAGTGATAAGTGGCAGTTACAGTGTTTCACTCTCGGTTAGCTTATAAGTTGATATATATGGCAGTTCAGTGATATCTCTACTAAATAATGTTGAATGTGGCATATGACATGCTCAGACATATTTTTGTAGTTGTCTTCCAGGGATCATGGCCCACCACAGGAACCCAAGTTACAGTAGGGCTGCCGATGATATCATCACTAGCAGTATGATTCAGCACTACTGTCTAATGTTTTCACAAACCAGCCAGGACCAGCAAGAGCATACTGCAATGTGTCAAGATCTTGTCCACAGAGTCAATGAGGTAGGCCTGCATAACCAGACATATAAGCAGGTACGCCACCACTGCAGTGATCTTCTCAGGCATGTCCGTCATCGTAGAGAACAGCTTGCAACAGGGAGTGGTGTTAGCATCCACCCCTCCCCTCACCAGAGTGGAGCAGCTGCTCATGAGCCTGGTGGCACCTGCCAAACAACAACAGCAGCAGACATACAACATGATGGAGGTTGGAGCCACCCAGCAAGCACACATGGAGCATGCAGGTAACATGGCATATCTGTAGACTCCTGTTATCTGTATTGGTAGATCATGCATATGTGAGATGTGGAGTGCGTCGTTCAAAGAGGTGGAGCCTGTTGTTGTGCAATACTGATCATTTGGAACATAATCTGTAGCCCTGTGAATGTAAACTGTTGTTGTACTGTAAGACTGCAAACACACAGTAGCAATGCCACAGTTGTGGCCACTGACAAACTGTCTCATCTCTATGTAGGTACCTCTGGGGTGACATCAAGGCAGTGGACAGATGCTGGTGAGTGTGTTCTACATTTATCATTGTAAATAAAAAGTGCATGTCATAGTTAAGGTGTAGGCCATGTACACATGTAACACACCCACCCATAATGCATGCTGTGCATGTTTGGTGTAAGAGCACGCACATCTCACTAATGTGATTAGCTGCCTCAAACACATGCAATACCCAGACCATCTCAAACAAATGTGGCTAGACTGTAGTGACCATTGGATAGGCACAGTTGATAATCAACATGCACATAACATACACATCTATGTCATACACAGAGCATTTTAACATGCTACACATAAAGGATTCCCAAACCCTCTGTAAAGACACACTCCAGTATCCACAATCTCATCCACACCTTACACATAATATACCTGAGGGGTAGAGGCTTATCCTGGGGCATTTAAACACTCTGCAACTCATTACACATTCATGTCAGGGAATGCTCCTTATTGGCCTCCTTACAAACTCATGTAACAACGGGTTGTGAAATGGTGAATTTAGCCAAGGTAGTACAGTTCTGGCACAGCATGATTTGTGCTGGTTTGTGAAACATTTGTAGCCTTGAGTGGCCACCTGATGCTTCATGATGATGGCCTATGGTACTATACCCCATCCAGTTATTGTAACAACAGTACTACACATAGCTGTCATTGCTACACACCATAATGATGTGTGTGTGCACACATATGCACCTCTAAACAGTATGCACACCAATCACCATTTGCACAACTGACACATATATATATCTTGTGATGCTATTGGGTGACTAGGTCATATGACACATATTGGGTATGTGTAGTGCTTAAATATGCACTTGTGTTTTAGCATGCCATGTCATGGATGAGACTGGCATGTCCACAATATGATCTCCACTCACCATAAGTACCGTACATTGGGTATGTGGCCGAATTGTATTCCATCAGTTATCCATGCACCACTGATGATGTTGTGTGAATACTCATCATGCATGTGCTAAAAATGTGTCCACAATTATTTGCTAAAGACACAGAGGATGTAATCAGCATTGGATACCTAGCTGACACACAGATACACATCCAGCAATGGTATGTACACCTGTGAGTTATGGTGCACAGTACATCACAGGGTTATGAATACCTGCACAACAATGTTGTGTCTATGTATGCATTGTGTTCCAGGGGGAGGGCCATCACCTATTAACAAAACACATGCATCAAAGCCATGTATACTGTTAGTAACAAGGACTGACTACACTTGCACTGCATGCTGTTGAGCAACTCATGTCCTGCATGCTGACATGTGTGATATGACTGTTTTGCTTGTGATACTGTGCCCCACCATCACCTGCTACTGTGTATGTTCTGTGATTGCTGGTGTCGTGCGTGTCTGCTTTTGGGAGGAGTGCAGTTTTGTGTGTGTGCATGTGTGCATGTGCGCATGTGCGCATGTGTGCATGTGTGCATGTGTGCATGTGCGCATGTGTGCATGTGTGCATGTGGCCTAAAGTCATGTTCAGGTCTTAAAGCATGTTTCCTATTTTCCTCACACAGGTGGTGAGGTGGGGCTGGTTCAGTACAGCAGGGAACCTGATGTCACTGAGACAGACAGTGATCATGAGGATAGGTGTGTTAAGCACAGGCAGTTTTGTCAGGGTCTGTTGTTGGGCCACCAATTGACAGTACACAAGTCTCCACCCCATCCATGCACACAGTCATACTGCCATTACATCCGTCATCACCATTGCCCTTAGCTGAGGGACAGTGTATGGTTGGCACTGGCCAGGACAGTGTGGTATCTATGGCACATGTATCAGGACACAGCAGCCATAGCCAGATGTCTTGAACGGGTACCACATAGGCAGATGCCCAGGGGTTCTTATCAGAGCACTGCTGGTCATCATGTCCCTGGCAGACGTGCCACACCTCTTTCTACCACACGCATGTTCCAGGCTGTCATGGAGGCACAGACATGAATGGATCAGTACACCAGACAGGAGTTAAGGGCACAGAGGGTTCATTACACCTCTGTAAATGACAGTATCTATGACCTAGCAGGTGCCATGCGTAACTACACTGAGGTCATTGATAAACATTGGAGTGAGACATTGGATGTCCTCCACAATGTCATGTCCGTGTGTCAGGACAGTACGTGATGGTTGAGATGTCGATGTGGACGTATGTCAGCAACATCACCAGCTGGAGGTCACCATGGACGTTCAGAAAGTCACAGCCACTCCCGTAGTGCCAGTACCAGCCCCAGCAATGTTGGGGGGGCTGTCCATAGACCGCCCTAGCAAACCACGTGCACATGGCTCTCGCCAGTCCTGGCAGGGACCTGGATCCAGTGGACATTTGTCAACCTCTTCGGATAATACCCAATCTGGATTAGTACCTTATACTGTCTGTAGCACCCCTGCCAGGCACAGGTTCCGTATCCATGGCCAGAGATGGTGATCTGTAAAGCCTGCCTGGTACAGTCTGTAGCTGTCTCACAAATCCCCGTATATGGCAGCCACATGGTGGAACTGTGTGCATGCAGACACACACACACACTTAAACCAGAAACCTAGGGCAAACACATACCCGCACACATGACATCAACATTGGCCCATAACAGTACTCATGGCAATCACAAACACACTCACACACACATGTTGATTGTATGGCACAGTGTAGGCCTCTGGCAAACCAACAACACACCCTGTGCATATGATGAAACCTGTGCCACCTCCTGTCATCTGTAACATTGATGCAGGAACAGGCTAACATGGTGCTGATGCACAGGGTGACTTTAATAAAGTATAGCAATGGTTGAATGTGTAGCATGTTGTCACCAGTAAAGTGTAATGATATCCTTGAAGGTGTAGTTGAGCAAGCATGATGCATTAAAGCTGTAATTATCAATGTTGTATTGTTTTCACCAGTGTTTATTCCAATTGTGTTTTGTTTGCCCATGTGCCACTTGGCTGATGTGTGTAGTTGCGTCAGCATGCATTATACAGTGGACAGTAAGTGTGGGGTGTGTGCAACACAGGTTTGTAGGTGTCCATTTGTGAACATGGTGGAGGTGCACTGTCTGCATGTACATGCATATTGAACACATGGGCAGGGTGAGATGCCCTGTATTAGCCAGTGTTAACACTCCATAATTTCTATTGGTGGCCAGTATGCATTGTGCTACACACATTTTGGAACTTGAGTACGCATGTGTGTGTATGACATGGGCTGACACTGTGCTGTAGGTGATGCTGTTGTTGCTATGTCTCATTGGTTTACATTACTAAGGTTAACACTGTCCCAGCTGCATAATCCTTTAGTACTGCACACTGTTCACCTACAGGGTTGCATGGACCGTGCTATCACAAACACAAGAAATTCTCACTTATACAGTAAAAGTGCATTAGTCTCATGCACCTCTGCCATAAACTAAATATATAATAGAAGGTGTGAAGTTGTACCAAAACAGAGTTACATACCAAGAAGGGATGACCTCTCTGGTCAGTATCATTGGGAAAATACAAGCCCTTATTAAACATACAAGGCAAGCTTCAAAATACAAAATGGCAAGGATTCCAAAGACAACACTAAAGCTTTCTTTAGTGTTGTTTATAATCTACAGGGGAAATCTAATGTAAATGGTTACAAAGTACACTTATCTGACTGACATTACCAATTTCATGTCAGACAGTTTGAATGCGGATTTCACCACCCTGTCATTACACAAGGGCCATATTTCCAGACCTGAAGAATGTAAAATCTGATGATTCACAAACACTCTAGTTAAAACATCTATTTACCAAAGTCCAAACCACAGTGGCAATGGTACTGGACAGTGTCCCTGGCTGTGTCATACACAAGCTGATATATGAAGTCACCACTCGCCTAAACACTCGGTTCAGATGCAGCCTCTATACAGGTTACATACTTGTGGAATGACGCACGGTAATGGTGTTCACAGTCCACAAGGGTTGAGCTACAACATCTTCTTCTTCTTCTTCTCCTTTCAGATGCTCCCATTAGGGGTTGCCACAGTAGATCATCTGTTTCCATTTCTTCCTGCCCTTTGCATCTTGCGCTGTCACACCATCCACCTGCATGTCCTCTCTCACCACAGCCATAAACCGCATCTTAGGCATTCCTCTTTTCCTGTTACTTGGTGGCTTCATCCTTAGCATCTATTTCACAATATACTCTGCATCCCTCCTCAGCACTTGTACAAACCAATGTAATCCTGCCTATCTGGCTTGGTCAATTAACCTTCAAACCTGTGCTGACCCTCTAATATACTTATTTCTAATCCTGTCCACCCATGTCACACCCAGTGCAAATGTTAACATAAATTGATTAAGGGTAGAGCTACAACAGATCCTGGAAACTCTCACCCTATAAGCCAGACAAATGTTAACTGGAAGGCTATGGAGCACAGCATTATGGAACTCATTAGCAGAGACATTATGAACCTGCAAACACTGCACCATACCCACTTAGGTTTTCTAAAGGTCAAATCATGGCTCCTTCACCTAGTAGACTTCAAGCCAGTTAACAAGGCTATAGGTGAGGGAGGGGAGGTCCACACAGCCAAGCTATACCTCACAATTCTTACCCATCCCACATTCTGGTATTATACATAACCTCAACAGACTGACCATAAACAATTATTAGATGATGGATTGACAACTGATGCACAGATGTAGGCCACACAGTAACATTTGCAGCCTCCGTGTACAGTTCTATGCCAGTAACAAGTGGTATTCACCTGCACTCAGTCCTGGGACCACTCCTGTTTGGCATATAGCTTTCTTAGGTACAAGCAAACACAGTAGGGATATGTCTGCCCACGTTTGATGAAAATGCATACTGTGGGCTATACTTTATTCTCCAGATAACACACACATCCTCCAAAAGAGTATCATAGAGACAGATACCTGGTGTCAAAATCATGCTGTAAAGCTATAAGCCAAAGAAAGCATAGTTATCCATGTTTAGAAAACAAAGTATCCCCAGAGTACCACATAGGTAGTAGCCCCCAAAATGTGGAACAGGTACTAATGTATACATAGAGCCATGTGTTTCATCATCTCTCCTTTGATAATCACATTACCAAAGGGTTTTGGAAATCCCTCTGTGGATCACATAAGAAATAAAGGGTTTGCATGAAGATCCACAGAGGTTGTTGCACACCTATGATTAGTCATCTTTGCCAGACTTTGCTTGCTTTGGAACTGGATTCAAATATACCTCAAGCATAAACCCTCACTCACACTCTTCAATAGAAACCGTGATGAGTAGATGTGAAACAGAAGATGTAGCCCAGGGATCACTGCAGTGGCTAAGCTTGTCACAAGCATACAGAAGTGACCTATGGTCTGGAAAATGCCAGCATGCTCTGGCAAAGATAACAGATGCTTTCATGGAGAAAGCAGAGTACCCACCTATGAAATAATTGAGGTCACATGTATGTATATGACTTTGCCCCACAGCTACCTTACATGTGCTATGCACATACAGTTGTCATTGTGATATGTCATACACTAGAAAAATCAAAACCCACTCTACATTGACCAACAGTGTCACACACTCTCATACACCTGGAACACACACCCAGTTAGCAAGTGCAGGAGTTAATCTCCTATCTAATTACATTATGATACTATAGCAGTATGCATTTACATGATGCGCTATACACATTACTGTGGTTTCTTTTTCCCACAGGTATATTTGTAGGATGGTGACATCATCAGACTTGACAAAGATGAGTATATCACTTTTAAGGGGTGCGAGTAGTCTCCAAAAAGGTTGCTCCCTCCCCTGGAAGACACACACACACTTGGCAAGTGCAAGATTCAAACCCCTACCTAACTACTTTATGATACTACAGCAGTATGCATTTACGTGATACACTATACACATTACTGGGGTTTCACCTTCCCACAGGTATATTTGTAGGATGGTGACATCATCAGACTTGACAAAGATGAGTATATCACTTTTAAGAGGTGTGAGTAGTCTGCAAAAAGGGTGCTCTATCCCCAGGGAGACAAACACAGGTGACAAGTGCAGGATTCAAACCCCTACCTAACTACATTATGATACTACAGCAGTACGCATTTACACAACACACTATACACATTACTGGGATTTCACCTTCCCACAGGTATATTTGTAGGATGGTGACATCTTCAGACTTGACAAAGATGAGTATATCACTTTTAAGAGGTGTGAGTAGTCTACAAAAAGGTTACTCCCTCCCCAGGGAAATGCATACAAACACACGGCAAGTGCAGGATTCAAACCCCTACCTAACTACATGATGATGCTACAGCAGTACACATTTATACAATGTGCTATACACATCCTTCCCACAGGTATATTTGTAGGATGGTTACATCATCAGACTTGACAAAGATGAGTTTATCACTTTTAAGGGGTGTGAGTAGTCTCCAAAAAGGTTGCTCTCTCCCCAGGGAGAGACAGACATATACATACACAGTTGGCAAGTGCAGGGTTCTTAATCCAAACTAAGTACTTCTTTACACTTCAGCAAGCAATATGGAGTTACAGGGTGAAATACAGACATTACTCGCTGACAGTTTGCCCAAAGGTTTTTTTCACATTTGCTAACCTCAGCAGGCTTATCATACTAGGTGTATTGTGAGTGTATTGTATGCATAGGCCATGACCATATCATATATGGGTTGATGCACCACATGCTGGCACACACAGGGTCAAACCAGTGGCTAAGCTCTGTTAACCCAATAGTGGACAAAACAGTCAAGAAGAGTAGGGTCATACAAGCACAACACCAACAGTCTCACATAAACCCACAATATAAACACCAGCAAAACACACACATAAATACACATTACCATACTCGGAGAATGCAAATGTTAATCTGAAAAAGAGTGAGTGTCCTCCTAAGCAGACAAGCAAGCAACATGCACTTCCAAGCACATGCCAAAAAACACATAATACACCAAAGCAGTGTGCCTCACAACAGGCCCTAAGGCAAAAAAACATGCCCAACACACTAGAAATAGGTGACTCCATAGTCAGGCACACAGATGTTCCACTCCACTAGGCTGGAAAAGGAGAAGGTTACTGTCAGTTGTCTGTCAGGTGCTATGATCCGCAACATAACACAAGTACTTAGATCACTCCAGAACAGGTACATATATGACGCGGTCTTTGTACATGTCAGTGTGAATGATCTGAGACATTCTTCCCAGGACAACATGACAAGAGATATATAGTAGCTGTATGATCATGTAGCCCAGGGTGCTATGACCCTGACCTTTCATAGCATTTTACCTTCACCTACATGATACTGCAATATAACAGAAAGATGATTAACTTCAACAATTGGCTGAGCTTCTGGTGTCATTCAAAGGGTATCCAGTCTCTGTCTGCCTGGGATGACATGATAGACATGCTTCATTGCTTCTCTAGATATGGTTTGCACCTGTCACCCCTATGCTTCTGAATACTGGCCAAGGCTCTTGCTGACCCCATATTACCTTTTTTAGGCAAGGTTCAAAGGTTCATAGGTTCATAGGTAGGTACTAGGCTATCGGCCCTGGGAACTCTACAAGCCCAGCCTAAAAAGGTACCCTGGCTTTTGCCACCCAAGAAAATTATTTTCCTGTACCACTGTTGAGCAGAGCCACAGAGGTGATCCCTGGGGTGAATTTCCTATTTCCCCTCCAATCATCAAGAGTTTTCTTGAAGAGTGCTAATGAGGAGCTTTGTTTGATATATATAGGTAGTTTATTCCGGAGTATGGGAAGTCTCTGGGACAGGAATCTATCCCTCCGGCATGTTCTGTTTATTGTGGTGACAAAGTTTAGGTCCCTAGAGCTTGTAGATCAGAGGGATTGGGATTTCTTTAAGTGGAGCATGTCCAGCAGCTATGGGTTTGACATAGCGTTGTATGTTAGGCAGAGATCACCTCTGAGTAGGCGATATGCGATGGAGTAAAGCTGGAGTTTTTTGAGACAGTCTATGTAGGGTATCTGTTTCAGGCTGGTAATCCTCTTTGTGACTTATTTCTTCGGCCTTTCCAGTTGTTGTAGATGTCTTGTGAAGTACATACCTAAAGGGGCGTTGTACTTTATAATGGGTCTAATGAGTGATGAGTAGAGGGGAACAATGACCTCTTTTTTTCTGGATGAGAAACCTTTTGTGATGAGGTGTGCCATGTAGAAAGATTTACTGACTACTGTGGCGATGTGATTATCAAAGGAGACACTACTGTTCACCTGTGTCCCAAGGTCTCTTATCACACTTTCAGTGTTATGTATACTATCACCTATGTTGTAGCTCATGGGTACAGAGTTTTTACCAAAGGGGATGACAATGCACTTTTTGGCATTGAGCTTAAGACCATGGCTTTGACACCAGGCAACTGTCTCAGTGAGGCCCTTTTGTATGATGTCCACATCATTAGAAGTTTTGATTATGGCTTCTAGTTTGCAGTCATCTGTGATTTTCATTAGCCAAAGACCTTCTGTGTTAGCCTGTACTTCAGAGAAATAGATACCAAACAGGAGAGGACCCAGGACTGAACCCTGTGGTACTCCACTTGTCACTGATCTGAAGTTGGATTTGGAGTCTGCTACTTTCACAGTGTGGGTTCTGTCAGTGAGCCAGTTGGCAACCCATCTTGTGACATTGGGATTTATACCTAGTTTAGTGAGTTTACCTATAATTCCAGAGTGGGGGATGGTGTCGAAAGCCTTGGCAAGATCTAGATAGGCTGTGTGAACCACCTTACCCTTGTCTATGGCTTTGGTGACTGCTTCAAATAAGTCTATCAGGTTTAAGAGACATGATCTGCCTTTTACAAACCCGAACTGGGTGGTGTCCAGAGTTTGGAGATTACCAATGTCTTTGTTTATAAGTTCCATGATGATACGTTCCATGGCCTTGCAGACCAGGCTCATCAGGCTAATGGGGCAGTAGTTCCCGGGGTTCATGGTGGCTCCCCTCTTGTGGAGTGGGATAACCATCTCTGTGTGCCATTCAGAAGGCACAAAGCCTGAGGTGAGGCTATAATTGAACATGGTACTTAGGTGGGGTGCCAGTTTATTCTGTAGTTCGAGTAGAACGCATCTTGGGATATTGTCTGGTCCCATGGATGCTGTGTTCCTGGCTTTGGAGAATGTGGTTTTTACCTGTGCAGCCGTGATTACAGGAACTTTGCATTCTTCCGGTATAGAGATGGGCTCTTTTATGGGTGAGAGGGGTGTAAAGTTAGCACTGAACCTATCTGCCAGGATGTTGGCAATATCAGTTGGGTCTGTATATTTAGTGCCATTGTGCTGTAACTCAGAGCAGATCTGAGTGTTGCCATTGATATTATAGACATAGCTATAGAATGCTTTGTGGCTGTCTTTATAATCAGTGGTGATTTTTTTTCATAACTAGCTTTGGAGGATTTTATCAGGGATCGCAGCTTCTTACTGAGGCTGACCAGAGAGCTCCTACACTCATGGGATTTTACTATCTTTTGCAGCAGTTTCTTCCTTCTGTTGTACAGTTATTTTATGGCAGGGGACCACCAGATTGGCTTCCTTTTTTTTGGAGGACAGCATCTTGGTTCTGTTTGGGATAGCACGATACATGCACTCATGTAAGTGCTTATAAAGTGCAATTGTGTAGGATTCAGTATTCGTAACTGCATTGTCCATCTGCATGGGTGTCATGAAGTTCAGCACTTCTGTCTTAAGAAGCATGAAGTTGGCTTTGGAGAAATTTTTTACCATGGTTTCCTTAATGGGGGGTGGGGGCAGCATGTGGATATCTAGGGTAATTAGCTTATGGTCAGATCAGACCAATGAGGCGTTGACTTCAGGTGTGGAACACCGGTCATTCAGTACAAACCAAACTCCATAACCAACACAAATAACCACAAAGTGAGCTAAATGCTACTCATTGCCAGAAGTCTCAGCCTACAAATGCACACACTCCAGGCACTTCTCAGTATGGATAATATTGATATATGTGCAGTAGCAGAAACCTAGTTCAAGGCTCCAGAAAGCACACCAGCACTACCTGGATACTACTCATTCCATACCTTCCAGCATCAGAACCTGGATCATAACACATAGGGCGGGGATGTATCCATATTCTTCAAGGATACCTACACATCTCTCTGCATCTTCTCTAAAGGATATGTACCCACAGAATGTTGCACAGCAACATTCTTCCCACTCCACAGTGGTGGGGCCACAACAGACCCTTGGCATTCCCGCTCTATGAGCCTGACGAGTCTGATCTGCAAGGCAATGGAGCCAATCATAATGGAAGTCAACAATAAATACATTGGGAACCTTCACACAGTTGAGCACACCCAGTTTGGCTTCGTCAAGTGCATATCATGCCTCCTGAACTGGGTGGATTTCTTTGAGACAGTTACCCAGGCTACAGATGATTGAAAGGAGCTCCACACAGCCTACCTATACCTCGCTAAGGACTTTGACACCATTCCCAAGTCAGGTATCATAGATGAAATCACCAACCTGGGCATAAATCCATACATCACAAGATGGATTGCAAACTGGCTCACAGATAGATCCCACAAATTAAGAGTTGCTGGCTACATGTTAGACTCTAAACCAGTAACAACTGGTGTCCCCCAGGGTTCAGTCCTGGGGCCCCTCTTGTTTGGTATGTACTTCTCAGAAGTACATGTCAACACAGGAGGGTTGTGGTTGACAAAGTGTGCTGGGAACTGTAAAGTGTTTGCCATAATAGATTCCCCGGACACAAGTAGATAGTCATCTGGGGACACAAGTAGATAGTCATCTTTCCTTTGACAACCGTGTTGCTAAAGTAAATAGGAAATCCTATGTTGCCCACCTAATCAACAAAGGGTTTGCATCAGGATCAAAAGAGGTAGTGGTGGCCCTCTACTCTTAAGTCATCAAACCCATCATTGAGTACAATGCACCATTTTGGATGTACTCGACTAGGCATTTCTAGCAGCTGGAGAGACCACAGAGGTACCTCACCAAGAGGATTACTGGCCTCAAACAGTTGTGTTATGCAACATAACTAGCAAAACTAAATCTGTTCTCTGTTGCGTACCGCCTACTCAGAGGCAAACTCTGCCTAACATACAAAGCCATGTCCAACACATAACTGTTGAACATGCTCCATCTAAGGAAAACAAAATTGAGTCACACTACACACTCCAGGGATATGAACCTCATCACAACAATGAATACAACATGCTGGTGGGATAGAGTACCATCCCAGAGACTTGCCTTACTGTGGAACAGAGTCCCAATGTACATCAGACAGAGCCCCTCACTGACACTCTTCAATAGGAACCTTGATGAGTGGATGGGAAACAGACAATTCACGCTAGGGATCACATCAGCAGCCCCATTAGCAAGGGGCGTAGGGTACTAACTATTAGAACTAGGGCTTAGGAGATTAACCAATGGGGTGGTGAAAGCTGCACAACTTGCCTAGGCTAATATATGCCTTCATGAAGATAGTCTACTACATACCTATGAACCTATGTGACAGGTATATGTCTACAGATAGTAGATGTGTACTTCATTGTACAGTCATGTTGTACAGCAGGCACATGCACCACATACACTGTAATGCTTACAGATACTGGTGGCTATTATTTACAGTGGGTGAGATGTGTACCTCATCTTTTTTGTGCCATTGGGATGTGTGCTGGGTGGGACAGTCCTGGATGGCTCCCTGTCATGGTCACCCTCTTAGACACATCTCTACTCATCCATCTTTGGCTTATTATACTGTGTTCCCCCTACATATATAGGTACATAGGTATGTAATAGGCTATCTGCCTGAAGGCATATATTAGCATGGCCAGAGTGTGCAGCTATCACCACACCTGAGGTTAGTCCCTATGCATCTGTGTAATAGATCTGATGAAGTGATCCATGGTGTGACAGTTCAATTTCACATACACTCATCAAGGCTCCACTGGAAGAGTGTCAGTGAGGGACTCAGCTTAATGTAGGTTGGGAGCCTGTTCCAAAGCAAGGAAAGTCTGTGAGTTAGTAATGTATCCCTCCAACATGTTCTATTTATTGTTGTGATGATTATATCCCTAGAGCATGTGGCACAGTGAGCTTGGGTTTACTTCAGATACAGCATGTAAATCAGTTCGGAATTGGACATGGACCTGTCTGTTGGGCAGCGATCGCCTGAGTAGACAGTATGCAACAGAGTACAGATTGAGTTACTTCAGTCTTGTTGCATGGGGCAACTGTTTGAGGCCAGTTATCCTCTTGTTGAGGTACTTCAGTGGTCTTTCCAGCTGCTGAAGGTGCCTCGACAGATTCATCGCAAATGTGTCATGGTACTCTCTGATGGGTCTGATGACTGATGAGTAGAGGGAACCTCCTTTGACCTACATGCAAAGACTTTGGCAATTTGTGGGAACACATAGCATGATTTTCTAACCACTTTGTGAATGTGTTTCTGAAAGTAGAGATGACTATCCACATGTGTCCATAGATCCCTTATTATTACCTCCATATTTAGGGTGTTGGCACCTATGTGGTATTTGTATGACTGTAGCTCGAGGCCATAACTTTGACACCACATCTGTCTGACTGAGACCCTTTTTAACGATGTCTCTGTTGTCTCAAACATCGATTATGACAACCTTTTTGCAGTCATCCACAAACTTTGATAACCATAGCCCTTGTGTGTTTGATTGTACTTCTGAATAGTATACACCAGACGGGGGGGGGGGGGGTCCCAGGACTGAGCCATGGGGGACAGCAGTGTTTATCAGCTTACAGTCCAACAGGGAGACCACAATTCTTACCTTGTGGGATCTATCTGTGCCCCAGTTGGCAATCCATCAGATGACATATGTGTTTATGCACAGGTTGTTAATTTTGTGAATACGATGTGTGTGGGATGTTGAAAAAGGGCTTTTCAAGGTCTATGTAGGCCGTGTGGAGCTCATTTCATTGATGTATGCGCTGGGTAACTGCCTTGCAAACTGTCTAGCAGGATTAGGGACCATAATCTGCCCCTGACCAAACCAAAATTGGTAGGGTTGGGTGTTTGTAGGCTCCAAATAGCTCTGTTTATGAGGTCCATAATGATGGACTCCATGGCCTTGCAGATCAGGCTTATTAAGCTTATAAGACAATAGTTCCTATGGTCTGTTGTGCACCAACACTTGTGGAGTGTGCCAAATGTTGCTTTAACCCATTCAACACTTTCATATCCTATACAGAGGGTGAGTCTCAACAGACTATTCAGGTGCAGGGTCTGTTTGTTTTGGAGTTCACATATGACACAGCCAGGGGCACCAAGTCATCCCATAGACGCCGTGTTTTTAGGTTTGGATAGAGCTGTTTAACCATTGTATATGTGATTTCTGGGTTTTCACAATCTCCAGGTATGCTAATGGGCCCTTTTGTCAATAAGAGGGGGGTAAATATGTATGAACCTGTCTGACAAGATGTTGGCAATGTCAGTCGTGTACATGTATTTGTTTACACTTTGCACTAACTCAGAACATATATGAGTTTACATTGATATTTATGACATAGCTAAAGAAAGCTTCATGGTTCTCTATGGAATCTTTGGCAATATTTTTGACAGAGCTTGGCTTGGATAATGTTAGGAGTGCTCATTGTTTCTTGATGATACTGATCGGAGATTTATTGGTCTTCTTTGTATTTTAACTTTCTTTGAACAACTTCAGTACTTGTATTACATAGTTTGATTATGATAGGGATCCAATATACTATATGGGTATGTTTTCATATCACTGTGTGCACAAGGCAGGATTGGTGAATAGTGACATGTGTCTGGAGTAAGAACTGCAACTGCCAGATATGTGTGGCCCACTGCTGTACTCAGACATGGCCTAAGTGTGTGAGCATGCCCAGTATGACCTTTCAGTATGTTGCTGACTGAAATTTGCTAAATTTGTTCAAGTGTATGAGCATGCCCACTATGGGCATATATACTATATGTGTGTGAAAAGTCAAGCTGTTTTTTACTTCAGGGCTCACCTTTGTGTTGTACATCAACAGGAAGCATGCTGTGCCTGCAGGGCTTGCATGAGTCAATTTGAGTAGACTTATCAACATTTCTACATACAGGGGAGACAGCTATTATTTGTACATTTCTACCTGGTGGAGCACACCTGATTGTTACTGTGGGTGTACATAGGATGAGAGGTACACCTGACACTTATTCACATTTGCTAGGCCTGCACTGCTATGTCAGGTACTCCATTTCAGTCTGTACTGTTGCCTATTGTACTGGCTTGAGACATACCACTGTACTACAAACCTTAGCTTCCAATTACACGCATATTAATTTGTGACTTCATAGCCTACCAAACCCACATCACACTGCCTGGCCTGCTGTTATCTGTCTGCATAGGCCTGGGGGGAGGTTACCCACATGCCTCTTCTGAGGGCATGATACAGCATTTGTTTGTGTTTGCATTTGTCTACAATTGTCCTGCTGGCTGTGACTGTTAGGTATGTGAACTCCCCCAAGTGGTATGTGTGAGTGACTTAAGTTGTGTCTGTGCCAGTGAAATGCTGTCATGGCTTAGTGGTGCACAGTATCCTGAGTTTGAGTCCTGTCACTGCTTTTTATTTTCCTGCTGGGCAGACCTGACTGGTTAAGGAACAGTAAAGCAAGTGTGAGTGTGTTTACCCAACTTTGTTCGACTTTGCCCAATTTTGCCCAATGTTGCCCAACTTTGCTCAAGGTTGCTCAACGTTGCCCGATGTTGTGCTGGTTAGCGTGGTATGCAGCTATGTGCAATTGTATTTAAATATGCTCAATACTGGTAATATGTGCTTAGCAGTGCTTTATATTGCAGGGCACTCATGCCTCAGGTGGTGCTGCAGGGCTGCCTATGTCGGATGCACATAGTACACTCCCTATACATGTTTGAAAACAGGTAGTGTCAAGTTAGGCATCCCTTTTACTGTATGTGTGAGTCAGAGAGAGGTGTCATTTCCAGGGTTCCTACTGAGTCAGTGTATGTGCTATGCGTTGCCTCTTTGCCAAGGCCAGGGCATACTGGGCACGGCTCCTTCTACCTACTGGGGCAGGCTCAGGTTGTTCCTCCTCTGAGTCACGCTGTGCCTGTGCAGGCCTTGGCAATGGTGGGGGGCTGTTTGGCCCTGCCCCATGCTGTTCCTGCTGCAGCTGTTTCCGCAGGATTATATTGTGTAGCATGGCACATACCATAGCAATTTGGGTACATGCAATTGGTGAGTACTGCAAGGCTCCACCAGATGTGTCCAGGCACCAGAACCATGACTTGAGCATCCTAAACACATGCTCAATTATGTTTCTTGTCTGTGCATGTGCCTCATTATGGAGTTCTTGTTCAGGTGTGTATACATTTCTGATGGGTGTCATCAGCCACGGCTCCAGTGCATATCCTGCATCCCCCACTAGGTGACCATCAGGGCTGTCCCCATTGGCAAATCTCTGGTACAGCTGTGTCAGATGCCAGATGTGGGAATCGTGATAGCTTCCAGGGCAGCCAGCATACACATTCATTATTATGCTCTGGGCATTGCACACGACCTGGCAGTTGATGGAGGGGAAGCCCTTGCGGTTGATGTAGACCCTACCCCACTCACCAGGTGGTGCTTTGATGCATATGTACATGCAGTCTATTTCGCCCACTACCTCAGGTTATTCTGCTATTTGGTGGAAAAGACGCATATTGCTGGCCAATGCCTCACGGGAATTGGGGAAATATAAATGGTCACCGACATGTGCTGACATGGCATTGAGGAACTGGTTGTGTACCCTGGATGCTGATGCCTGTGAAATCACCATCATATCACCAGTTGGTCTTTGGAAGGTACCTGTTGCTAGTATTCTTAGGCCAACACATACCTTGGTATCCACTGAGATAGGTTCCCCTCTGCTGGTTCTGTGTGTGAGGCATGGCCAGCACAGCTCAACAATTTGCTGTAGGAGGTCTCTGTCCACCCTATAGCGCTCCACTATCTCCAGCTCATGTAGCGCCTGGTAGGTTACCCTGGGTCTGTACACTCTTCTCTGTCTCCTCACTGTGGGTTGCTCAGCAGCATTCACAACATCACCACCCTCAGCACCTTGCACATGTTGGTTTCTGATAGCAAGAGCAGCCCCTAACATTTTGTCTGACAAACTTTTTAAGCTTTCCCTCTTTGTATACTGCAGTGTTGCAGACTTCTTGAAAAAAAACAGGGGGGAATGGTGTTTGCAGAGTTTAAAGTGCTGGGCTGGGCTGGGCTAGCCTGCTGCCTATGTAATTGGCTGATTCTGATATATTTCACATGACAGCTCTGCTAGTTCTCCTTGGTTAACTTCCTACTATTTCTTTTCCTTCCTTTTGCCTTTCTATTTCTGCCCAGTGCAGCTCCGCGCAATCAAGCGCAAACATGCGCACGCACAAGCACATATGCTGTGTGCATGTTTGCAAGGAATTTCCTATCTTTTAACAGTGTGCACCTTTGGTTTGAGATTTTCAAATAGGACAACTGTAGGCACGCCTCTTGCAATCCTGAGCAACTCAGGGTAAACACAAGCCACTGTGCTCCAATTACCTTACAGCCTGTCTGACACACCCCCTCATGATGTCACCTATATTCTAGTCTTCTACTCACCTACACCTACTCTTACACTCTTGGGACATGCCTCACATGCTGGGGAAAATTGGGATTCACTATCCTTATCCTCATTTGCATAGGATTGCCTAGTAATGCATGGTTACATCTCTCACACTATGCTACCCCCCCTTAGCAACCACTACTCAGTGGCCATGTTGTCTTCAGCCTGCAATTCACCTGCATGGCAGAATAAACTTTTTAGTGAAAATGCTTATTTTTGGATTTTTTTAAATTATTTTCTTGTTTTTATAAGCGCCACATGTTTGTGCGGTGCTGCGCTATGCTTAAACATTGGAGATTGGGGGAAAAAGTTAAATTGTTATATTTTTAAACATTTTATAATGCCAGTGGCCTTATATTTGGCCATTGGCATGCTTCCTCAACTGTATGCATCCTTTATTTGGAGCTGTGATAGCTCCGTTTAGCTATTTGCAGAAATGTACTCTCTTACCAACGGAGTACATTTCTGCAGCGAACACTAATCTTCCATGGACAGGTTAGTGTTTCCTGGTTCACAAATTTACCTCATTTGCATGGCTTTCACCAGGAAATGTGGTAATTTGCATACTATGATGCTGTCCGTGCAAGAGTAGCTTTAGCAGCTCTCGTGCATGCCCCTGTCGGCTGTTCCTGGATAACATGGCAGACATATTGCCGGCATGAGCTCCTACACTCTTCTTGCACTCCATGCAAGCTTTCGTAAATCTGGGGGCTTATTTTTTTAACAGAAGTAATTTGTTTTCTAAATGAAGGATTAGTCATCTGTAAAAAATAATGGTTGCCATTTTTCTTGTTTTAGTAACAGCACTAATCTGTTTTTCAGTGTAGCTACCAAACTCATTTCTGTGAGGTAATTCTTAATTTATTATGATTACATTAATTGCTATCTCCACTTAGCATTTCTGTTCTTTCAGTATTAAGTAAGTGTCATTGTATAATTAAAATATGCAATACCTTTACTTTTATTTATTTATGTGCTTGTTTGTTAATTGTGGTAGTCTAAATGAGCTTCACCCTTTATCAGAAGATGCTGCAGATCAAAATTCTAGCCTATACACAATAGAAGGATTCATATAATAAATGAACAATAGCACAAAATTCACAGTGTATCAAACCTACCAGTCTCAAAACAGTAGGTCATACAGTGCAATACAATTGTTCATGCAAACAGTTGCAGACTGACTGCATGTAAAGAACATTAATATAACATACGCATGCACTTGAAATAAAACATAATTTGTAGGAGGCATTGCTGCCTTTCTGGTTACATTATCTAGAAAAGAAATGAAAACTGTATAAAAAAACTATTAGCATGCAGTTAAAAAGCATTAGCTTTGCAGCTGTAGTGTGCAGCTGTAGTTCAATGAAGTAGGGAGGTTTATGGCTTTGTTTAATAAGTAAGTTTCTCTGGGTAATAAAATATTTTTAAGAAAGTGTGAGGAGTATGTCTTTATTTAGTGATGTAAGTTAGTTGTCTTACAATAAATTGGTTTCAGTTTCCTGACAAGTGAACTGACAAAGACAAAACAAAAAAAACTTGAAAAGCCGCAGAAGAAATGTGAGGGTTCCAGTCTATCAAAAACCAGAGCTTTTTCATTTATCCTTCATAGTTTAATGCCTGTAAACTGGCTATCTGATGCCCTCTGAAATAGATAAGGAAGATAATAGCTGATCAGACTAGAATCCTAAAAGCTGATGCTTAGGAAAAAAATCAGAAAAAGATCAAGGAATGTTTTAAACTGGCCAGAATAATAAGTTTACTACATCCAAAAAAATGCACCATACAAGATAACTAAATACTATCCCAATAAACAAGTCTTTAAAATTTATGTCAGCATATGAAAACATTCTTAATATTGCTTGATTTGCTTACCTATGGAATACAAATATGAATTATCTGATGGAAAGATGTATAATTCCCACCACTATCGTGTTCTGTGTGACAAATAGCAGCTTGAATCGCACCTCCACTACACATTGCATTTGAAAGACTGCCTGTATATGCACATGCACCATTAACATTTAGTGTAAGGAATTAATGTTTAGATGTGACTTTAAATTGGTAGCAGTATCTCACAACCTTCAGAAGTGAGTATTCTACCAGCTGTCTGAACTGTCTCACAGTTAATAAATGGCTGGCAGTTAGCAAACATAACTAAGGTTATGATTAGGTAATAAGCTGCTTCTTGAAAGTCCAGGGTTTGACTCCTTCAGCCTTCATTTGCCTGCTGTGTGATTCTGAACAAGTCAATTAACCAGGCAGTGCTCTGGGACAACTGGGAAATTGGGATAGCTCCTCAATGGTCTTCTGTATGAGATACCTACTATCTACCTTTGAACTACACCAGTGAAGGGCAATTTGTGAGGGGGGTCTAGGATGACAAGCAGACAAGAGGATTTTTATGAAGAATGTGACAAACTGGAAAATATGTTTTTAGATAAAGGTTATCCTAGAGATTTTATAAAAAATATAAGGAAAGAAGTGGAATTAGGTAGAAGTGGAAGATTTTACCCTATCAAAGGGATAGAAAGAAATATTGAAGTTGGTTTGGGAAACGAAAGGACAGAGAACACAAGAAAAATAGATGGTGGAATAGAAAGTCAACAAAGAAGACTAATAATAGAATACAACTCCTTAAACAAAGATATAGGAAGAATATTTAATAGAGAATGGGAAACATTCCTAACATACACTGATATTGAAGAGGTTAGAGAAATAGTACCTAAAATTGTTTACAAAAACCCACCCAATATTAAGAATATGGTTGAAAGTAAGGGGAAATTCAAGAAAATGAATTCAGGTGAACTAGTAGGGACGTTTAAGTGTGGGAGATGCCCCCAGTGTGTTTTTATAATAAATAAGAAAGAAATACACTTGGAGAGCAGAAACAAAACAATAAAAAGTTTCAAGTATTACAATTGTGAAACTCAAAGAGTAGTGTATTTAGCAACCTGCCAAAAATGTCAATCTTTCTATATTGGAAAGACAGAGAGACCATTAAAAAGGAGGGTCTATGAACATAATTATGATATCAAAAAAGAAAGAGAAACAAATGCACTTTATAAACACACAAAAATTTGTTCAGGTGCAACCTACTTGTTTTTTGTGTTAGAACAGATCCAGATTGATCCCAGGGGAGGCCCATGGGAAGACACATTGGAGAGTAGGGAGCTTTGGTGGCAGGTGCATCTAGATGCTAGTAAAAGTCCAGGATTAAATGACTATATTTCCATAGGAGCTATATTAAGACTTAAAGCAAATAGAATTTAAATAATTGAGTTTCAGATCCTGACACAAGGGGGCAGTGGACCATGGAAGGATCAAAATGAATACACATTAATATCTTTAAATTAATATAAAATAATTCTTTATTTTATTTTGTACTATTGTATTATTTTTAGTCTGGAATGTTACTTCTAACCTTACATAAAACAACAACAAAGATTTTAAGGAATTTATTAGACACATTTATCAAGTCCCTACAAATTTAACATTTACAAGTTACCCAACAATAATATCACTGTGTTACTAGATTGGTTTTAAATACACTCAATGCACTTTATATTTATTTATTTATATATTTATATATTTGATATGTTTAACATATGTATACACAGCTTATTTTTAAGTATTTATATGTATTTTTAACTTTTTACATTAAGTGGATGTGGCACAGGCAACATTGATTCTCCTTTTCTTTAGCATTAAGAAGTGGTCAAGGATTATATGAATCAAAAATTCTTAGAAGTACGTAATGTCAACACACTATATGGCCTCAGGTTCGCTGGGGATTTATGTACATAATGGCAGATATAAGCCTAACATCGAGACAAATCTACATCAAGTGTTTGGCATAATAGCGCGAATGAAGAACACATAGGGATGTATGTTCTTTGGAATATGACGTCAGTGTTCTGAGATGCTTAATAATTAATTTAGATACTCATGAATATTCATGAGATATTGATGCCGATAGGGCATTTTAAAATGTGGAAAATGAATGTTACTGGCACATTTTTTAATTAATAGGTTATTCACCTATATAAATGTTTTTTGCACAACTACCTTAGATCTGATGAAGTCCCACATTTGTGAGACGAAAACGCGAGTATTACATGTGGAAGAGCGTTATTCATTTTAGAGTGGTTTATTAATAAAAGTGAATTGTTCACTCGACTGCCTGGAGGTTTTTCTGAGTACCAGCTTCACTTACAGCAATCCGGTTACAAGTACACCAGTGAACTTATCAGGTTAACAGCATATGACAAGCAAGTCACATGAGGATGCCATGTGGCCCCATTCATAGCATAAAATACAAATAGCTTCAGACAAAGAATCACATTTGCACACTTTTAGCAACTTGCATTTCAGGTGATTCTGCATTTATTCTTTCTCATGTCCACCTTACCTCTAGGTTAACATTTCACACTTGCCTAATGAAAGCAGCAGCCATCTGGCTGTTAGCAAACTGCCAGGCATATTAACTATTTCTCTTGTGGCTGGCAAAATCTCTTTTTCTCTAGAAATTAAGATGTCTTTTATAACCAAGTAAATGTAATGGCTCATATTTATCAAGAAACAACGTTTCATTTACAAAAATACATCTATTAGTCTTAGCCTCCAAATAAACAGACTTATTTGTCAGTATTCTCATATGCATTATGTGTTTCCCCTATGCTTTCATCAGCTCAGTATTTCTTTCTTACTTCTGTCCTCTGGTGCTATTTCTAAAGGTGCATACTTTCCTGTTTAGCAAGTCAGCCTTTCAGACTGTATTTTTTAAGAGGGATTAGAAACTTCTACCAAATTAAAAACATTTTAGTAACATTATTTTGCTGCAAAAATAAATAAATAAAAGCTATCCACACATTGAAAACTGGTATTGTTTCTCAATTAATTCTGTTTCTGTTTCACTCTGGTCCTCTCACTCCTGACTGTTCTTTACTCAGGGGTAATACCATGGAGCTTTGTGAAAGAACTGTTCTTTTTACCTAATGCCAACCCCATCCAAGTAGTTCCTACACATTTTGTTGAAATTCTCCCTTTTCCAGATCTTTACATTGGATAGGAAATCTTTCTAGTTATAATCAGGGTTTAAAAAAAAAAAGTAAATGCCTTTCTGATATTCATAGAATTGCTGTTACCAATTAGGTCAACAAGAGCTTCACAACTATAGCACAAATCTAACTTTCTGACTTCTTCCTAAATTAATAATAATAATAATAATAATAATAATAATAATAATAATGTTAACAATATACTCAGTTAAAGATTTCTGAAAAAAAAAAAGAAAAACATAGGTCTTGAAAAGTGCCCATAGAAAAAAAATATCTTGTACAACAAAATATGCAGAGGGATTTTAAAAAACAATTTAGTTTCTGGTTAATTTATTCTGATTTTACCTCTAGTGTGTAAAAATCTATGCTATATATCATTTCTAAGTACTGCTTTTACCTTTGCGTCTTTCTGTTCTAGGCATGTAGTCAGTCTCTTTGGGCAAAAGTGAATACTTGGACAATATGTTTTATGTTTAAGTATAATAGGTTTGCCAGAACCTAATTAATCACCAGCAAAGCAGGATGCCATTTTTTCACAAAAAAGTGTGACTGTTAGCTAGATCAGGAAACTACACTTGTGTGAGGAGCAACTGCCCATAATGTCACTAGCAGCTATGAAATGTTGACGGCTGTGAAGATGACAGTAGTCAGTGGTAGAAGTAATAAGTCTCCAGGTAATGCAGCATCCACGATGAGTAAACTTTGAAGGCTATAAACTACATAGAATCCACGATAATCATTTCCTCTTTTTTGACAGTTTCAGATAGTACAAATTAAAAATAATTTCTGATCATTTTAATTTGAATACAGCTTTTATTTCAGTGACTGTATGAACTTATCTGCTCCTAAACTTGCTTACTTTGTGTAATATACAAACATCTCAGAAAACAAATAGTCTTTTTTCATGTGCAATATATGAAATGCCATTGTAAGTCATTTTGTTATGCATGTAGACATGTAGTCTATAGCATTATGATGTTTGCTAATACTGCATAGAACTGAAGTGATCAGTTTTCTCAAATCATTTTGAGACTGGTTCTGAGGGATATTGCATGTCAGTTGAACTTTTATGAATATCTCATTTATACAAGTTTAAGTAAAAAACAAATTGGACTATACAAAGGAAAGTAAATAACAAAAAACAAAACTAGAATTTTGACCTATATTTACCATGACAAATCAATTTAGAAGATAAAAGGAGGAAAAACTACAAGGAAGGTTAACAAAATGGAAAACTAGTAGGCAAATACACACAGCCCGGTGAACTAAATGCAACTTCAAAAAACTATAATATTAAAAGCTGATCATATTCCGAGCACCATTACCAGAACATAAATATTTCAGCACGTACCATATATTAAAAAGGTTCAACCCAGATATGAGTAGAACAAAGACTAGCTACCTTTGTATGGTTAAGTAAATGTTTAAAGTCTGTAGTACATAAGGGAGCTGGAAGTGGGAGCATGGATAGATCCCTGACTGAGTGTCAAAAGGCAGAAACAATGATGGCTAAAATAGTGAATTGAAAAAAAAAAAAAAAAAACATTTCTTCACGGGGGAAAGCCCCCCCCAAACACCCACACCCCTGTTAATTATATATTCCATCTCCGAATCTCTGAAATCGCACCTCAGTGCAGAAAGGAACACTTCCTTGATCCTGGCTCTTCCACAATATCAACTCAAACAGTCCCAGTTCACTTCTGTGCTTCGATGGTATGATCATCAATGTTATTGGCTCAATCTTTAGCCATTCAACATTTGGGCCACATGACAGGTGACTGGGTACCTAGTGTGGATTATGATAAATACTGGGAAAAGCACTTCTATTGCAGAAGATGTCAGCTACAGATTTCTTATACTAAAAAGAAATGGTATAACAGCAGTACAGCAGTACAGATAGTGATAACAATTTGGGGAGGGGGAGGGTGCTGCTGACAGGATAGTGTTTTCCAGATGTTATTATACATATCTTCAAAAGACCGACACAATTTTTCCTTGTCCCCATACTTATCCTAGCTTAACAACTTAACTTTTATCTTCAAAAGACCGAACACAATTTTTCCTTGTCCAATCTCTGACCGTATCTGTAACCCTTAAACCTCTGTTAAAAAGACAACCTAGGGTAGGAACCTATAACCTTAAACCAGAACATTGTATAGTATTCAAGCTCAAAGGCTGCTATTGTCCTTTAACCTAACATGCTTTATAAAATTTGTATAGGAACTGTTGTATTTTTTGGATTGCTATTGCTAGACTGTATTTGTTACGATATATACTGTATATCTTTCTCCTTAACTGCACTACTAAATGTAATAATATGTAATATTGAACATGTATGTAACCTTCTGACATTGTGGAGCTTTTCTCCCCGGGCCTCCGCTGAAAATGGGCATGTATCCAGTCGGACGATCCCGGTCAACAAATGTAAAATAAAATAAATAAATAAAATACCTAGTAGACACTACATATTACATATGCACCTAGGAAGATGTTAATAATGAAACTTAAGAACTGAGTAACACAGCAGATCTACGGCAAGTGGCATTGTGTGTGCATGACCACATTGTTATCACAGTCAACCAAGAAACACCAGAGAAATCTAGTTGTTCAGTACAAAAACAAATATATTTTAGGATCTTTACATTTGTTACATTTAAAAGCATCTAAAGAAACTTTCAAATATGTATCTGTAAAGAAGGATGCAGATGAAACATGACAATAACAATAAGGGCCACAGCAAGAGCTACAAGTCTTTGAGTGAGTTTACCTTTGCATGTGCGTATTGCACAAGGGTGAACAGCAATTTTCCAAAAGGCAGTTTGCAAAGTTTGTAAACGACGAACAGAAAAAGGTTTGAATGTGCAATGAGTGAAAGCACAGTGAGATTCGCTCATTCGACATTCTGGGGCAGATTGCACTATAGTGGGAATCAGGAAATTGTTCCTTTCCCCACTGTAGTTCGATCTCAAAGTTATAATAATAAAGTAGGGGGGTGTGAGGGTGCAGCCCCCCCACATGGGGGGTGCAGGGTGGCTTGCCCCCCTGCATTACACTTTATCTAATTATTTTTTTGACATTAATGTTCGAAAATCAGCAAATCGGATTTTCGATTTGCTGATTTTTGAACATGTACAACTGTCGCTGTTTTAAGTTTCATTGTTATGATTCGCTCATATGAGCAATCGCACCACTGTGTTTTGCTGTTATGAAGGTAAACCCTTTGAGTGATTCAATTCTGTAAAAAACTCTCTGCCTCATTTATAGAGAGGATAGGCTCTGGTATCTCTGGAGCACTGAATTAGATTAAGCTGGTAATGACTGTGACAATAGGAGGTACTGCCAGCCATGCCAGGAAAAGTAGGGCATTGGATGTGTAACATATGTCAGCACAGCTAGCTAGAGTTTTGTAAATAATTATATGTCATTTGTATATCAAACCGATTTGTACAGATGAGGCCAAATCTAAAATTTTTGTTGGAACACCCTATTAAAACGAAGGATAGTAGAGGAACGAGGCCATGTGGAAGGTCAATTACTGTGCATATATGGTGAACGCAACAGAGATGTAAGTGGGGGTACCCCCACAGAAAGTTAGATTAGCAGGAGGGAATTGCAACACTCCTGGGGTAATTTATTTGAGTGTTTGCACGGGATGTAAAGGGTATTACGTGGGTAAGACGGAGAGGGCAATTAGGAAGAGAATATACGAGCATTTACATTTACCACAATTACGCCCTTTTTAAACACACACTCACTTGCCCTGGGTGTTCCGGCTTCAAATGTGGTATTTTAGAAGTGGTTGTTAAAAATGTCGGGGGTGGTAACTGGTCAAACCAGATTGAGAAGGCTGAGTTGAAGTAGCAACTCCGATTAAATGTTTGCCAGCCCCCTGGCATGAATGAACATGTTTCTTTAAAGCCCATTTTAATTGAAAGGGCTCCAATACTTTAGTTAAAAAAATTTTAAAAATATTTTATGATAATAAGTTGTTTGTAATATGTCTTGTCTTTTTAAGTATTTTTTTGATCAACCAATTGGGATGACTATTTAAAGGGGTTTAGAGTTAAGCACGTTTGGTTTTGATAAAGTCTGCATTTAGACAGACGAAAGCACTTACCTATTGTCTGTTCACATCTACTGTTTGTTATTAAACATTTTATCATCAGTATTGGAACACTTGGATTTTTTTCGTGGACTGCTGTGGGGATTTGGCCTCAGGTGTGGTGTTTTGCTTACTAGTTGTCTTTTTCACCACTCGACACATGTTTTTGTTTGGTTGGAGTTTTGTTTTGTGTGTACTGAGAGCATTTCCCTTCATTGCCAGGTTGAAGTGTACTTCCTGACCGGTAAAATGGAACTGAATGGAGCAGCAGGCAATTTGGTTAATTCTAACCCAATGGGGGGTTCCAACTGTAACAATGTTGTTGCAGGGTTCGAAGGAGCGATGGGACAACTAACTTTATTTTTGGAAAAACAATGCCAGCAGATGCAGACTATTTTGGACAAACTACAACTCCCAGGTGCCCATGGCACACACATGCCTTCAGGATTATTGACTACTTCTGGTTTGATGAATGACTTTCCTTTGAGTGTGGACCCTTAGGAGATTCTGCATCCCAAAGCAGTATACCTTGTGGTCAGACCGTGGCAGCAAGTTTACAACATAATACTAACCATATGTTATGGTTTAATCATTGGATGAGCAACGAGCCGGTTTTATTTAATGAAGCGCGACCGAGTAAGCCAACAGATATACACTACAGACTTCGGGATTTTGAGATCAAGATGAGCAAGGTATGTAACATACAAATGGACAATGTGTACCTTGCTGAGTGCATAAGACTACAAAGGGTCCCCAAAGGTCTAAGGATGTACAAATTTCCTAATGGGTTGTCCATGGGTCAGTCAGAGGTGGATGAACTATTAGCCATGTTCGATAGACACGGCTTAGAATTATTGCATTTTATTATAAAATCAATAATAATAGAATTAAAATTTTACTGGATGATGTGAATATGTTGAATACTGATATTTTAAATGATAACAGTTTTTTTTAAGTTTTGAAGCCAGATATGACAACATTTTCAACAACATTGAGGATCAAGTGAAAGATGATACTACTAGGAAAATGAAAAAGCTTAAAAGGGATGAAATTGAATATAAACAAAAAGAAGCTTACCCGCTTCCCAATAGTTATTTTGGGTCAAATAGTGATGGCAATAGGGAAGGGAATGATGATTTGTACACTGGTTCCTTAAGTTATGACCTTGAAGAGGGGGGTGATAATGTACAGACAGCCTACCGTAATCATGAGGTGGATGAGGTGTTTGAACAGGATTAACCGGTATTAAGGAGATCAGAACGGATTCTCAATCAGAATAGGAATAGGCAGAATTTTTTAAGGGGACAACAGACCCCGAGAGGTCAGCAACAGAGGGGGCGGACCAATTTTTGGAACAACTGGAATCAGAACAGGTATTAGACAACCCCGGTAAAGTAGACCATATTATTTCAAGTTTTGGGGTAAACTTTTAAGCTTGAATGGCTTAAACATTTTTAACTACATGGATATACCTATTCATGTAGTTAATTTTTTATTGTTTGAAAAGGGGTTCAAGTTTGTTCCTGCTAAAAAACGGACATTTCTGATGTTTTAATTGATTAAAACTATATATAAGAAAACTGAATTTCCAAATACTTTTTAAAGATAAAGGAGAACATGCAGGGAATCAGGTCAGACTAAAGAAAAAAAGTCTTTTTAACCCCCTTTGCACCCGATGCTAGCACACTATGAAAAAGTTTGTACAAAAGAGATTTTCCAAGAATACCAACTTTACAAAAATGATTATTATAATTTGACTAGGGAAGAGGTATTAGTGTTGAATCACTTCAGGGAAATGGATCTTGCCTGGGTTATGAAACCTGATAAAGGGGGAGGGGTTGTACTGGTGGATAAAATGGATTATGTGAATGATCTTACAACAATGTTACAGGACACTGAGAAATACACACCAGCATCCCTCAATGAAATACATATAGACCACAGAAGGCTGCAACCATATTTGGAGGACAGCCTATATCAAGGTGTTATTAATGAGGAGGTATTAAAATTTTTATTAAACGACCATCCACTAGTACCTACAATTTTTGGAATACCCAAGGTGCACAAGAATGTGCACCACCTCCATTATAGATTAATTGTAGCTGGGCAGAATAGTTCAACCCACTCCTTAGGGGTGTTTGTGGATCGGGTGGTAAAAAGGGCATTGCTTCCAGTTACTCACGTAGTGAAAGACTCCTGGGATTTCCTAACTAGAATTAAGGCTGATTATTTTTCTGAGACTACTGGGTTTTCGACCATTGATGTAGTGGACCTTTTTAGCTCTATCCCACATGAGGAGGGGCTCTAATTATTCCATGAGGCACTAATAGAACACACTAACCTTGGCAATACCATGGTGAATTTTATAATGCAACTAATAGAGCTTATATTAACTAACAACTACATTAACTTTGAGAACGAATATTATAGACAAGCTAAAGGTGTAGTAATGGGGGCAAGTTGTGCCCCCCCCATTTACGCTAATTTGGTAATAGCAAGGTGGGAATACAACCATGTGTTTACATCTAGATTCACTCAAGAATGGTTATTCTATGGTCGGTACATTGATGATTTTTTTATTTTATGGAAATGTAGGAAGTCTATAGTAAATGGATTTGTTGACCACATTAATGGGATTTGTCCATACTTTAAGTTTACGCATAAATTTAAAGTGGATAGTATTGATTACCTGGATGTTAATATTTCCAGAGATATGGAATTGGGGAATTTTACCACTACAGTATATTGTAAACCTACTTATTCTAACTGTTTTCTAAGTTATAATAATCAACACCCTCACCATGTGAAAAGAAACCTGGTCAGGGGACAAATGATCAGGGGGGCTAGGATGTGTTCTACATTAGACAACCTGAAAAGGGAATTGGGTAACCTAAGCCAGATGTTTATTGTGAGAGGTTACCCTGAGAACTGAGTCCAGCAGACCAGTTTGGAAATTCTTGATGGTTGGGGGACTAAGTTCAAACCATTGTTGGGACAGGACAACTTCAATCTGAGACAGGTTCATTCTGAAGTTCAGGACTCAGTAGGCAATGTTGTATTTCCACAAGCTATGGTGACCCGATTTGGTGCATTTGTGTCAGAAAAATATGTATTAGTATATGTATTAGTAATATGCTTAGTGCATTTAGGGCTTGAAAAGGGTTAACATATTTATTCTATTTTACACTGCATAAATCTGTACAAATTGCAGAAGCTTTCTGACCTTGTATTGTCATGAAATACACGCAGCTAAAATCTTTTCTTATGCCTTGGAAATTTATTGAGAAGCAGATGATTTCTGCTTGTGTCAGGAAAATAATGAATAGAACAATACCACTTGTATAAATGTTATGAAACTTAGACAAGAAGTTCCGCTTGTGCTGTGAGAAAATACACAGCTGCAGAAGCTATAGATAACTAGAACAAAGACTGCTTGAAAATATGAACTGCAATCAGCATTTGCTTGTGTCTGAGCTAGAAAAGTACCTTGAAATGTAACACATGCATTAAAACTATACAATAGAAGCTTGTAACGGGCTAGTGCCCACCAAGGCCAGGTTGTTTTTCTCAAAACGTTTCTCACAAATCTAGTCATGTCAGCAGAAAATCTGAGTAACATCTGCTGTAGAACAATACTGAAAGTTGTATTTGATTACGTCAGCTATAGAAGGCCATGTCTTGTAAAACAGTATAAGATTAGTATACTTCCTGTTAGTAGTTAGGCAAAATCCTGTATTTGCATGCTTTTGTCTCCTTGCTGCAAGTGATTAAATGTGCCTTAACTGAACCTTACGTGTATTGGTCTTTGAAGTTTTTTCCTTTGACAATTTGATAAAAAGGTGAGAGAAGTATTGAATAGGATCTGGGTAATACTAGAATGTAGCAACAAACTTGTTAATACATTAGGTCATGGTCCCACCTATTCATATAAGGTGGGAGGTAATCTAAAATTTTTGTTGGAACACCCTATTAAAACAAAGGATAGTAGAGGAACAAGGCCATGTGGAAGATGCAAGTACTGTGCGTATATGGTGTAAGCAACAGAGATGTGGGAGGGGGTACCCCCACAGAAAGTTAGATT